>NC_059144.1:47263750-47570833 GCF_020740605.2 Lemur catta
ATCAAAGCAATGTATATATGGTTTTTAAAACATGCAGTGGTGTTTAGCTATATTTTCTGATCGTTCCTCCAGATTTTTGCATAACATGCATGTACGGGTTGAGTATCCCAAATCTGAAAAGCTCCAAAATCCGAAACCTTTTTAGTGCCAACATGATGGTCATTGGAGGATTTTGGATTTCTGGATTTGGAATGCTCAACTGGTAAAATGCAGATATTCCAGCATCCAAAAAAATCCCAAATCCGAAACACTTCTGGTCCCAGGCATTTTGGATAAGGGATACTCAGCCTGTACTGGTAGCTCTTGATCCCTGTCTCTTCTTCCCCCGCCCCTCAAGTTTAGGCATTACCTACTGATTTTTTTTCTTTTGGAAGCTGGGAATTTTGCCAGCCTCCTCCTCCTACCTCCTTCTGCACATCTGCTCCCCCTGCCCCCCATCTTTCCATCGAAGTTCTGCCATTGCAAGTGTGGCATGGTGCTTAGAACAGAGATGCTCAAGCCGGGCTGTTGCCTTCACCTCCCAGATCTAGCACTTAGTTGCTCTGGGGCCTTGGACAAGTTATTGAATCTCTGTGACTGAGTTTGCACATTTGGGAATTCTCTGTGCCATCTAAATTATAGGGTTGTTATGAAAATTGAATTAGAACACACAAAAATTGGTTGGAATGATACTTGCCATAAGGTAAGCATTTATTTCTTAGTAATTGTTATTTTTTAATAAACTTATAACATAGTTTTGAACTTTATGTAAATGGAATTAAACTATAAACATATAATGTGTGCTTCTTTCAAACTTTGTGAGATTCATCTGTTGTTTCACGTAATAATAGTTCATTTCCATCATCATATAGTAAATATCCCAATGGATGAATATACCAGAGTTTATTTATCAGTGCTACTGTTGGACATTTTGTTTCTCATTTGGACATTTGCACCATTACAAATAATTCTGTGAACATCCTTGTACATGTCTTTTGTGCCAATATCCATGAATTTTTAGGGGGTGTGTGTCTATATATCTGGCAGTAGAATTGCTGGGTTGCAGGGAACATGTATCTTCAACTCTGGTAGATAGCTTCTAAAATATTATACCAATTTACACTCCCACCAGCAGTCTATAGGAGCTCCAGTTGTTTCATATCCTCTGCATTGGGTATAATCAGTCTTTAATTTTTGTTGTTCTGGAGGGTGTGTGATAGTATCTCATTCTGATTTTAGTTTCTATTGTCCTGATGACTAAAGCTATACTTTTTTTCATACGTTTATTGGCCATTGATCAACTTTTATAAAGTGCTTGTTTAAGAATCTCACTCATTTTTCTATTGGCATTATATATTACCACAAAAAATATGGCAATTTTCTTATCTGTAGTCATTATATGTTTTCTGGATACTAGTCGTTTGTCGATTGTGTGTATTGCAGATATTTCTCTCACTGTGGACTAAACTTTTCCATCTCTGAAGGGTCTTTTAATGACTAGGAGGTCTTTTTTCTTCCATATTCTAAATTTATTTATTTGTTTATTGATTATACTTAAGGGTATTTTTGTTGTTGTTATTGTTGTTTAAGAGACAGGGTCTTGCCCTGTCTCTCAGGCTGGAGTGCAATGGCACGATCATAGCTCACTGCAGTCTCAAACGCCTGGGCTCATGGAATCCTCCTGCCTCAGCTTCCCGAGTAGCTGGGACTACAGTGGCACTGCGCTAGGCTAATATTTTTTTATTTTTTGTAGAGACAGGTCTCACTATGTTGCCCAGGCTGGTCCTGAACTCCTGGCTTCAAGCAATCCTCCTACCTGGGCCTCCCAGTGTGCTGGGATTAGAGACATGAACCACCACACCTGGCCAAGGGTTTTTTTAATTTTATTTTTTTAATTGGCACATAGTAATTGTAAATATTTATGGGGTACATAGTGATGTTTTAATACATATGATTTGTAGTGATCAGACCAAGGTAAGTAGCATATCCTTCATCTCAAGCAATTATCATTTCTTTGTGTTGGGAACATTCACTATTCTCCTTCTGGCTATTTGAAACTATTAACTATAGTCATCCTACAGTGATGTAAAACACTAGAATTTATCCTGCCTAGCCGTAATTTGTATCCTTTAACAAATCTCGCCTTTTTATTACTTAGTGTTCCATTGTGTGGGATATACCAAAATTTATTTATTCATTCACTAAGTGATAAATATTTGAGTTGCTTACAAATTTTTTGCTATTATGAATAAAGTTGCTATAAACATTCATGAGCACATCTTTATGTGGACATACTTTTTTTTCCTTTGGGGTGTATATCTAGGAGTGAAATTGCTGGGTCATGTGGTAAGTATGTGTTTATAAGACATTGTCAAACTATTTTCCAAAATAGTTGTCATTTTACATTCCATCCAGCAATATATGAAAGTTGCAGTTGTCTATATCCTTCAACACTTTATATTGTCAGTCTTTTGGTTTTAGCCATTCTGTTGGACATGTAATGGTAACTCACTAGTTCTGATTTGGTTTTTCCTGATAACTGATGAAGTTACTCTTTTCCTGTGCTTATTTGTGTCTGTTCGAATCTTTGCCCATTTCTCATTGGGTTGTTTTTCTTATTTCTCCCAATCTATAGCTTTTCATTTTCTTTCTTTCTTTTTTTATTTCAGCATATTATGGGGGTACAAAAGTTTAGGTTATGTATGTTGCCCTTGCTTTTCATTTTCTTAACAATATCTTTTGAAGAGCAAAAGTGTTTAATTTTGATCATGTCTAACTTGATTTTTTTATGCTTCATGTTTTTTGTGTTCTGTACATCCAGGATCAAAGGATTATCACCAGTATTTTTTTCTAAAAATTTGTATAGCCACATGTTTTAAATTTTGGTCTGAGATCTATTTCTAATGGTTTTTGTTTATTGTGTGAGGTAAAGGTCAAGGGTCATTTTTTTTCAAGTGTCAGTCCGGTCATTCTAGCAACATTTGTTAATATCGAACTCAGCATTTATTGAATTAAATTACCTTGGCACCTTTGTCAAAAGTAAGTTGATATGTATGTGTGGGTTTATTTATGGATTCCCCATTCTGCTCCATTGATCTATTTGTCTAACCTTATGCCAGTACAATACTGTGTTGCTTGATGTAGATTTATAGACATTCTTGAAATGAGTACATCATCCAGTTGTATTCTTGTTTTTCAAATCTTTTTGGCTCCTCTGGGTCCTTTGCATTTTTTAATATAGACTTAGAATCATGTTGCCCAATTCCTCAAAAGAGCCAGCCGAGATCTTGGTTGGGAACACACTGAATCTGTTGATTAATTTGGGGAGAATTGACATATTAACAATATTGCATCTTTGACCCATGAACCTAGTATAGTCTCCATTAATTTAGGTCTTCATTGCTTTTTATCAAAATTTTTTAGTTGTCTCAGTACAGGTCTTGCACATATTTTGTTAAGTTTATCTCAAAGTATTTTGTGGCTTTTATGTTATAAATGGTATTTTTATTTCAATATTCAATTGTTTGTTATTAATATATAGACATAAAATTGATTTTTGCATATTGACATTGTATCCTATAACCTAGCTAAATTAGCTCAGGCAGTTTTTTGTAGATTCCTTGGGATTTTCTTACAGAATTAGGTCATCTATGAAAAGACAGTTTTACTTCTTTCTAATCTATGTACCTTTTTCCTTTCTTTTACTTGCCTTATTACATTAGGTAGGTTGTAGCTCCAATACTGTATTAAGAAATGGTCAAAGCCAACATCCTTGCCTTATGCTTCATCTTAGGGGAAAATCATTCAGTCTTTTACCACTAAGTTTGTGACTATCTAGGTTTTCTATAGGTGCCCACTGTCAGATTAAGGATATTCCCTTCTATCCCTGAATTAGTGAGATTTTTTCTTTTTATCAAGAATCCTATCAAATTTTAATAGGTAGTGTTTTACATATTTTGAGCTATTCATATGCTTTTTCTTTTTTAGTCTATTAAAATGGTGAATTGCAACCATTGATACTAAAATATTAAACCAATCTTGCATTTCTAGGATAAATTTCTCTTGGTCATTATACATTATCTTTTTTACACATTGCTGGATTTGATTTACTAAAATTTGTTAAGGATTTTTATCTCCATGTTCATGAGGGATATTGGTCTGTAGTTTCCTGTAATATCTTTCTCCAGTTTGGATATCAGGTTCTCATCAAATGAGTTGGTAAGTGTTTTTCTCTTCTTCCACTTTTTTGGAAAAGTTTATGTAGACTTGGTATTAATACTATTTTTTCCTGAAAGGTTTGGTAGACTTCACAAATGAAGCCATCTGAGCAGGGAGTTTTCTTTGTCAGAAAATTTTTAACTACAGATTGAATTCCTTTAATAGGTACTGTATAAGCCTGTTCAGGCATCTATTTCTCCTTGGGTAAGCTTTGGTAGTTTGTGTCTTTCAAGGAATTTGTCCATTGTATCTATGTATTTTAAATTTATTGGCATAAAGTGTTTATAATATACCCATTATCCTTTTAGTATCTTTAGGATCTGTAGCAATAGCCCCCCTTCCATTCTTGATAGTAGCAGTTTTTGAGTCTTTTCTTTTTCCTGATCTATCCAGCTATAAAGTTGCCAATTTTATTGGTCTTCTCAACGAACCAATTTTTGGTTTCATTAGTATTTCTGTTTTCTACTTCATTGTTTTTTGTTTTTGCCTTCATTATTTTTTTCTTCCTTTTGCTTATTTTGGCTTAATTTGTTCTTTTTCTAGTTAAAAGTAGAAGCTTAAGCCATTGATTTTAAGACTTTTTTCTCATATGAGCATTTAGAACTATAAATTTCCCCTTAAGTGCTGGTTTAAGCAAATCTCACAGATTTTGATATGTTGTGTTTTCATTTCCATTTAGTCCCAGCTATTTCTAATTTCCCTTGTGACTTCTTTGACCATTGGTTGCTTAGATGTATGTTTTCTAATTTCCAGTTATTTGGGGATTTTCCAGAAATCTTCAATTATTGATTTCTAATTTAAATCCATTGTGGTCAGAGAACATACTCAGTGTTATTGCAGACCTTTTACATTTGACATTTGTTTAATGGCCTAGCATATAGTCTGGCTTTGTGATTGTTCCATGTGCGCTAGAGAAGAATGTGTGTTCTGCTACCGTTTTGCACAGTGTTCTATAACGCTAAATAAGTCAGCTTGGTTAATAGTAGTGCTCATATTGCCTGTATTGTTACTGATTTTTTCCCCCTCTTATTTGCAATGAAAGGAGTGTTTTGAAACAACTCTAATTGAGGATTTGTTCATTTCTCTTTTTAGTTTGATGAGTTTTTGCTTCATGTGTTTGGAAGCTTTTGTTATTGAGTATATATGCATGTAGCATTGTTATTTATGTTCGCTTGATGACTTGATTCTTTTACCATCATGCAATGTTTCTCTTTTTGCCGTACTACGAGTGCTAGTTCTGAAATCTACTTTGATACCGATTTAGGCTTTTCAGCATTCTGTTTGCATATCTCTTCCTATCATTTATACTTAACCTATTTATAGCTATATATTTCAAGTGGATTTCTTGTGGACAGAATTATAGGTTCCCCTTTTATATCTAATCTAACAGTCTCTGCCTTTTAATTGGAGTGTATAGACCCACGCTACTAATACAGTTGCACCTAGCCACACGTTAAAATTAAAAATTCAGATCTTCAGTCAAAATAGCTACATTTCAGTCCTCATCACAGAAAGTTCTGTTTTATAGCACTGGTTTAGACCATTTTTATTTATTATAACGGTCAATATGGTTTGTTTTAAATCTACCGCCTTGCTATATTTTTCTCTTTGCCCCATGTTAATGCTTCCATTTTATTTCCACTGTAGTCTTATTAGCTCTACCTCTTTGATTTTAATATTTTAGGGGTTGTGCTAGGGTTTACAATTTATCAATCTATGTTCTGATAACATACAATTTCACATGTCAGAACCTACAAGGAACCTTCGATTTCCCTTCTCCCATCCTTTGTGCTGTTGTCATATGTTTTACTTCAACATGTTATGAAATACACTATTTTTGCCTTAAATAGTGATCTTATAAAGAAACATTAGTCATCTTTTCTCTGCTACCCTTGTGCCAGTATCAAGATTTCTTAATTTCTGTGTCTTTGTAAAAAGTTTTAATGTCCAGTGATGTGAGTCTTTTGCGTTATTCTTCAGGAATATCTTGGCTGTTCTTGACCTGTTACATTTCCATATAAACATTAAAAATCATCTTGTCCATTTTCACACATACCAACACGCTAATTGCCACTGTGTTTTTGATCGGCATTGCATTGAATTTATTGATTAGTTTGGATAAAAATGACATCTTTATAACTAAATCTTCTAGTATATGAACATAGATTATCCTTCCATTTATACTAGGATTCTTTACTATCTCTCGGTGTTTTTTCTGCCTCTGTGTAGTAGACTTGGATGTCTTTCATTAGATTTATTCCAGGTGGTTTGATGTTTTTAATGCAGTTTTATGCTGTTAATGTGGTAAATGATGCTGTTTTGAAATTTTCGTTTTCTTTTCATTTGTTATATACAGAAATACAACTTACTCTTTTTTTTTTTCTTTTAAGATAAAGTCTCACTCTGTCACCCAGGCTAGAGTGCTGTGGTGTCATCATAGCTCACTGCAACCTCCAACTCCTGGGCTCAAGAGATCCTCTTGCCTCAGCCTCCTGAGTAGCTGGGACAGGCATACACCACCATGCCCAGCTAATTTTTTCTGTTTTTAGTAGAGTCGGGGTCTTGCTATTGCTCAGGCTTGTTTCAAACTCCTGACCTCAAGTGATCTTCCCGCCTCAACCTCCCAGAGTACTAGGACAGCTTATTCTTTGAGTTTGTATGCAGTGACCATGCTGGATTTACTCATTAATTCATAGAGCTTACATATGTGGATTCTTTTGTGTTTTTTATGTATATTTTTATATCATCTAGGAATGAGCTTTTTTAATCTTTATTTTTAATCCTGAGACTTTCTCATTTTATTGGCTCGAGTAGGCTCTCCAGCGCAATGTTGAAATAGAAATAGTAATGCTGGGTATTCTGATCTTATTTTAATCTTGGGGGAAAGGCTCTTACTATCATACCAGTAAATATATTTGCTATAGACTTTCAGTATATACCCCTTATCACATTACAGAAGTATCCTTTTTTTTTTTTTTTTTGGGACACAGTCTCACTGTGTTGCCAAGGCTGAACTCCTGAGTTCAAGATGTCCTTCTGGCTCAGCCTCTGGAGTAACTAGGAGTACAGACGTGCATCACTATGCCTGGGAGAAGCACCCTTCTTTTCGTTTGCTGGGATTTTTTTTTTTTTTAAGCATGGATAGCATTAAATTTATCAGATTATTTTTCTCTGTGTATTTGGCTCATGACATAATCTCTTTTATAATATGTCAGTGTGGTAAATTACATTATTAAATCTTCATGGAACAAATCACTTGGGACCTGACATGTTATTTTTATATATCACTAGCTTTAATTGGCTATTATTTTTAGGATTTTTATGTGTATTTATAAATGAGATTGTCATACAAATACCTTTTTTGTAATGTCCATGTCAGGTTTGATATCAAGGTTACGCTTGCCTTATAAAACTGGTTGTGAAACTCTTCTATGAAAGAAATTGTTTAAAATTGCTCTTCTTCCTTCCTTAAATGATTAGTAAAATCCATCAGTGTTGCTGTCTGGGCTTCAAGTTGTTCTTATGTAATCGTTTTTAATTAAGGAGTCAGTTTCTCTCGTAATTTTAAGATTGTACTCAGATTTTCTATTTCTTCTTGTATTGGTTTTGATAGATTGGGGTTTTTTAATGAATTTATTTGAATAAACATAAAATTCTATACTGATATCCCTTTTTCATTTCTAATATTGTTAATAGTTTTGCCTTTGATCAACTCTGTGGTATGTCTATTCTCTATTTTACTAATTTTTACTTGTCTTTATTGTTTATTCCCATGTTCAATATGGTATTCTTTGTCTAACTTCTTGAGACACAATGGTTATATCACTGGTTTTAGTCCTGCTTTTCAGTTGTGTTCCTTACATTTTATAGCCATGACTTTTGCTGGATCTAACAAGTTTTTTTATATCATCATTTCATTATCATTCAGTTCAAAATATTTTCCAATTTCTATTATGACTTCATCTTTCTTCCAAGTGTCATTTAGATGTGTGTTTCTCAATTTCCAAATATAGGGATATCTTCTAGTTAACTTTTTGTTAATGATTACTGGCATAATTGTTTTGAGGTGAGGGAATGTATTTTGTATGATATAAATCCTTTGAAACCTGATACAGTTTGCTATGTGGCCCAGCATATGTCAGTCTTGGTGAATGTTCCATGTTTATTTGAAAAAATTGATGGACACGCTTGAAGCTCTGACTCGGGTGGGGCAAAGGTAGTATACGTAACCTAAACATTTGTGCCCCCATAATATGCTGAAATAAAAAGAAAAAAAAAGAAAAAATTGTATACTCTGTAGTGTGTTCTATGAATGAAATTAGGCCAAGTTTATTAATCACGTTCATTTTTTTTTGTTATCTTTGCTGGGTTTTTGGTGTACCTGACTTTGTAAGTTACTACAAGAAATAGGTTAAAATATGCCACTATGATTGTGAATTTATTTCTCCTTTTCATTCTGTTAGTTGTATCTATTTTGCAGCTACATTAGATACATACAAATTTAGAATTTTATATCTTACTGATAAAACCAACCTTGTAACATTGTGAAATATACTCTTGTAGCTCTGGGAATATATTTTGCCTTGAATTCTAATTTGTCTATTATTTAATATAGCAACACTATTTCCTTTGGTCAGTATTTGCATGGTGTTATCTTTTTCCCATTTTTTTTGTTTGTAACCTTTCTGTGTCTTTATATTTAAGGTGGGTCTCTTATAAGCAGCTTATGATTTGATTTTTGATAAAGTATGTTCCATGTAACGACTATCCTGATCAAAGTGTAGAAATTTCCATCACCTCAGGAAGTTCCTTCTGTGAGTCTTGCTCTCCATAAGCAACTGCTGTTGTGATTTCAATCACTATAGATTAATTTCTATATTCTTGAATTTCACATAAATGAAAATACAGACTTTAGTCTTTAGTGTCTTGATTTCTTCCTCATGAAATGTTTTGCAGATTCAACCTTGTTGCATGTATCATAGCCTTTTTTTTAAATTGGCATGTGATATTCTCTTATGTGAATAGACCACAATTTGTTTATTCCTTCTCCTGGTTATAGATATCCAGGTTGTTTCCAGGTTTTTACTATTATGAATATAGATGCTGTGAACATTCATTTACAACTCTTTTTGTGGACATAGGTTGTCGTTCCCTTTGGGTAAATAACTAGAAATACTATTGCTAGTCGAAAGGGTAGATACACATGTAACTCAATAACTTGCCAAACAGTTGTCCAAAATAGTTGTATCATTTACTCTCCCACCAAGGGTGTATAGAGTTCCAGATGCTCTACATCCTCACCAGTATTTGGTGCTGTCTTTTTAACTTGTCCTCCTGCTAGGTATAAAATGGTATCTTAATGCGGGTTTTTTGTTTTTTGTTTTGAGACAGAGTCTCACTCTGTTGTCCAGGCTAGAGTGCCCTGGCATCAGCCTAGGTCACAACAACCTCCAACTCCTGGGCTCAAGCAATCCTCCTGCCTCAGCCTCCCGAGTAGCTGGGACTACAGGCATGTGCCACCATGCCCGGCTAATTTTTTCTATGTATATTTTTAGTTGTCCGTATAATTTCTTTCTATTTTTAGTAGAGACGAGGTCTTGCTCTTGCTCAGGCTGGTCTTGAACTCCTGAGCTCAAAGGATCCACCCACCTCGGCCTCCCAGAGTGCTAGGATTACAGGTGTGAACCACCACGCCTGGCCTTAATGTGGTTTTAATTTGCATTTCCTGGATGACTAATAATTTTAAGCATTTTTGCAGGTGCTTATCATTCATATGTCTTTTATGAAGTCATTGTTCAAGTCTTTTGCCCATTTTTAATTGAGTTTTTTGTCTTTTACTGATTTGCAGAAATTCTTTATATAGTCCAGATATAACTCTTGTCACATCTATTTATTGTGAATATTTTCTTCCATTTTGTGGCTTGCCTTTTTGTTTTCTTAATGTCTTTTGATGAAGTTTTAATGTTAATGAACCCCATGGTATCAGTTTTGTCTTTGATTCATGCCTTTTTTGCCCGCCCTAAGCCTGCCCTAAGGTCTCAAAGATATTCTCCTACAATTTCTTCTAGAATCTTCATAGTTTTAATTTTACACTTAGCTTTCTGATCTTATCTCAAATTAATTTTTCTATATTATGTGAAGAAGAAGTAAGGTTTATTATTTTCTCTTGTTAACAGTTATGTTAACATTATTTTTTGAAAGACTTTCTTTTCCCCATTGAATAGCTTTGGCACATTAGTCAAAAAATATAATATTGAGTCTTCTGATCAATGAACGTGGTATATCTCTATCTATTTACTTAGGTCTTCTTTAATTTCTCTCTGCTTTTGTTTAAGTTTTTAATTTGGAAGTGTTAAAATATATTTGTTAAATTTTTGCCTACATATCTGTTTTTTAGCTATTATAAATGGAGTTGTATTTTTTTATTTTTAATTACAATTGTATATTACCATATATGGAAATATATAAACCTGTATACTTTAATCCTTTTAAATTCATTTATTAGTTCTAGGAGCTATCTTGTAGGTTCCTTAGGATTATTTAAGTACATAGTCATGTTGCCTGAAAATAAGGACAGTTTTATTTCTTCCTTTCCTTTTAGTTTTTTCCATACCTTGTTGCACTAGCTAGGACCTCTAGTATAATACTGAATAAAAGTGGTGAGAGCCAACCACCCTTGCCTTTTCCCAGTCTCCTAGTGGGAAAACATTAAATATTGCATTAAGTTCGATGTGAGTTGTAGGTTGCCCATTATTAGAATGAGTAAGTTTCCGTCTGTTGTGGTTTGCTATGAGTTTTTAGCAAAAACAGGTTCTGAATTTTGTCTTAATACTTTTTTGCATCTGTTTAGATGATTATATTGTTTTTCTTTTTTATTCTTTTAGTATGATGGATTACTATATATGTTGCTGGATAACAGATTATCCTAGTATTTAGCAGTTTTGAAACAACAAACATTTATCATCTCACATTTTCTGTGGATCAGGAATTCGATTGGCCCAACTCATATGGTTCTGTCCCAGGGCCTCTTACGGTGTTTCAATCAAGATGTCAGGCAATGCTGCAGTTATCTGAAGGCTCAGCTTCCAAGATGGTTCACTCACATGGCTGTTGGCTGGACGCCTCAGTTCCTTAGTTTTTTGCCATGTGACCCTCACAACAAAGGATCTAACTTTCCCCAGTGCAAGTGATTCAAGAGGGAGAGCAAGGAGGAGTTTGTAGTGTCTTTTATGACCTACTTTTAGAAGTCACCTACCATGGCTTCTGTTCAGTAGAAAGGAGTTACTAAGTAAATCCCCAACTCAAGGGGTAGGGACTAAGCTTCACTTTCACTTTTAAAAGGAAAAATATTGAAAAAAGTGAATGGAATTATTAACTGAATTTCAAAAGTTTAACTTTTCTTGCAGCATAATCTGTATGTAATTGTAAGTAAACATCAGCCAAACTCAAATTGAGAAACATTTGACAAAACAACTGGCTTGTAATCTTCAAAAGTCTCAAAGTCCAAAAAGAGAGACTGAGAAAGCTGATCCTGATTGAAGGAGAGTAAACAACTGTTAATAAATGCAACGTGATTTTGAACTGATGCTTTGCCAAAAGGATATTATTGGAAGAATTAGCAAAACCCATTTGGGTTCTGAGGCATAGGTGGTAGTAATATGTCAAAATTTCACAATTTTGATGATCATATTCTGCTTATGTAGTAAAATAATCTCACTTGTAAAAAATGTACACTAACCTTCAAAGGTAGTGAGGCAACTTTACTATCAAATGGTTCAGTATAAGTTGTATACTTGCAACTTTTCTAAACTAGTTGAGGAAAAATTCTGTGTTGTACTTGGAATTTCTCTGTAAGTTGGAGATTGTTTCAAAATTTTAAAAAATGATGGCTGTTTCACTGTATTTTCCTTCCATGTCATTAAAAGACAACAGGGTATTTGATGTATAAAAAAAAAAGTTATAACATTGTGATGTTGATGCCCTCTTTATGGGATACAAACTCTGCCAGCCTAGACTCTACCTCTTACTACCCCTGCAGGGGCACCCCTTACTCTGGTAAGGCTTTGATGCCCCATTCTGGCCATTGTGGCTCTCGCCTGCCTCATCCCCCAGGAATACCTACCTGCTTGACCTATGAAATAGCAACTTTTGGACTAAATAATTTTTCACACAAGGAAAAAATGAGAAAGAACAAAAATAGTTTATTTTACACACACATTACCATTTCTATAGCTCTTCATTCCTTCCTATAGAATTGAGTTTTCATCTGATGTCATTTACCTTAAGTGTAAAGAACTGTTTTTTAGCATTTCATATATCAAGGCTACTGGTGACACATATTCTCAGTATTTGTCTATCTGGTAATGTGTGCACTGCATCCTCACTTTTGAAGAGTGTTTTTGTTAGATGTAGATTGCTGGGGTTTTTTTTCTTTCAGTACTTTAAATATGTTATTCCATTATTTCCTGGCCTGCATTGTTTCTGTTGAGTGGCCTGTCATCATCCTTAATGCTGATCCCCATTATGTATTTTTTTATTCTCTGGATGCTCTTAAGGTCTGTTCTTTATCTTTTGTGTTTTAGCAATTTACTGTAATATGCTAAGTGTTCTGGGTTCACTGAATTTCTTGGATCTGAAATTTTTTTTATTTTTACAAAATTTTGGACGTTTGCCACTATTATTTCTTTAAGTATTTTTTCTGCACCATTATCTTGCTCCACTTATGGGATTCCAATTATGTATGTTAAACTAGATATTATACCACAGGCCACTGAGACTCTGGGTTGGTTTATTTTCTCCCCACCCCCATCTTTTTCTCACTATTCTTTGGATCACATAATTTCTATCGATGTCTCAAGTTCCACTGATCCTTCTACTGTGTCCCCAGTACAGTTGACTCTTCTTATCCATGGGTTCCACATTCATGAATTCAGCCAAGCACAGATCAAAAATTTTGCGGGGGAAACAAAAGGATGGTTTTGTCTGTACTAAACACATGGAGACTATTTTTTCTTGTCATTATTCCCTAAACAATACAGTGTAACAAATATTTACATAGCATTTACATTGTATTAGGTATTATAAGTAATCAAAAGACTAAAGTATACAGCGGTTATATGCAAATACTACACCATTTTTTTTATAAGGAACTTGAGCATCTGCAGGTTTGGGTATCTGTGCAGGGTCCTGGAACCAATCTGTTATAGATGCCGAAGGATGATTGTATTCTGTTCAGCATATCTAGCTTTTTTATTTTTTCCATTTCAGATACTGTCCTTAATTCTAGAATTTCCATTTACTTCTTTTTTATGTTTTGTATGCATAGGTTCCCCATCTGCTCACTCAGTATTACTTTATTTAAGTTTGATTATATTTGTAATAGCTATTTTTACCATCCCTACATGCTAATTCCAACATCTGGATCATATCAGGATCTGTTACTATCTACTACTTTTTTTTCTCTTGACCTTGCATCACATTTTGTTTGCATCTCTAGTAATTTTTTATTGTATGCTAGACACTGCAGAAGATATGTTGCAGAGGTTTTAGATTCTCTTCTGCTGAAGAGTACAGTCTCATTTTAGCAGAAAGTTAAATAGTGGGCTAATCATCTTGAACTTGTGGGAGCTTTGTTTTATACTTTGTTCATGGATTCCACAGTAGACACAGTAGAAGGATCAGTTGAACTTAAGACAGATCAATAAAAATTACGTAATCCAAAGAATAGTGAGGAAAAGATGGGGGTGGGGATAAAACAAACCAACCCAGAGCCTCAGTGGCCTGTGGTATAATATCTAGTTTAACATATATATAATTGGAATCCCATAATTGTTCAGATGTCCAAGCAGTAGTGTTCAAGTGTTGTCTAATGACAAATCCTTATATCTGGGACATTGTCTTTGTTCTAAGATATATCCTGCCTAAGTTGTCATTCAAGGTGTTCAGTGAGCCTCTGTGACTTGGCAGCATTTAAACTTACAGCTCTTCTCCCCTGCACTTGGGAACAGCTAAATTCTCTGCTCAGCTTTTTTCAGCCTTTCAGCTGTTGCTGTCCGTTAGCCTCCTTGGAGTCTCCCCAGTTGCATGTGCAATTTAGGAGTCAGCTGTGGATTTGAGAGAAATTTAGATTATTACTTTCTTTCTTTCTACTACATTTCAGCCACATAGTCCTTCTTCCCAAATACCTGATATTTTCTCCCAACTCAAGGCCTTTGCATTTACTGCATTTCTCTTTTGAAATGTTCTCTTCCTTCTAGACACTTGAATGGTTGGATCGTCTTACTTTTTAGGGTTCATCCAAGAGGTTTTCCTTGCCATCCTATCTCAAATTACCACCACAGTCACTATCACCACACAGTGTTTTATTTTCATAGTAGGTATTAAAATCTATAATCATCTATTTATTTGTTTACTTATTGTCTCTTCTCATCACTCCAATATAAGCTCTGTAAGAAGAAGAACCTTATCTGAAATTATCACAGCTGTCTCTTCAGTTCATAATAGGTAGTACTCAGTAAAAAATTGTTCTCGGCCAGGCATGGTGGCTCACGCCTGTAATCCTATTACTCTGGGAGGCCAAGGCAGGGGGATCACTTGAGCTCAGGAGTTCGAAACCAGCCTGAGCAAGAGGGAAACCCTGTCTCTATCAAAAATAGAAAAATTAGCTGCACATGGTGGCATATGCAGGTAATCCCAGCTACTTGGGAGGGTGAGGCAGGAGGATGACTTGAGCCCAGGAGTTTAAGGTTGCAGTGAGCTATGATGACACCACTGCACTCTAGTGAGAGTGCCTGAGGAAAAAAATTGTTCTTTAAGATTTTCATACTTGTATATATTTATTGTCTGTATTTACCAGTCTCTTCTTCACTACCGACCCTCTGACCAACTTTTGCCCCCATTATTATACTGAAACACCATTGTTGTAGAGGTTAACATCAACTTGTGAATAACCAAATATAATCCACAGATTGTTTTTTATTATACTTGTTCTTTCTAGAAGTATCTGACATCATCTTTATATCCTCTTTTTTTTTTCTTTTTAATTCTCTTGTTCCCTGGGATCCAGTTCTGATTCTCCTTTCTTCCTCTCGGAGCAGTCCTCCTCCTTTTGTTTCTCCACTTCAGTCTCTACCGCTGAAATGCTGCCAGTGAGGATTTCTGGGTCTTCCTAGGTGATTTCATTCACTGTCACAGCTTTGAGGGCCATCTTTCTCCAGTGACTCCAAATGACCACTTTGAACACAGAGACACCTAAGACTCCACATATCTACCACTGAACTCCTTTCCACCCTCTCATCCCCAAAGACCTTGTCCTGCCTTGTCAATAAGGAACAGTGAACACGTCCATGATCGAGTGTAAACTGGCACAACCACTGTGATGATCAGCTTGGTAAAGTCCATCAAAATATAAGTAGTAATGATAATGATGTACTTTTATATTCTTTAAATGTAATAACTGAGTCCTTGAAACAACCCTCTGTGCTTCTGATTCAGATATAAAAGTCTCAAGAGATTGTCATTCTCATCCAAACAAAACAAATAAGGTAAGTGTTTAAAAGCCCATTAGATAGCTGAACACACAAGAAAACATAAATGAACTAAACTTCAGAAAGTGATAGGCCATTTATAAGAGATCCATGGTTGCTCTTCTCCTCTACTGAAGCTGGGACAGAGAGAATCTGCCACAGATGGGGAACATGTGGGCAGTCAACTGCAGAGACTTGAGGTGGAGTAGGTGAGCTCAGAGCAGCCTTTCCACAGGAATTCCTGCCTTCACTGGACATAGGGTGATATTTAATAGCAACCAAGGCACAGCAATTCAGGGTTAGAAATAGAAATCAAAGAGAATTCTTCAAAATCCTGATCCAATTCACTGATCCTCTCCTTGGCTGTGTTCAGTGTGCTATTAAGCTCATCTCATAAAATGCCCATTTAAAGTCAGGTAGACAGAAAGTATCCAAACTGAAACACAACGAGAAGGAAAAAGATTAAAAAAGAAAAGACATCCAAGATTTGTAGGATACTGTCAGTCTCTCATACACATGTCTGGCTTCCCAGAAAGAAAGGAGGAAAAAGGAAGAAATGAAGAATTCAAGAGACAAAGGGCAAGAACGTTCCAAAAAAACTGATAGAAGTGATCAGTGTATAAATCTAAGACTGTCTGCAGACTCCAGGCAGGATAAGTTAATACAAAACAAAGCACAGCCTAGGCATGTTACAGTCAAACTGCTGAAAACCAAAAATACAGAGCAGGTCTTAAAAGCAATCCAAAGAGGTGTAAAAAAACATGTTATATGCAGGAGAACAATGATAAGAATTATCATTGACTTGTTAGAAACAGTGAAGGCCAGAAGACAATGATAGGGTATCTCTAACATAGTTTAAAACAAACAAAAAGGAAAAAAGCCCTGCCAACCAAGGATTCTATATCCAGAAAAAACTTTCTTGAAAAATGAAAGTGAAATGAAGACATTCTTGGAGAGACAAAAGCTGAAAAAAATTGTCTGCAGCAAGTCCATATTACAAGAAATACTAAAAGAAATTCTAAAAAGGCTGTTGGCTTTTAAAACAAAAATAATTGTGTTTATAATATAAGAAGTTAAAGGCGACAGGAGCGCAGTAGATGAGAGGAGAATATGTAGAATTAGGCTGGTGAAGTCGTATGTTGTTCATGAAATAGTATCATTTTATCATTTGGGAATAGACTAAAATTTAAAGATACATACTATAATCGCTAGAGAAGCCATTGAAAAAATAGACACACACAAAGAGTTATAGCTAAAAATCCAATATAAGAAATAAAATAGAGTACCCCCAAAAATCAATTTATCCGAAGAAGGCAGAAACAGGGGAGCAGAGAAACAAATACCAAAATGGGACAATTAAAACTTGCCATATAAATAATTGCATCAAATGTCAATTTTCTTATTTCTAGCGCTTATATTTTTAGACTTCATGGTTTGCCTAGGATAAGGACAAGAATTAACTGGAAATGGGTATGAGGAAACTCTCTGATAATTGGAAATGCTGTTTATCTTATTTTGGACAGTGTTATGCAAGAATATGTTATATTTTTATAGACTCCATGATATATTGTAAAAAATATTATGATGTCTATAAGAGTTTTACTTATTTTTTCCATCTTTGTACCTTTTCTCCTTTTTTGGCCTTATTGTATTGGCTAGACCCTCCAATACGATGTTGAATAGAAGTGTAAGAGCACACACGCATGCCTTATTCTTAGTAACAACCAAAATGTTGGCAAAAATGTGGAACAACTAGAACTCTATAAATTTCTGATAGTAGTATAAAATGATGTAACTACTTTGGAGAAGTCTTTTCTGTTTTCATGTTAAGTTAAACATACCTCTACCCTATACTCAGAGCTCCACCCTTAGGTATCTACTCAAGAGAAATGAAAATACATGTTTCCCAAAAACTTGTACAAGAAATGTTTATAGCAGCCTTATTCATAATAGCCAAAAACTTGAAACAACTCAGACCCCTCAATGTAAGAATGGGCAAAATGTGATAATAGTCCTGCAGTGTAATACCATCCAGCAATTAAAAAAAAATGAGCTACCAAGCAATATAGATGAATTTCAAAAACATTGTTAAAGAAGCTAGACACAATAGAGTACATATTTTGATTCCATTTATATGAAATCTAAGAACAGTTAAAACTAATCTGTGAAGTAGAAGTCGGAAATGATTTGCCTATCGTAGGAGTTATGAAAATACTGTTCGTCTTATTTTGGGCAATAGTTACATGAAAACATGAGATGTCAAAACTCGTTGAACTGAAAACCTACACTCTGCATTTTATTGTACATTAATTATACCTCAATAAAATATGTGTAATTTTGTAAAGCTTTGTATTGTAGGTACTGAAGTTGTTCCTAGTTTTCAGATGAGAGAACTGTGGTATAGAGAGGTTAATTGACTTGCCTACTGGTGCGTAGTTGGTGTGCAAAACTAATACACGGAGCTGGGTGGTCTGCCTTGACAGTCTGCACTGCTCGCCAGTGTGGTGCTGTCTCATACCCTTTGGTCCAGCAGTTCCACTTCTAGGACTTTATCCTACAGATAAACTCATATAAGTTCCAAACAACAGATTAATAATTGTACAAGGTTAGTATTTGTAGCATTGTTGATTAGTAGGGGTCCGATTATATCAATTATAATGCAAGTACTCAATATAATACAGTAAAGGAAAAAAGCCAACTTAAGAAAACTGTATACTTGCATTGGATGATCTCCTAGGTATAGTATCAAGTCAAAAAACCAAAGGTATGTACCATCTGTGTTTTAAAAAAAAAAAAGAGAGAGAGAGAGGATATAGGGGAAACTGTATATACATGTGCTTTATAGATCTAAAGTGTTGCTGAAAGGAGACCTAAGAAACTGCTAAGATGGAGTTTCCAGGGAGAGGAATTGGATGGCTATAAAAAGTAAGAGGGAGACATTTTAGTCTATCCCCGTTTTGTACATTTTTGATATTAAAGTATATGAATGTATTACCAATTCAGAAAAGTAAGGAATACAGTTACAATTTGGAAATGACTGAAGTAGTTCATCACACACATAATTGCCTGAACTGACAAAAGCCTGCCATAGACTTGCTGAGAACTCTCCCTTTCCCTCACTCTAGTCAGTACCTTGTGGCTTTTGTGCATCAGTCTTAAACTGTCCCTTTTGTCCCTTCCTAACAAAACTACCCATCTTTCTGCAGGTTCATTTCCAGGGACTGCTTAACTTGCTTCCTTCCTTGCCATTCTTTTTTATTCTGTTCCCTCTGTCTTGCCTGTGCTTTCACAGTGCTGAATATTCCCCAATTTTTGTCTGCATGTCTGTCTACTTCTGCTCTGGAAGATCCTTAAGAGTAGAGATCCAGCTCATTCATCCATGGGTTATTAAGGGCCTGGCATCTGGGAAGGGGACCCCAAAGGTGTGTTGCCTGCTTGTAGGGTTTACTTTCTAGAACAGATCTGATGGCATCATCCCTTCCTTCCTTCCTCAGTGGCTCCCCTTCACTTTTAGCCATCTTTTCCAAAACATCATATATGAGATGATTTTAGGTGATATGCAGATGAACAAATGCTTCTCTTTCTCTCTCTCTCTCTCTCTCTCTCTCTCTTCCTTCTTTCTTTTTTGAGACAGTGTCTCACTCTGTTGCCCAGGCTAGAGTGCCATGGCATCAGCCTAGCTCACAGCAACCTCAAACTCCCGGGCTCAAGCGATCTTCCTGCCTCAGCCTCCCGAGTAGCTGAGACTACAGGCATGCGTCACCACACCCAGCCAATTTTTTCTGTTTTTTAGTAGAGACGGGTTCCATTCTTGCTCAGGTTGGTGTCAACCCCCTGACCTCAAGTGAGCCTCCCACCTCAGCCTCCCAGAGTGCTAGGATTACAAGCACGAGCCACCGCGCCCGGCTCAGCAAATACTTCTTAATTTGTATTATTAGGTTCTTATTGTCTCCTGGGAAAAATAAAACTAATTCATGAAACCTGTGAGTTTTTAATTTTACCAATATTATTGCTTAGACAAGGCTCAGTTTAAAAAGTGATTTTTTGGAAATATTCAGTGGTAATACAAATGAAGCACTGGCCTCTGGGGAGATGCTGGCTTACAAGATACAGGGCCTCACACCAAGGGGGCGCTCGTCACCACCCTTCACCAGGTGTCCCCTGCCTGCCTTGGGCCTTTTCTGTGGTCACCTAACTGCATTCACCACCCCACCCACCCAGTGTGACCCTGCGTAATGACCAGACTGTTTCTGGCATGTTCACAGTTCTGTTCTCTGCTTTGATTCCTGCTGGTGCTCTTCATGAAACGTGACTCCCCTTGGGTCCTCACCCCATCTGCTAGGCAAGCTCCCTCCTTAACTTCCTGGTTGAGCTCACACTTTACTATTTCTCTGATTTGTTTCTTCTTGCTGGTATAACAAATCACAGCAAACTGAGTGGCTTAAAAGAACATACATTTATTCTTTATAGTTCTAGAGGCAGAAATGCAAAATCACTTTCACTGGCTTAAAGTCAAGGTGTTGGCAGAGGTAGTTTCTTCCAGAAGCTCTGAGGGGAGAATTATTTCCATACCTTTTTCAGCTTCTAGTGGCTGCCTTGGCTTGTGGCCTCTTCTTCCAAGGCTCATCTCTGCGTTCTCCACTTCCATTTTCACATTGCCTTCTCCTCTGGTTCTGACTCCTCCTGCTCCCACATGAGTAATCCAGGAGCCTCTCCCCATCTCAAGCTCCTTAGCCTAAGCACCTTGCCGTGTAAGGTAACGTATTCACAGGTTGGGGGTGGGGAGGTGTTACTCAGCCTCTACACCTGCCATTGCCACTCTCCTGGGTACTTGAACTTGGCTTTGCCTCTGTGCTCCCACGCTCTCTGTCCATCCTTCAGTTATCTCATATATTATTTGCCTGTAATTATGTGCTTTCCTGAGCAGTACCCCCAATGTGAGCCTCTCGAGAGCAGTGATGGCATATTGCCCACCTAGCGTTCTTACCACATGGTAGAAGCCCAAGTGTTTGAAGGAGTGATGAGACTGCCCCATGCAGGGTGGCACTGTGGTTCAGAGCACAGGCATGGGGCTCGATTGTCTGGCCTCTGATCCAAGCTGTACCACTCTAGCTTTGTCTCCTCATGTTCTCATCTGTAAAATGGTGATGAAGAATCAAAGCCCACCTAGAGGCTCGCAGTAAGGATTAAATGGGGTCACGTGTGAAAGTATCAGAAGAGTACCTAATGCTAATGAACACTTAGTCAAGGCAGCTAGTTTTGTCATTGTAATTGTTGATTTTTATTGTTTATGATCTGAAAGTGTATACATTTTTGTAAGTTATTCTTGACAAACTTAGGAAAGGGGAGGCTCTTTGTTATTTAGTTATCTTTATATTTAAAGAAACATTTTCCTTATCTTAAATATTTTCCAAAAAGTTTTTAGACTATAGGACAAATAATGTATAAAGTAATAAAGGATTTATTTGCGTGGGATGACCATGAACCTATGGAACAGGTCTGTTGTGCACCCCTCTGGTTTAAGTAGTTAGTGAATGCTTAGAAGAAAGCACCATGCACAGTGATATGTTAACCCTTAGATCTCATTAGCCTAAGAGGTGGTAGAGTTTAAAGGAAGGGTTAAAGATATGTGTGACTGGCATGCACGTAAGTCACTGAATTTATGGAATCTCATGAGATTTCTGGCTTTTTGCTGCTCCTCTAACATAAGACACACGTACCCTTATTTTCAGCTAACCCTCAGTGAGCAAGTGTCAAGTTCCTTGCACCATTCTAAACCTGCTTGAAGGCCCGTTGGTATCTCTGTTACAGGAACTACCAGATGTTACGTACCTTTGGTCTTTTTATGTCTTGATCTTGGTATTCAGCTGTATTTCTATCAGTATCTATAACCTAGAGATCCAAGTGTTGTTTGCATGAGATTTAGAGTGTTTAGCAGTTATGGTCCTTTGTTAATTTTAAAATGTACTGAATTGTTCATCCTGAAAAGGTATTATATACCATTATGAAGATGACAGCATTCCATGTGCTGTGCAGTGAAAAGAATGTGCGGTAACGAGAGGCACTTGAATGCAATGTCAGAGCACATCTATATTCCAAGAGAGCCAAACAAGTCTATTGCAGTTAAAGAAAAGAAATTTTTAAAACACCTAGTAGCAAGTATTTTCATTGGAAACACGTTCTCTGACCAAATATCGTGACTATTTGGTGTGCATGAAAGTCATATTTTTAGAATGTCATGAAAAATGGAGAAGTATATGAAAGGCATTCTAGCTTTAGGAAATAATGCTAGTAGGGATTTTAGATTAAAGAGGTAATAAGATCTGCCTAGGCAGAGCGAAGAGAGACAGTTTAGTAGTGAAAAATAAGGTTATCAGACAAGTAAATGGCAGGCTGGAAAATAAAAATGTATCATTTGAATGGCAGGGAGCCATTGCCTGTTTTTCAAAAAGCAAGATATTGAAGTTATCGTACCCTCTGCATCATTTAACTTGAACGTTAAAGGAGTGATCCTGGAGTTCAAGTGACAATGGGAGGGAAAAATTGTAGTTGTCCCACTCAAAGATTAGGGTCCAATTTATGAATTTATCCCAGTGGTTGAGGTTCAAGTGTAGATTAAATATAAAATAAAGAACCAGACAGCTCTCCTACAGAATTGCATGCAAGTAACAAAGGACGATGAATAGTTGCAGGCTAGTTTCTGTTCTGTGAAAGGCAGACATAATGTTCTATGACTGAGAATTTGGAATTTGGGATGATTGTGGAGGTGGAGTGGAAATAAGCACTGTTGTCACCGTGTTAAGTGCGAGAACATGATGAAGTATCTAGATTGCACAGTTAAACTAAAACCAATCAGATTTAGAACAGTGCTGTGCTCAACAGACGAAGACCTGAAGCCACAGGAAAATTCATGGTTGAGTCCTGCCAAGAGGCCTTCTGCCCAGGGCCAGACAACAGGCAGCACCCCTCCTGAACCTAACCCTGAGTCCAGCTACAGAGGAGAACCAAATCCAGATGCTGAGGGAAAGGAAATGGTTCTTACCCAAGATTTCAATCTCAAAAAATCAACAAAGATGCCCATTGTTATAAACAAACATTGTGGGGCTCGGGGGAGGAGAGGTGAGAGAGTTTGGTCATCTCACCATAGCCACCTGAGCTGGGACCTGGAGGTGGGAAAGAGCTCCTGATTCAAACCTGAGTAAGTGGCAGAGAGACCCTACGTAAAGTACCATGACTTCTGTCTTAGCAGAATTCCAGAGGTCTGAGTGATGGAGGGACACAGTGGCTCTTTGCAGCAACTTCTGGGTTTTGCTTGTTGCCTCTTGGCTAGGGTACGGGTTGGAGCTGATGGCTGAGCAGGAGAAGGCAGGAAAGACATTCTCTGGGCATAGTCAGTTCTGTGCTACTTAAACTGCTTGCCTGGAACCCAAGAGGCCACACCTCTTGCTACAGATAAAGAGCAAAAGTCTCCTTTCATCTCACCTCTTTCCCTCCACTGCAGTGGTGTTTCTCACCTTCGGCTTCAGGACGTGCTTGGCCAAGACTCCCTAGAACTGCTGGAGTAATAGCCAGCTAAGTGGCTTGTGCATAACACGATAAACGGTTTTTTAGAGTACTAGGATAGCAAGGAGGAGGAAGATGAAGAAGATATCCCTATTATAGAGGAAGAGCTAGGGCATGGTCCCTACCCTCATGGAGCTTACAATTCTCATGGGTGAATTAGACATTGAACAGGGGAATTTAAAATTTAAAAAAAAAAACAAATAGCTAATCAGACATTGTGGTAGGTGCCCTGATGTGTTAGGAAACGGAGTTGGGCAGGAGACTGCCTAGTTTGGGTGGATGGCACAGGTGTCTGGGATCGTTGACGCTTGAGCTGAGACCTGAAGGGTAAGGAGCATCTGGCTGGGGGAGAGCCAGTGGGAGAGCGTTCAAGGAAAAGGAGTGGTCAGTGGGAAGGTAGACACAGGGACACTTTGAAGGATTTGAACCTGGGAGGAGGAGACCAGCTTAATGACTGCAGTGGCCCACGCAGGATGTGCTGGGGTCATGAACCAGGGCAGCAGTGATGCATGAGCCAAAGAAGAGACATCTCTGACTCAGCCAAAGTCAAAAAAGTGGAAATAACAGTTAGTGTGAACAGAAATTTGTCTGCTTTCAAGCTGGGAGTGTTGACTGTGGAGCTTAATGGGAGTCTTATGGCTTATAACCTCTGTTTTCTCTGAGAAGGCTGAAACAAGCTGTGGTCCTGAAGATGGTGGCAGGAAGTGGTAGAGAGCTGGAAAGGAGGCATGAGAATGGGGCCTAATTGCTATGTGGGATGGGAGAAGGCCCAGGAGGCAGACCCAGCTGACATAGGGTAGAATCTCCATGGTGGTCCACGTGGCTATGTGGCTTTCCTCCAGCAAGGCCACTGCCCTACCATTAGGTGAAGGAAGCAGGTATAGAGGCTGTTGGGGCTTGTCTGGGTGGTTGAGAGAAGACAGGTAAGATGCTAAAGAATCAGCATTGTTGACAAGTGAAGCTGGCGATAAAAGGACAAGAAGCCAACAGACGTGGACATAGATCCAAGAAGACCTCATGGTAGACAGGAAGGAGGCGTGGTGAAAGTGACAATAGGGGAGAGCTGGAAGGGTGGTCCAGGGCCAGAGACAGGGAGTTGGGTTTAATCTTTTAAGGCACTTTAATTATATCACAGTTGCCAGTTGTCTTTCTCCTGACTCAGTAATAAGTCAGTAATAAGTAATGTTTTCATTAAAGGGAAATGGTTGGCAGGTAGGTTGAACTTTGGTGAATTCTGATCCTATAATGAAACATTTCCTTTTAATTATTGCATATACCTTTCTCGGCTTTTTGTCTACTTGAAGCATATTTTTTCTCTTGTCCTTGGAGCAGCCAAAATGGATGTGTTGGATGTGTTGGCTCTGTTAATAGGCTTCTGTTGGATGCCTGTTGTCACTCTTAAATGTAACACCACAGCCATAATTGATGGAGGGTTGAGTTGCAAGCTTTTAGGACTAATTGCAAAGTCTAAACTAAAACGTTTCCTGGAGCTGCCTTTAAATAATAATAATAATACCTTGTATAGATATAGTGCTTTACAATTTACAAAGCACTTTCACATACATCATCTCATTTAATCTTCACAATAAACAATGCTTTTTGAATGCTTAGATCTTTCCTAAGTGAGAAATCATGTTGCACATCCTGATTTAATCATAGTGAATCACCAAAAGTTCTTGATACAATAACCATTTATCGAGTACCTTCTGTGCACAAAGCACTTTACTAAGGATACCAAGGGGTAAATTTTCAATAAATAAATGTCCAATAAATATGATCCTGCTCCTAATTCATTTTTCCCTTCCTCATTGCAGTCACTATTGTGGAGGCTACTTGCTGTCCCATAAATTTATATAAATACTGCCAGGAATTCATTGTATGAGAGTTGAAATTTTGAAAACTAAGGATTCTGATACTTGTCTAAGTTCAGTGATTTGTCAGAAAGTCATTGTATTTTAACTTGCACTATTTTAAAGATTATCTGTTACTTGAATCTCAAGAAAAATATTTCGAGCTCTCAGCATATATGAAAATGCCACCCATTGAGTTCATTATGCTGATTGGGGTGATTAGGGTACAACTTGGCTCTTGACCCCAGAAGACTTATCATCCAGTAGAAAAGAAGACATGGTCATCCTCTGAGTTCTGCGAGCCAGACTGGGATGCACTGAGGAGACTGGGAGACTAAAGACTTCCTGGGAGGCTGCCCTCTAGGTGAGGTGGGAAATGGAAGGTAGTATTGGAGCCAGGCCCAGGACAGAACTCCTGAACCTGTGTCCTAGAGCCCCCAGAGTGTCCAGACATGTACTCTTGGGCCACTGTGGCTCCTCAGAATATGCAGGCTTTGAGGTCCAGCTCAAGATCCTCCAAAACATGTGGAGCCGCCAAAGTAATAGAAACCCTGCCATTGAAGCCCCCTGGATAGAGTGGCTCTTGGAGTGAGGGGTGTGGTCTGCAAACCATGATTCTTTCCCCATCAAGGGCTGGATGAGGCCCTGAGGGCTGACGTTGAACCTCAGCCGAGAAGCCCATTTTGTCAAGGAAACACAAGTGGTCATCCGGGGTGCTGATAATGAATCAGGTCACCTTGTTACAGCTGTTACTTCTCCAACTGTCTTCCTGCTTGTTTGGCATCTTAATTTTATTAACTCTGGTGTTAACACTCATTCTCACTCAGCTATTTATGTGGGCATGTGGTTTGGGAATTGGGGGAGAACAAACCCAAGTGGCCTAATTTTTTTTTTTAACTAGTGCACACATTTCCTGGATACCCTGCTTTTTCAGAAAGTTTTCCTACGATAACATCGTTTTAAATAACAGTTTCTGTGTTTTACAAGGGAGGCTTATGTCTGGATTGACAAACTGTCTCTTGGTTCTTTTAATATGGAACTTAGACAATCAAAAGCCCAAGAACTCCTCCTTCTTTGTATTGGGCAGATGTGCCTACTGCTTTATTTTAACAGAGAATATGCAGCCAGCATCTGAGTGTCCCATAAATACTCCAGAGAGGAACACGATTAGGATTTAGTGTGGAGCTGGGAGTTTGAACATTAAGTCTAAGTGATGTTTCCGACTGGGGCTGGAAACGTGCTTTACATAATTGTATTCTGATTATTTAGGTCTCTCTTTATAGGGCATCTTTTATGACCAAGACTGTCCAGTACCAAAATGAGCTACATAAATTCCTAATCTGGGATACAGCTGGACAAGAACGAGTAAGTCACTCTTTAATTTACTCTGTTTTTCTGAGGCCCAAATGAAAGCTCCAACTAAACTGTCAATGTCCCTGTCATCTCACGTAACTCACTTCTCTTCTGTGCACTGGAGACACATTTATTTCTATTTGCTAGGCCAGCCTTTTTCTTTTCAATTAGAGCCACAAAGTCCAGTGATGGAGAAAGTGATAATGGGCACTGAGGGCATTTTTATACTTTGGAGTGTCTTAAAGTAAATGCTG
Organism: Lemur catta; assembly: GCF_020740605.2. Taxonomy (NCBI): domain Eukaryota; kingdom Metazoa; phylum Chordata; class Mammalia; order Primates; family Lemuridae; genus Lemur; species Lemur catta. The sequence continues at coordinate 47,290,493 of NC_059144.1, forward strand.
ACTAACAGGCCTGATAAAATCCCACTCAGAGCATTGTGTGTAGTTTGGGGCTCCATCCTCTAGTTAGAGATATATAAAAGAAGTAGTAGTAGAAAGGGAGAGTTAAGCACAACTCATTTATAGCCACCTGTTAAAAGCTACAGAGGGAACTTTACAATGTATAAAGTTTGAGATTTAAGTGAAAAGGATGAACTAACACAGTGCAGTAGACACTTAGTAAATGCCTGATGATAACATTGACCGTGATGCTCATCCATTTAAGCAAGAGGCTGAATCAGAAGTGGGGCCTGGCCACAGCAGCACAGTGTTGAAGAGATTTGGGGAAGCCTTCCCAAAGTCAGAAAGGGGCAGGAAGGCAGGGGAGGGGACAGACACATGCCTGCTGCTTCATCTTCCTTCTGGGTACTAAGGCTGATTTCCCTACCCAGGTGCCTCTGACAGCCACCCCATTATTCAGCTGCTGTTTAATTTTGTTTTCAAACACTACTATCCAAACAGCACAGCTGATGGATGCACAGTGCTATCTTAAGCTCTTAAAAGTATACCAGAAGTAATCAGGAAAAATAGTCTGTCATCACGGTCTTATCTAAGACAACATAGATACTGTGTATGGTATAAAATCTGACAAGAATCATCACAGACGAATGGAGGGAAAGAAAACAAGCCATTAGTGTTGTCCTAGACATAAACGCCATACATTTGTACAGATTTCATGGTTGCTCCTGTTTTTAATGCTGGGTGCCGTGCCCCTGCCCAGTTACTCATCTGAGATACTTCAGCTACTGTCTTCCATCCCCCACTTCTCTCCTTTGCTTGTGTTGTGCATCTACAGTGGAGCATTTAGGACAGCTAGACCTTTGCCAGCCATCCCACTTCCACCTTTCAGAAGTGCTGCTTAACACAGGGTCCTCCTGGATATATCTGTAGACATAGCCCTGGGGTCGGTCCTATTAGCCACAAACTCATTTGGCTCTTCCTCCTAGTAATATATGTACCTTCCACTGAATCCCAAGTTTCAGTTACCCTCTCACATATATTTGATGAAACAGCAAAGCCCTCATCATAAGAAACATGCTGTAACATAGATTCCATTATGCTTTGAATCAGAGCCTATTCTGGTATAAACAATGATATATAATAACATCTCTTTTTTCTGGAACTTGAAAACAGAATCACCCAAGAGAGTATGCCTCTCCTTTTCTGCTGACATGATGGTGAGAGTCGGTGAAGTTTTGTGGTTAGCCAGTTTGCCTGTCTCTTGTTTTTCCCACTTCTAATAGGTTCCACAGTTAGAGATGCAGTTGCTCTGAGAGGCAAAGCTGCTTCTGCCCCACATGAAGCATCATCATGCAGCCCAGAGCTGCACAGGAGATGTTCTTGGGGACAGGCCACAGGCCAGGGGCACTGACCAGGCAGCCCTGTACTGGGGAGACAGGAGAGGAGCACCACCTGGCAGCACCCGCTCCAGCCAGTTGTTGCTGGGCAAGAGCACATGTCCAGGGTAGCCAGATGGCAATGCTTACAAAAAGCTAAACATCTGACAGCTAATCACAAATGGTTTGAAATGCTGAGAGGATTGTGCGAAACACATCTGTGAGCCTGTTCTGGGTCAAAGACTACCCGTTTGTCCTGGGCAAGGCATTCAAGGCCCTGAATGTGCCAACTGCAGCCAGACTCTCCATTTTTACCTCCTCCCACCAGTCTGTCCTCTAGCACCAAACTGCTTGTAGTTCTCCCACATGCCATACAGTTTCACACCCCCGTGCCCTTCTCCCACCTTTTGCCTGGAAAACTATTCAGCTTTTAAGACCTACCTTTGATGTCACCTATAGGGAGGTTTTCTTAACCATCCTGCTATTCTCTGTTGAGTAAGCACTTTGCCATACACCCATGTTGCTCATACCTGAATCTGGATGTTGCCTTGGATTCCTCGTTCACCCTTATTCCTCCATACTTGCTCCAGCAGGGTATCTGACAACCCTGTTTTCTAAATATATTTCAAATACATTCACTTCTCTATCTCCACTCCCAGCACCCTGCTCACAGCCACCTTTAACTTCACCAAGTATTCCCATGGCTTTCTTATTTGGTCCCCCCCGCTTTCCCTACACCCAGCCCTGACCCATGACACTTCTCCTCACAGGACCAATAGGAACCTCTTGAAAACTTAAAGCAGACCCTATTATCTTCCTGCTTAACCCCCTTCAGTGACTTCCCACTGCACCTCTCATCAGAGTCACATTCTGAACAGAGGCCTGTAAAGCCCCCCGTGACCTGCTCCACCTCCTCTCCTCGATGCCCTCTTGGGCCCTCCTCTGTGTCCATGTCCTCCAGCACTTCTTGCCCAGGCCTTCACACACATTCTTCCTTCTCCCTAGAACTTTCTCTTCCCTCCACTCAGAACATGGCCAGCTGGCTCCCTTACCACCCCTTTGGCCTCAGGTTAAATGCTACATCCTTGGAGTTTTCCCTAACCCTGCTGTGCCTAAGCAGGGGCCCCATTTCATTTTTCATCACTACCCTTACTCATTTTCCTCAGAACACTTGTTAGAAGTTGTAATTAGATGTCTGCCGACTTACTTTCATTCACAGTCTCTGTCCTCCACCCTCAGACTGCAGACTGTAAACTTCCAGAGCTGGGACTACACTATCATGCTCACTGCTGGATTCCCAGTGATAGCACAGTGCCTGCTGTAGATACTGGGTGGGTGAATCCGCAGATGAACTCTTAGGGGCAGTCCTCTGTTTCCTGAACAGTCTTTGATTGCCATCATCCTTGGGATTGTCACCTGTTTCCTTACATGTCTGCCTTCCATTAGATTGTGAGCTCCTTGAGAGCAGGGACTATCTTCATATCTCTGCTCTCAGCCCCTGGCACATGGTGTTGATGCCAGTGGATTTATGTTAGCTGATTGCCAGCCCTACTTAGGCATAGATAAGGACAGATCCTTAACTACTTTTACCATGTGAGTAGTGCATGACTCAAATAATAAATTTCTGGTGTTTGCATGTTTATTACTTAGTTCTCTGTAGTTACGAGATTTATTATGGAACCAAAGGTCATCATAAAATGAAAACACTTTTTTGATGAACTGACCATTCAAACATCCTCCCCATTCGACGTCTGTGGCAGCACACCATTTTGACAGATGGATTGTCTTCTGGTGATGGTCCAGTTACAACTGATTGCAAAGTGATTTCATTAAGTCGATTAAAGTGATTTTGGTGAATTTCTCAAATGTCATGTTAAGCCCTTGACAGTAGCGATCTTGTTAAATTAAATGAAGAGGAAAAATACTGATCAGGATGATGATGTAAGTGCTTCAGAAGATAATGATTTGTGTATCAAAGGGTTAAGAAGGGCCTAGGGAAAATTGATGGAGCCCTCAAATATTTTTGCAAAAGTTTTTATGATAAGACTGTGAAAGTCAAACACAAAATGAAGGATTTTGTATTGTGCTAGCATATAGTTTTATCAGAAGTGAGCTTTGACTCCATGTTCATCCAAAAAATTAGCTTCTGGCTACAGTAAAAAGCCTAAGTTTTTTCAAATACCAGGTAAGATAAGACTTTTTTTCATGATTTTAAATTTATCTTCTCAAAATAGAGCTTTTGTGAGACCTTTTTCTCCCTATTATTTGCTGTCCTAAATGAATTCATTCTAAGTCATCTTTTTCCACCAATTACCTTCACTAACAAAGACTCCTGCAATAATATTGAGACACACAGCATATACATAAATGAGCACCATAACTGCATATCATAAATATACCAGAAATGTAGCAAAAACATTTCAAATACTTGCCATCTGTATGTGATGATATAAAAGAAAACTTCTTAATCAGAAAATAATAGACATTGCATATAGTCCTTAAAGATTATATTTCTGCATCTTAATTGTACTTTCTCCTCATGACTGTTTCCACAGAGGTCAGGACACCAGGAAGGCACAGACTCGATTGTCACAGTAGTCATGTAAGAAATTGTTCTCATGTTTAAAATCAGGAGCAACTGTAGTGGCTAAGTATTATCTAGAGCTGGGGGTCGACGGTAGCAGAAACAAGAGTCCTCAGTGTGTCATCCACACTGTCCAACACACAACCAGAATTACTGCATTTATAGAGAAACACAAAACATGAGTAGAAGTAAACCCCATAGTGACCCTTTTACTAGAATTTGCAAACACAGAATTTATAATAAATTTTTAGGCCAAATCCAACCTGCTGCTAGTTTTTGTATATAAAGTTTTAGTGAAACATAGCCATGCTTATTGGTTTACATATTGTCTGTGGCTGCCTTCACTCCACAACAGTAGAGTTGAGTAGTTGTGACAGAGATCATATGACCCACAGAGCCAAAGTATTTACTACCTGGCCCTTAACCAGAAAAAGTTTGCCACCCCCGATCTAGAGCCAGGTCCTATCAGAGCAGAGCTGCACTGACATCTTTTGAGTCTCTATATGTGCTTCCACCTTCTTTCTTTACACCAAAAGAACATGGAAAGAGCTTCTATGTCAATAATGGCAGAGTAGCTCATACTGGACTAACCCTCCCACAGATAACAATTATATAGAAACTCTGGACAAAACATTTGAAAACAACTGTTTGAAGGTGCTACAAGCAACCAAATGCAGTCAGAGATTGAAAAAAGGAGCTATATTGGGTGAAATCCACATTTTTACAGCTTTTCCGCAGTAGGCACTTTTCAATCTGTGTGGCACAAGATAGCTAGAACTCAAGCAGAAAGTCTGTCTTTTTAGGCTCTTACTATTTGAGGACAGAGTTTGGGACTGCCAGAGCAGCTGGAAAAAGAGGAGGCAAATCCTAGAAAAGGTGGATGCAACAAGGAGGGAAACCCCAAAATCTGTTTATAAATTTCCCTCAGGCCTTTGGTTAAGACTCCCAAATTGTGACTCCACAGGAGAGATATTATAAAACCCAATAGAAAGCAACAGCTAGAAAGGGTGACAAGACTGAACAGAGGTTTCAGCTGCTGCTCATTACGACAGAGCTAGACTTTGGAGTTTGAATCCAATCCTGCCATGTTAGAGGGGATTGCTAAATACCGTGGGCATTGCATTGAAACTTCAAAAGGACCATGCCTTAGGAGTAGAGACCACATCCTGGGACTAAGGGCAAAACCAAATAGACCTACCCTAACACCATGTAAAACCAGTGTCAGTATGGTCTTCCAGTAATTTAACACTGCAGAGAAGAAAACAAAACCCAGAGTCTGCAGTGTGTCATCTTTGCTGTCCAGCATGCAATCTGAATTACTACACATATGAGACAGGAAAACATGACGCAGTGAGTAGAAACAAACCCCAAAGTGACCTTGTTACTAGAATTTGCAGACACAAAACTTTAAAGCATATATTTTAAATATTTTCAGAGAGTTAAAAGTAGTCCTAATGACTTAACTACAGATGGGAAATCTCACACAGAAGGAAAACTAATAAATGGAAATGCTAAAACTGAACGTTGCAATATCTAAGATGAAAAATTCACTGGATGGGTGATAGAACAGATTAATCAGAAAAACAGGGGGGAAAAGAGTAGAAAAATATGAATAGAGTCTTAATATCACAGGTACAAATTCATACAGTCTAAGAACATGTGCAGTTGGAGACCCAGAAGGAGCAAAGAGGGAAGTGGGAACAGAAAACAAGACATTAATGGCTGAAAATTTCCCAAATTTGGTGAAACATATCAACTTACAAATCCAAGAAGTCCAGGAAACCTGTAAGTAGAAAGAAAACCACATCTAGGTACATCAGAGTTGAACTGCTAAAAACCAAAGATAAAGAGAAAATCTTGAAAGCAGCCAGAGATAAAAGACAGGGTAACAACAACGTGAATGTCAGTTAACTCCTCACAGAAAGAGTGGAGACCAGAAGCATTAGAACTGTATCTTTAAAGTGCTGAAAGCAAAAAAACTGTCAACCTGCCAAAATTATTTTTAAAATAGGAAGTCAAAGTAAGGACATTTTTATAAAAACAAAAACTGAGAATTCAGCAATAGCAGTCCCAGAAAGTTTTTCAGACTAAAGGGAAATGATACCAGATCAGTAGAAAGAAATAATAACCACTGGAAATGGTAAATATGAAAATCTATTATTTTTTCCTCAATTGATTAAGATAACTGGCTATTTAATTCAAAAATTACAACATTGGATTGTACAGTTTATAGTGTATGTAGATTTAAAATATTTGACAGCCATAGCACAAAGGGTGGTTAGATAAAAGAAATTAAACTCTTGCAAAGTTCTGATATTTTACATGAAGTGTTACATTTTAAACTAAAATGTACAATATATATTGTAGATACAAGAGCAGCTACTTAAAAAGTAATACAAGTAAGTATAGCTAAAAAGCCAAGGGAGGAATTAATATATTAAAATTGAATACTAAAAAAAATTCCATCAATGCAAAAGGGCAGGGGGAGGAGGAGCAGAAGAATTTAAAAAGAAATGGAACAAATATAAAACAAGTCAAGGCCAGGCATAGTGGCTCATGGCTATATCCCCAGCACTTTGGGAGGCCAAGGGGGGAGGATTGCTTGAGGACAGGATTTTCACACCAGCCTGGGCAACACAGCAAGACCCCATCTCTAAATTTTTTTTTTTTAAATTAGCCAGGAGTGGTGATACATGCCTGTGGTCCCAGCTACTTGGGATCCTGAAGCAGGAAGATTGCTTGAGGCCAGGCGTTCAAGGCTGCAGTGAGCTATAATTTCGCCACTGCACTCCAGCCTGGGCAACCTTGTCTCTAAAAATTAATTAATTAAATAAAATAAATAAAACCAATGAAATGGTGGACCTAAGTGCAAATATATCAGGAAGTACATTAAATATATAAAAGAACTAAACATTCTACTTAAAAGGCAGAGGTTGTCAGATTGTATCAAAAAGCAGGACCCAAGTATATGCCTGTTATAAAAGAATGACCTTATATATAAAAACAAAGAAAACAAAGATAAATAGATTGAAAATAAGAGAATGGAAAAGGATGTTCTATGCAAATCATAAGCAAAAGAAACCCATTGTGGTTATATGAATATCAATAAAATAGACTTGAAGACAAGAGTTATTATCAAGGTTAAAAAAGGACATGATAAGGATCTTAGGGAATTTTCCTTGTTTATAGAAATATTTTCTATCTTGGTGGATGGTGTTTACATGAATGTATACATTTGTCAGTTTATCAGATTGTCCTAAGATCTTTGCTTTTCTCCATGTGAATTTTACATTACAAATTTGAAGAAAGAAGAAAAAAGAAACCAACCTGTGAGGGACATTGCCAAATGAAAGCTAATGCTATAACCTTTCTTCCATCTGTGCTTCTGTCTCATTTTCTCTTATGCTATAGAAGTCAATCCAACATTTTAAGTCTTTTTTACCTCATAATGTAGTTTCCTTTTCTGTAGTGCTTTCTTGATTACAACCTTTATTTTTGTTCTCGTTAAAACTTAATGTATCATTTTATTGGAAGTTAGTAGACTTTCAGCCCACAGGCAGGGGTTTCTCTCACAAAGACTGGTAAAAGTTTCTGTGTCTGGACATCTGGGTCTGGCACTTAGTTTGACATCCCTCCGTGCTTACGTAGTTGCTACTCATTTGCTCACCAGTTCTTGGTTACTTACAGTGTGCCAGGTGCTGGGCCCTAAGACAAAATGGCATACTCAGCATGCATGCTGACTTCCCTCATGGAGCTGCAGTCATAATTTCACTTCCTTTTGTAAAATTCAAATTAATATAAAAGTTTAAAACCCCAGAGGTTAAACCCATTGCGTAAGAAGTTACAGAATTCATAATTCTGTATGTGGATTATACATGTGCACCAAATGCTCCCCTGTGGTGACGATTCTTGCCTGTATTTGGAGGTAAGCCACCAGAAACAGAAGGATGCGAGCTCAGTGGCGTCATATCAAGTGTAAGTCAAGTGTAGGCAAAATTCTTATGTTAAACATTGGCATCACATTCAGTGAGTGAGCTGCTCACACCGGAACTGTGCCCAGGAACTGAGGTTGGCGAAAAAGCTTCACATTTTCCATCTCACACTTATCAAGAGAAGTGGTCTGCTAAATCACCCTTGCTATTCAGCTGGTTATCCCTCTCCCTTTCCTCCTCCTCCCTCCCTATTGTGTGTGTTGGGGAGGGGAGGTGGTGGGTGGGAAGAAACTCTGAGTACAGAGTTGAATTCATGTAAATGAAATGAGATCTGTACCCAGCATTTGGGAATTGCCACGTGCAGAGATAGCAAAAAAGCAAGTTGCAAACTCATCCAAGTAGTGAATGTAAATGTGTACTCATTTCTAAAGGACAATCAGCATTTAGATTACAAGGGTTATCTTTACGACATCCAAATGCAGCCACTTCTCTGGAGAACTATTTACAGCATTATTTTTATTTCCATGATAGTTTGTTTGGGAAGCCAAAGTTTAAAGGACTATTGAACAAATGAATTTGGGAATTATAACATTGAGTTCAATTAAAAAGCCTTTTTAGCTGAAACAATTGTTTATAGCACCATATTTAATTCCTATAAAGCTGTATGCTAAACTATCTTCTGAGAGACATTTCAGTGTTACATTAAAAGTTTTTGCCTTTGGTAATTACTGGTTCATTTGCTTTAAAGCATCATGTCATCTTCTTTGGCTTAAGAAAAAGATTACCTTTCGTTCAGGGATAATGGCTTAAAAGTCTAGTAAAAAACATATTTAACCAGTTTTCCCAATTTTGTTTATTTTTCCCCCTCCTCTGCAGTTTCGTGCCTTAGCACCAATGTACTATCGAGGGTCGGCTGCAGCTATAATCGTTTATGATATCACAAAAGAAGTAAGGCTATATATAGTTTTCTTTAGACTATTTTGAAAACTCTTTTAGTTGCTTAGCTCGCCAGTTCTCTTTTTTTGTGTTACAGGAGACATTTTCAACGTTAAAGAATTGGGTAAAAGAGCTTCGACAGCATGGCCCACCTAATATTGTAGTTGCTATTGCAGGAAATAAGTGTGACCTTATCGACGTAAGGTGAGTTATTAGAACAAGAAATAACAATGCCAATTATGTGTTCCTTTTCTTAATGAACAATATCCAATATAAGAATCTTTTATTTTATCTCTGACTTGAAAAATTCCTTTTGGTTGTTTGGTTGGAGTCCTGAAGTTTCAAACTACAATTAAGATTTCAGGCATTTGGGGCTAATTATATTATATATATAAACAGGTGTGTAATTTACTTAAACACTGGTCTCATCACACTTGATATTATCTGAGATCAGTGTGGCCCCCAGGTTCCTGTGACACAGAATACTTGAATTCAGAAAGCACATTTATTGGCAATTTTTCTGGGCTACTTCCATGATGCCCAAAGCAAGGGCTTTTTTTTTTTAATTTGAGGGGGAAAGAAAACCCTGCCATTCCCTGATCACTCCATTAGCCACATTGCTATGGTTTAACCATAGAAGTGGTATAAATGGGAAGACCACACGTCAGGACTCATGCAGCAACCATTCAAGACATCCTTTGTCATCATAAATCTGGCTAATTACTGGGTAGGAGGGGATGATTTTAAGATGTTAATGTGTACAATTTCTGATTTGCAATTGTTGCCTTCCAGAGAAGTCATGGAGAGAGATGCTAAGGACTACGCCGACTCCATTCATGCAATTTTTGTAGAGACCAGCGCAAAAAACGCGATAAACATAAATGAACTCTTTATAGAAATTAGTGAGTATCTCTGCTCCTTATCAGTTTCCTCTGTGCGGAGCAACTTAAAACAGAATTATCTTCCTGGTTAGAATTCCCACCTTACTTAGTGTAGTCTAGTATCTGAAATTGTCCTCAGTGAAAAGAGATTTGAGAATGTAAGAGTAATAACCAGCTTTTATATCATGTTATAATTGCTGGAGAGCTGCTGCCTGATCAGTGTAGCCCTTCTAGAAAGAATGTTGGTACTGAATAAATAACGCACAGGGCATTGAGGTCATGGAAGCTGTCATCTCTCCCTTTTTCTCTATTTAAATGTGTTTCAATTAGTCATCCAAGGTCATCAAAAATGAACAAAATAAATAAAAAGAAGTGAAATGCATGTGTAATTTCACTATAAGAAAACCCTCAAAAATTAATACTAGGCAATTGAAAGGTAAAATTTCATTTCCCACTGTGCCTTTCCCTTTCCAGCAGTGTTAATGTGATGGCACTAGACTGGAGAAAGACTGCTGCATACCTTTGGGATCCTCTACAGATTGCATCTATGTTTATTCATTTCATTCAAATTCATCAAAATATTTATTGGGAGCTGTACCAGGCTCAGGGGAGACAGCCGTGAAGAAGATAGATGCAGCCCTTTCTCTCCTGGAGTGCACATTCTACAGAGGGAGACAGGCAGTGAACACCAAATAAATAGGATCATTTCAGATAAAAATAAGTAATATGAAGAAAATAATTTATAGGATGAAGTGAAAGAATGTCTGCAGGTGATCGGGGAAGGCCTCTCAGAGGAAGTGCTCTCAGAGCTGAGGGAGCAAGCGCTGCAGAGATGTGAGGATTTGCATCAGAATTCCAGAGGGGGAGAGCCACAGTGCACTTACGCATTAAGATCCGCTGTAGGATTGAGATCCAAGGTGACTGAAGCTGGGAGGGCTTTTGGCCATTGTGCAGAGGGAGGGGCATGAAGCCCAGTGCCCACCAAGGCCAGGCAGGGGTAGCCCATGAGCAGAGCAGGCTGGGGGACTCCGACAGGTGGCAGGTCAGGCCCAGCGCCAGCAGTTGGGGCCACTCTGGAATATGGGCCCCTGGTTGCCTAATTGCTGGGAGTTATTTTCAGATTTTTTTTATACATCTCATGTTTAGAGTTGGCCACTAATTTGAATATTTTCAGAGTACTTTGTAGACCTAAGGAGCCCACTTGCCACCAGTAGACTGCTGATTGCACCCCCCCATGTCAACTCCTTCATTTCAACATTTAAAAGTCATGATGTTTGTTGTTGTCCTAGATGTCAATAGCAGGTACCCAAATACATTCTTGAAAGGCAATGTAAGGCCAGTTGCAAATTTTTCACAGTTCAAGCTTGAATATCTAAGTGTGTGATGTCTTGAGTATGTTAAAATTATCTTTTTTTCTCTTTTAAAGTGTTCTTTACTATGGCAGTATTAAAAACAGGAAGGTGGTGAACTGTACCAGCAGTGAAAATTCTTATGTAAAAACTAGTCTGTACATACTAATTTTAGCTGTGAAAAATAAAAACTTGTATGTTCACAAAGATTAGAAAACTCAGGAGAGATGTAAATAGACTTTATTGTTGACTGGATGTTGTAAAATTACATGAACACAGTGCCTGGCACGCTTTGTACTAAAGCATAATAGATACACAGAGACGTGCACATGTCAGAACCGCAAAGCTCAGTGAATTTTCACAAATTGAATATACTCCCGTGCTTGGCATTTAGGTTGGGACATGGCAGTTCCTACACCCCCAGGGGTAACTAACCACCATCCATCCTGACTACTAATTCTTCAGATTATCGTTGCCTGTTTTGGTTTTACATACATTTTGTACTTTATATTTTTTAAAACATACTGTTTCCTCTTTTGTGTCTGGCTGCTTTTGTTCTGCATTACATTTTTAGATAATCCATGTCATTGCATGTAGCTGTAGGTGATGCATTCTCATGGCTGGTGTGTGTGTGTATCAGAGTCAGAGTCAGAGTCGGGGGTCGAGGGAAGCAGAGAATATCTACAGTGTAATTATCCACAGCATGCCATGCTGTGATAGGCATTTGGGTAGCTGTTTTCAGTTTAGAGTTACAATAAATAATATAGCTCTGAACATTCTGGTCATATTCTTTGGTGAACATCTGTACACATTTTTGTTAGGTATATTTATACCCACAAGAAGAATTGCTGGGTCATTGGGTGTGCGTGCATTCAGTACAACTTTACTGACAACCAGTTTTCAAAGTGGTGGTTGTCCTAGTTGACACCCACACTAGTGGTGCGTGAGAATCCCAATCACTGCCTGTCTCTGGTGAGCAGGTTGTGATCTGCGTTTCCATGGCAGTTAATAAAGTCAAGCACTTTTCTAGAGATTTATTTGCATTCATATAATATCTAGATATCCTCTTTTGTGAAATGCCTTTTACATCTTTTTTTGCCTATTTTCTTTTTGGATTACCTGCCTTCTTAATGTTTTATAGTTCTTTACTCTGTGGTTTTGAGTTTTTGAATCAACTCCTTCGATGAACTGAAGTTTTTAATCTTAATATAATGCAGTTTATCCTTATTTTCCTTTATGATTACCATAAAGGTTTTGGTAGCCTTTAAGAAATCATTGCCTATTCCTAGTTCATGAAGCTGTTCTTGTCTGCTTTCTTCTAAAAATGTTATTTGTTCCCAAAATTTTTATGTCACATTTCCCAGATGCCTCTGTTATACCAGGTGTATTTTAGTATCCATTTATTGAGAAATAAATAATAACAAGAAGCTTCACTGAAGCTTTTAAATAAATGTGTAATTTATTCACAACAGTGTCGTATAGGCATTTGAAAAGCAGTGGTAGGACATACTGGGGGGACACTTTCTTGTCCATGTAGAAAACATGCTGTGCACTGCCCACACAGATTTGTAGCCTGCTCAAAATGGTGGAGGTTCCTTCTTATCCTCGCTAATATCAAAAGATGTGTATGTCCATTTATTCCGTGTTTACAAGATATCTCTGTGCCAGGTACTATGCTGAAAAGATACTGGAAACACAAAGATGGAGAAACAGGATCTCTTCCCTAGAAGCGCTTAGGGTCTAATTCATAAACAAATACGTAATAGCATGCTTCTGGTGTCCTGATTGATTTTAGTGTCTGAGATGTTGGAGAGAGTTAGGAAGTGGGAGGGCATCAGGAGTGCCTTTGTACAAGAAGCAGCCCTTGAGTTATAGGTCAGGTAGGTGGACGGGTGATTTAAGGATTCTCTCGAAATTGACATTATGCTTCATGGAGCCGTAAAGTGAAACCTGTTCATTCGCATGCATTGTTGGTAGGAGAATAAAGTGGCACAGCCTCTTCAGAGAGCAATTTGGCAGCATCTGTCAAAATTTAAATTGCACGTTCTTCTTGCATTTGTGCTATACAGACACTGGGAATACAGTGTATGTATCAGACAAACCCAGGAGTAGAAAGCATGACCTAACTCTTCCTCTCATGGTAATTTTTCCAGCACATATACTCAAGATACTTTCTGTACCATTGTTAATAACATCAAAATATTGGAAACTAAATATCCATCAATAGAGAACTGGTTAAATAAATTATGGTACATCCATACATTGCAGTAGTTTAAAGCAATTAAGAAGAAGGTAGCAGCCTCCATATGCTGTGAAGGAGCAATCCCCAAGATATATTCAGTGAAAACAGCAAGGTGGGGAACAGTGCGTACTGTTTGCTCCCATTCGGGCTTAAGAAAGGGGAGGTTGGGTAGGGATATGGGTATACCTGTGAATGTTTATGCACATCTATCTCTGGAAGGCTGCACGAGAAATAGGTCACTGTGGTGGCCTCTGCCATGAGACAGAGGGACAAGTTTGTTCTGATTGAATTTTTTAAATGTGTTTTACCTACTCAAAACAATGGGGGTTTTGGGGGGGAGGGGTTGTTTTTTTAAGACAGAGTCTTACTCTGTTGCCCAGACTAGAGTGACGTGGCATCAGCCTAGCTCACAGCAACCTCAAACTCCTGGGCTCAGGCAATCCTTCTGCCTCAGCCTCCCAAGTAGCTGGGACTACAGGCATGCACCACCATGCCCCGGCTCATTTTTTCTATATATATTTTTAGTTGTCTGGCTAATTTCTTTCTATTTTTAGTAGAGACGAGGTCTCGCTCTTGCTAAGGCTGGTCTCGAACTCCTGAGCTCAAACAATCTGCCCGCCTCGGCCTCCCAGAGTCTAGGATTACAGGCATGAGCCACCGCGCCCGGCCAAAACAATGTTTTTAATTAAAAAATTTTTTACTGAATGCTGTATGATGTCCTTGTTCGGATTCTGAGACAGAAACAAGAAATGGGACATTAGTGGGAAAACCAGTGATTCCTGAAAAAAGTCTGAAGTTAGTAGTGATGTGGCAATTTTGAATTCTTCATTTTGACAAATGTCCCATGGTAATATGTCAGCATTAAGGGAAAGTGGAAGAGAGGTACATAGGAACTCTCTTATATCATCTTTGCAACTTTTCTGTAAATCTAAAATTTTCCCAAAGTAAAAAGTTTATTAAACTTTTTTTTTTTTTTTTTACTTTAATGAAACCTGTCAGATTGCATCTGCAAAATTGTTGTGTCTGAGCATAAACAGATTTGGAAAGTGAAAGCTTATTCCCTTCCCTCCTCTCATCTTGGTTAGGTCGAAGAATTCCATCCACTGATGCCAATCTGCCATCTGGCGGAAAGGGCTTCAAACTCCGAAGACAGCCTTCAGAGCCAAAGCGAAGCTGCTGTTGACTGAGCTCTCAGACAATGATGAAGTAGGTGGTCCTGAAAGTTAACAGGAGGGCTGGGGTCCCTGCCACCAGTTTTCACATAGCTGGTCTTGAGTCTTCTTCGTGCAAAAAGGATTCACAGAAATTGACTGGTTCTGTTCTCTCTTTGAAGACTGCAGCAGTATTTCAGTCTGTGGATTTCTGTTATGTAAAGAATTTCTGGTGTACAGAGGGACTACATCATTGGCTTTTGACCTTGCCAAAAAGGAACATATAATTGTATGGATGGTAGGATTAAATTGTTGAGTAGTTTTGTAATCAAGATTTTATGTAACATTTGTAAAGGGAAGATTAGCACTTTCGTGGTCGTCGAGGGAAAAAAAGACCTTGTGGAGATTGTAATTTCCTTGGTTTCTGTTACCACTGTTAGAGGGGGATTGTATCATTTAAAATGTAGGATATCGTAAGTGGAGAGATGGCAATTAGTTGAAGCTAAAATGGGTTATTTATAGGACTGGTGGAAACAATTTCATCTGCCATCTCTAAAGCACTTTTCATTGACTATATTAGCCTAGGATGCATACAGTAAATTAACAATGATAACAGTAGGTGCCTAGCTCACTCTGGGTTTGCTTTTGACCCTGTCATGTATGTGTCACCAGACACATTATTGGCACCTTTTAAATAAGCTCTCGTGATTGGGGTGGTGATGGTAGAGAAGCTGCCTGGAATAAACTGAATTACATATGTTCCAAACTGACTAGTGAGAGTTTAAAAAAGAGAAAAAGTAAAGAAAGTATGTAAATGCTGTCAATTATTTAACCCAAGTATTTTAGCGGGGAAAAACAAGTATCTGTTGCTTAGCATATGTAAAGTTGTAGTCTGTATTTATGAGACCATTGCTTAAAGATTATAAATTATGTAAATACATTAATAAATTTTAAAGTTTCATTCAACATTCCATTTAGTCTTGCACCCAGTCTTGCATATGCCTACCCATTTTTCAACTTATCCACAGGACATTCTGAAACACATTTGTGTTGTGCACAGGCATAGAGCATAGAGCTCTTAGCTCTTTAAAGATTTCTCTGACTTCCCTTCCACCCACCCCTCTTCCCTCCACATCCCATCTGGAAATCATAATAAAGACATATGCCACTTTGACAAGCCTGACTAGTCCTTACTAGCCTTGGGGTAAAAGATTAAGCTCCAGCTCAAGTCATTTACCTGGTCTTGGTAATAAGTTTCTTTTAGCTGTTACAGCGACCTTAGACCAACTGTTTTAAGAGAGCTTTCCTTGTTAACAATTTAGCTTATCTTTCCGTTTCCTTTATTTTCCCCTGCCTCTGTTAGTGGTTAACACTCTTTTCCCTCAGGGAGCCTAATGAGGTTTTTAATATAATCTAAAAATAAAGCACTGAAGTGAAGTTGGTGAAAATTTGTTCCTGGTCTAATTTGGCACCCTTCCAACCTGAGTATTGTAAGGGAAGGAAATTTACAAGATTAAATAGGAAATGAAACAGCTTGAATTTCAAACTAAATTGTGTTTTCAGAGCTATCCTTAAACTGAACAGTCAAAACTTTTAAAAATAATTGTTATTTCTTTGTGCCCCCCCCACTCAATATGAATAGATTTTAATGGGAAAATTATAACTCAGATTAAGTAAAAAATGATTCCCTTTTCCCTATTGTATATCTTAAGCATTTGAAATTGTTTTATTCTCTTATTGAAATCATATAGAAAAAATGTAGTTAGTGAAAATCCTAACATTGTTTTGTTTAAAATACATGTGGACTCTGTCCCCCTAGGGTATTGCTTCCTACCTACCCATCGTTAAATTAGCTGCTAGAGAAAACATGTGATTCCCAGGGCTGGGCTCTTTACACCTGAAGGTGGTTTGACTTTCTTTGATATACATCCAGATGGATCCAGGGCGTCTGACCACCGCCCTGGTATGTTCCTAGAATTCCCACTGCTGGGCCTCTGTCTCCATGACAACAAAATAAAAACAAAGGCTGCTTGACTCATTACTGAAGAGACAATGCGTGTGGCCCTTTCTGTCTTATTTCACCAAAAGACACAAATATATGACCTTAACATTTTTTCCACCAAACCGGCCAGTAGATGTTGGTGACTACGTGGTATCACAGTGCACAGGGAGAGGCAAGGTCGCAGCCTCATCTTGCTGGTAAAGCATCTGAATGCCTCTGATCTTACTGTGACGCTTCACTGCGTTTAGCCCCACATGGGTCCGTCTCTTCAGCCCCTTGCAGTTTTCATGATTTCTCTTACTCCCTCCCAGATACAGGAGTTTTGTTACGGCCACATATTTTATTAACAGAGTGAGTGACATGGAGCTTGTGCCCAGGCACTTCTGGGGGCTCTTTTTCTCTCCCCTCATTTTCCTCAGTCTGTCTAAAAATTTGCCCTGTCACTGTTTCTCATGTAGTATCTTTTTAATACTTAGCAACAGCAAGAAAAAATTGCTATCTCAGATCCATAATCCATACTCAGTGAAAACAGGGAAAAGATGTTTTCATTTATTTTGTTTGCTTCTAAAATGCAAAGATGAATATTAAAGTCAGAAGCAGTGCTTTATTTTGAACACATTTTGGATTTTTAACCTAAGCAATGATCTGATACACATTTCATATTTTCTTTATTATTTCTTACTGAGAAAAGGCAAGATTTCAAAGGAATTGGGTCATAGCCCATCTCTAAAAATCTTATGGTTCCCAAATGACGCAGGGCCATTTTTAAGAACTTTTAGGACTGAACAGAAGAGAAAAATTATTAATTGGCTGCAAGTGTGTATTGATTTGGAGAGATTGAAATAAGCTCTTTGCAGGTGTCCAATCCTGGGAACCATTGGTCTCCAGCTCTTTTCCACATAAGTGTTTTTCTGATTCTGTGATAACTAATTAACTATCATTTGGTGATTAAAAGAACATAACGTAAGTATGATTAAGTGTTCTTCATTTTAAACTCTCTGTCAGAAGTGATTGGGGAGAAGTACCTATTGCAAGCTCTTCTGGTTCCACACGAAATCTCCATCACCTACTTGTCAGCCACAGTCAGGATAAGTTCTAGGCAGAGCAGCTGAAAAATTCAGTTCCTTTTAAAATAACCTCCTTCCTTGGTACCTGTTATGATGTTTGAAGTGCCTGCCGCCTGCTGTGCCCGCATTTCCCAGATGCCTCTGGGTCTGAAGGGATTGGGACTTTGTATCACAGGCTTGATCGGCACCTTTTAAATGGGCTGGGGTCCTTCTCAAGGTCATCTATGCCCCTTATTCTTAAATATCTAAAGGCAAAGAAACCACATTTAATTTTGTAAGTTCTCTTTAAGTCTTGTATTTATTTCTTTTCTGTTCTCAAGAAGGAAAATAGGTCTAGGAGACCTTCTACATTGAACTCTGGGAGGTACAATAATGAAAATATCCTTTAGGTGACTACTCCATTGCTTTCCTAGAGCTGTCAAACCGAAATGTCTGTATTTTAATGGCATTGTGTTGAACTGGGCAGGTTAGATTCAGATGACACCGCACTAATTGTCATGTCAGCCTCCCAGCTCAAAAAGGCATTTTTTCATTGTTATATGTATCTTTTATATTCTAAAATTGAGTTGCAGAAAAGGTTATATAATTTCTTTTAGCACTTTTTCACTCATTCTTTTAGAACATACCAAGAACACGATTCATGGGCCCTTACAAGTATAAGATATAGGTGCATAGTATGTTATTTATGTAACAGATGAGCCCCCTAAACATCCAGACGTCTCTGTAAGAACCTGTGTAAGTCATGAGAGAACCCATTCTTTCCAGAGAACAGTTATTGGAAATCCCCGAACAGATCTATACTAGGTCCCTGCTTTTAGAACATTCAGGAAATGACAGCCACAGACTCAGGCTGGCTCTTGTCTCTAACCTCACTCAGCTGTACACATTCCTCCTAACTCTATAATGGAAGTTCAGTGACAGTGACAAGCAAGAGAGTGTGAAACTATAAAAATCTTCATTATTTAAATTTGTTTTAAAGGGGCTAATTTTAAAGGGACAGTTTTACTGTTTGACTTCAAGAGATTTTCTACCTCTTAACAGCTAATATTTTTTAATAGAAGAAATGGAATGTACCTTCAAAAATTAAGCTGTTGACTATATACCTGCCTTCAGTTAGCTTAGTTTATCAAAATTTTTTTAATGTTTTGAGATATGTTTACGATATTTGTTTTAATTCCTGTGGTATTATGATAAAAAACTAGTCCAAGCAACAAATTTATTCAGCAGTTAAACAGTATACTTCATAGCTTTAGAAAAGGGACATGGGCAGGTAGAAGTTAGCCTAGAACTTAAACAAACAACCTCTGCAAATTTCTCTTGACAGCAGAGTTGCTTGTCTTGACTTCCAGTAATAGAAATCCTGGCAATTTGATTATCCGATTTGCAAGAAATGTTAATGGAATTCTGGGGCATTTGTCCTGTTTTATGAGCAAATGAAAATCTAAAAAATATTAAAAGAGTATTACGTTTTTCAGGAGCCTCCATTTTTTTCCATCTCCGAATGGTAAGTGGGAGACCTGTTGTGATGAAGTTTCATTAGGCGTAATGAGGAAAGTGACTGAATAGAACTGAGAACTCCATACTTCTCAGTTTGTCCTTCAGGATTCTCTTAGCATACAGGAAAATGATTTACTTCCCAAATCTAGAAGGATGTCCAGTAGCATAGATCAAGTTTAATTTGATGGTCTGCACCATCAGAAATAACAATTATCTGTTGTTATTTAGTGTATAATCAGTTATGAATATGCTAGAATAGTTTTGGCTTCAAAAGGATTCAGAAGTTTAATTTTAAAAATCTCGAACCTTCCATCTATTGCTTCTATTATGTTGAACATTTTAGATAGTAAGATTAGGATATATCAACAGTAGATGGTGAGATTAAAACCATGGTGTCTAACAAATTTAACAAAAACAAATTTAAGTTGCTGCAAGTTCATTTTTAGATCTTTAGATCTGTATGTTGCTCTGTGCGCTGTCAAAATGCTTCATAATTGCGGCCACAAAATTCTGGGTCACTTTCATGGACAGGAATTGAAGTGCCAAGTTCTATCAGCCAATTACTGGGAAGCCCTAAGATAGTCATGATATTTTGAAAGAGGCTTTTTTAATTGACAGTTTTAAACTGTAGACCTTCATGCTCTCCTGAATCATGCAACAGAACTAAAATATGCTGGATTTACTGATGCCACTTCTTGATTCAGGAAGTTTTCAGTGTTTTGGAAAACTCTTTAATGTAGTACTTTGGAGGAAATCATCTTTAAAATAGCATTTCGCACATAGGGCCAGTAATTTTTAACTCAGAACTAATTGTCAAGGAACCCCCCAACAGCATCTAATGTTGTGTTGCATAAAACTGGGCAAAAAGACCTCTTCCCCAAGGCCCGTTCAGAGCCCACTGCCCACCCAGCTGGCATGGGGCCCACCAGTGCCGGTGTGGGCAGTCCTGTGCCCAGGTCCACTTGGGAACATTGTCAGCCCCTTGCCCACAGCGGTGTTTGACTTTGCTCTGGGGCTTAATCCTAATACCATTTGGCCATTATTAATCTTTCATTAAGTTTATACTTGAATAATCAGTTTTATCCCTGGAGATTTTTGAAAGCAGCACTTGAATTTGTTTACGTCCACTTACTTAGTGTATGAAGTTATTACATAGTTGATGAAACTTTTTCTTAACGTGGATCATGCTAATTATGTCAGGGAGACCAGTCAATTCAGTGAGGGGAAAATTATCGGCTGCTGGCTAGTCAGAGCAACTGATTGGTGCCTCTATTTTTAAACCATTTGTTGTACTGTGTAGACAGAGCGTTATTGCCCTGCAAACGTTTTTTTTTTTTTACTCTTACCCAGCTCAGTCTTTCCATCATTTCACTTTATGAGTCACTCACATAATCGTCAGTCATTCCTCTGCCCTTATGAATTTACGTCTTGCCTTCTCTGTAATCGAAGCAGACTTCTTGCCTTATTCCCTGTGTGCTGCTCATTTTTCTGCTGGCTCTCCCTTAGAGCCACACAGCCCCAGCCACCTCCTCTATGTTTGTGACACGCCTTCCCATGCGACCTTCCATGGTCGCAGCAGCAGGGTTTGTCCACCCGTCCACCTAGGGAGTCAAGACACAGCAAGCGCTGGCAGAAAGGCAGGGGCCAGGAGTGGGGATGAAGAGATTGTGGTTAATGGGTACAACAGTACAGCCAGATAATAGGAATGAGTTCCAGTATTCCGTAGCACAGTAGGCGCTGTAGCTTACAGTGATTTATTGTATATTTCAAAATAGCTACAAGAATTGGAATGTTCCCAACACAAAGAAAAGATAAATGCTTAAAATAATAGATATCCCAGTTACCTTATTTGATTATTACACATTGTATACATGTATCAAAATATCACATGTACCTCAAAAATATGTACAACTATTATATATCAATAAAAAAAATTTCTTTTGAGACATGGTCTCATTCTGTCACCTGGGCTGGAGTGCAGTGGCATCATCACAGCTCACTGCAACCTCCAACTCCTGGGCTCAAGCGATCCTCCTGCCTCAGCCTCTCGAGTAGCTGGGATTATGGGTGCACACCACCACACCTGGCTAATTTTTTTAATTTTTGTGGAGGTGGAGTCTGGTAAAAAAGATGGGGCCTTTTTTTTTTTTTTTTTTTTTTAAAGAAAACTGGCAGGGGCATGGAGGAAAAAATGCCAAAGCCAGTTTTAGGTAAAGAACTCCAGTACTTCCAGAAAGGGAATGGCAGCAACAGCTCACTGTGGGACATGACTGGTTGACAAATGCTTTTTTACTATTGGTGGTAGGACAGTTAACATACGTGTCAGAACCTCACTGAGTTTGTGATAGGACATTTGTTAAAGTGTGTAAAAGTCCAAGTCAAAAGTCTTGAAGAAAAACAGCTGTGGAGATGAACCTAGATATTAAAAAAAAAAAAAAGGCTAAGCTGTCATACCAGCAATTCTTATTTCTCCTAAGAACATCATGCCTTTTCAAGATCTGATGCAAGGCGTAAGATATTTGTGCCTTTTTGTAATAGCATCTATTATGAAAAAAAAAAAAGTTGCTTACAGTTTTGGCCGCTTTGTAGCACTATAAACAGCCCAAATTTATAGCTTTGGCTTCACTGCATGACACATTGCCTGGTTACTTGTAATGAAATACTGTAATGATGGTTGCCAAGCTTATATGGATATTTGAAAACTTTATTTTTTCAGTCTTAACCTTGGGCTGGCCCTAAGTCTATGTAAACTGTATGATGTCTGTGTTGTTTGTAGATGCTGAAAAGAGAAAACTAGACCTCTTGATTTTTGTTGTAAGATTTTTCTTTTTATGCCTAAGTGATAGTAAATAGTTTGCAAATGAAGGTTGATTTGGCATACTTTTAAATGATACCGTTTTAGCTTGAATATTCTATAATACACTTTTATAGAGTATAACATGCTAAATCACTATAAAATTTGTTGTAAGAGAGTGTAAACATTTGTTAATAAAATGCTATGTTTACAAATATATGTATTTGCCTTTCAAATGGTTTCTCTTTGTGATCTTATTCATCACGTGTTCTTCTTAACCAGATATCCTGAAGTCATTTCAAAGTGACTTTTGGAAACTGAAGCACCAGAACTTTGATAGCCATGGTAGTCTACTGAGCAGCAAAGATCCTGCCTCCCCAGCTTCCTGTATCCTTTGACAGTAAAGATGGGGAGATGGGGGAGCTGCAAACAGGTCTCAGCACTGAGCACTTAGAGGGAAGGCTGCTGTCCTTGGAAAAAAGGAAGAATGAGGTCCTTTGGTTCATGGAAGAAAAGGTTTTCACTCATCTTCCATTATTTGGGGCATTTCATCAAAGGTGCCAGTATTTCCACCCTAGTGTTAACTTTGACTCTGGACCCTCGATGTCTGTCATTGCCAACAGAAGCACAGCTGCACACGCTCCAGTGTTGTCTTTGCTGTCCCTCTCAGGAGCGCATTTGCTTGTATGCTGTAGTTGTGCCAAGAGTACCTACCTGTTCTAATGGGGGAACCTGAGGGAGCAGAGAGGGCTTGAGACAGACAGGCTTCAGTTTGGGTCTCAGCCCCTTTCCAGGCTGTGTGGCCCTAGACAAGGTCCTTAATCTCTCTGAGTTATGTTTCCTTCATCTTCACCAAGGGGGAAGATAAGAGCTTATCACATGTGGCTGTTTGGGTGGGATACCTGTATAACTGGCATTTTAGCACAGCATTAACAAAGAGTAAGAATCTCATATAATTTATTTTTACAAGGTGTCCCTCTGATAATCCCTTTCTGATTAAAATAAGATAATCAGTTAAAATAATGATTTTATATTTGGTGGTTTGCTGTTCTGTTTTTTACTTTTTTTTAAGTATAACATGTACCAAAAATGCTATAAATCTTGTGTTCAGCTCAATAAAATTACACGAAGATTACCCACATAACCAGCCCTCAGATGAAAAAGCAGGGCATTATCCATGTCCCAGATACCCCTCCTGTGCCTCCTTTCTAACATCACAGATTAGTTCTGTCTGGTTTCGACTTCATGTACGTACCATGTGGTTCCATGTGGGTCTGGCTTCGTGCATTCAACATAGTATGTAGTATTCTCATTCATTCTCGCTGCTATGTACATTTCCATGGTGTGAATAAACCAGCATTTATTTATCCATTCTATACTGGCAGGCATTGGATTGTCTGGATTTTTGTTGTAAGGTTTTTCTTTTTATACGTGGTAGTAGATAGTTTGCATATGTAGATTGATTTGGCATACTTTTAAACAATATTGCTTTAGCTTATATATTGTATGGAATATTACTTTATGATAGCCTTTTGGTATTATGCATGTACCACAATGAACATTCTTACATGTGTTTTTGGTGCATATATACAGGTTTCTCTTGGACATACACCTGAGAGTGGATTTACTGGGTTGTGGAAATATATCTATTTGTATTCCCAGTATATATGTTTGCTTTTGCTCTAGCAGATACAGCTTTCTAAAGCGGCATATCAATGTAACTCCCACCAGCAGCGTATGAGAATTCCAGTTGCTCAGCATCTATGCCAGCACTTCATTTACTCTTCTCTGTTTTAAGGCTGGAAGTCTGTACTCCAAGCTGTTAACAGTAGTTATCTCTGAGGAGAGAGGCTTGGGCAACAGAACTGTCGCCTTGTTTTCACTTCCTACTTTATACATATTTCTGTACTTTTAAAATCTCTTACCCTGAGTATATGTGAATTTTTTTCTATTAAAAAAAAAAAATCAGGAACCCCTGCACCCCAATCCTGTCTTCAGATCCTTAATGACAATTAACTCAATAGATAAACCAAAGTTGCATTTGTCTTATTTTTTTCCCCTCTTAAAAAGTGCACACAACACGTCCTCTTCAATTTGGTCAGTAAAAAGCTTACAGCCAGATTTGGGGCAAGTGTAAAACTTTCACAGCACACATCTATTTCATTCCAATATTTAATATATATTTTTTCAAGCTGCCCTAAATCCTCTTGGATGAAAGGGGGTGGGGGAGTATAAATAAATATATTTAAAAAGAAAATTAGTCTGGAGCCCGTCATGATGGTACTATGACAGAAGCTAGTCTCATTTATAGATGCCAAGACAGAGAATCACTGTGCCAAAGAGGAAGAAACAAATTAGCACACAACAAATTAGCCCAAAACAAACAGGGTTGTTTTAAATGCATCCACAAAACAACTTTGTTTTTCCACAGGCACCTGGCTACTTGCCTTAGAGCACATAAGAACTAAATTATAGACCCAGGTTTCTAAATAACATCAAAGTTTATTACAGATTTTTTTCCATTAGAATTTAAGAAGCAATTTTCCATAGAGATGGTAAATTATAAAATGCAGAGCCTTTTAAATCTTTCATTTGTTTGGCTTATAATAATATTGGCCAAAAACATCATTCTCCACTGAAAATGTCAGTGTGAGTCAGGAAGCCAAGCATCATCAGCCTTTTAGAATTGGCCCACCAGAAGTATTAAATTGTCACTTTTCATTATAGCTCTGATGGAGCTTGTAAGAGACAAGGGGGAAAAACTTTACAGCTAACACCTTGTCCAAAGGCATCACCGTGTTAATTATGATTTTAATCAGGCTTCTGGATACTTAGATTTTTTTTTTTTTTTGAACAATTTTCAGCACAGTTTTCAGCATCTTCCAGGAAACAATGTAAGAATCCAGGACCGTCTTTGGAGAAATGTGCAGGAAGATGCTATAAACTCAGACACTACTGTTAAGGGATGGGGAAGAGAAAGGGGGATCAGACTTCTCTTCATGAATATTCAGTGCAGAATGGACATTCGGGCCTCTGATAAATAAAATATGTGCGAAAGCTACCATTTTTCTAATGGTTCCAGTCCACTAGAAAAAGGACATTTTTAAGAAGAAAATTGTGGGGTTGTGAATGTAAATTTGAGATTAATGCACACTGTTAGGGCACAGAATCTGCAGCAGTGGTATACTATCATCAACATTGAAATTGCCATCAGCTGCTCCAGTGATGGGGTCAGGTCATGTCTTGTTTGCATATAAATGAGAACACATAATAGTTTAAACAAACAAAGGGAAAAAAAACAAGCAAACATTGCAGCAGAGTGGCCCAGATGACATAGATGCTCTCTGCCAGCTGAGCAGTTTGCTGTCTGAATCTGTCATTAATGTCTAGTCCATCAAATCATAAAATAGTCTGCCAGAATGTTTTGCATACTTGAATTTGTTTTTATATTTCCTACTTCCAGTGTGATAGATAATCCCGCCCATGTTAGAAAATTGGGATCTCTGTAGGTTTTCTTTCCCTGTCCTTAAGTTACTTCTGAATGCAACAGGAGAGGGGAGCATTGGTGGCCAAGTGGCAGTTTTTACAAATGGCCTGTTCATGACCTTGTGGGTGCTGAAAAGACAGCAAGTTTTGAATCCTCTAATAGTACATATATGAAAATGATTATTGGGAATATCAAATGCTCCCTCAAAAAACCAGCTACCTGGAAGGGAGGAGGAAGAACCTGCCAACATGGTAAAGCTCTTCAGCATCAGTTGGGTTAAAATGATGTGCAAGTTTAATCCAGAAATGTTCAAGAGAACATTTCAAGAAGTGAAATAAAATTGTATTTACTTAGGATATTTTCTGAAATGAATGTCCTTGGGCCGGCGAGGGGGAGTGTCATTTTTCAAAGGGGGTTTCAAGGCAAGCTGGAAGGCATTCCACAGTATTTTGCCGAGTCGGTGAATGTCCTTAAACTTTGCCTACCTCCTCCGTGAGTTAGTGCGTGATTTTAATTGCTAAATGACAATGATGCCAGCTGTATAGGGCTATTGTGAATATATAATGATAGCAAACAGTGAAGTTATATAAAATCAGAGTTGTTAATTGCACCAATAATAAACATACAAATTCCATTACTAGCCCTAGCATGCAACTGCTTGTCACAAAAACCGTGGGCACTGAGTACCTGCTTTTTTCACCATGGACCCGTTAGAGACTTCTGTATTGTTTTTATATTAAAGCCTAAAAAGTATAAAAGCTTGTCTTTATTTTTCTTAATGCTGTAGTGTTTTTTTAAAAAATACACCCACACATGCTTATGTGTGCACACACACAAGCACAAAATGAAGAAAAGACAAATGGCTTAAATTGCAAAGTAAAATAAGAAAAAGACAAAAGATTCCTTATAGCCCCAGCTGCAGGAGAATAATGGGTTCAGAGGGGTTTCAGCAAGGGAAATCAGGCTCAGCAGGGAGCAAAGAGAAGCTGGAAATGGACAGGGACAGCTGAGGAGGCGGATCGCCCTGCTGCCCTGGGCTGCGAGTCAAATGTCGCCTCCCTCCCCTCCCAGGTACCAGCTTTTTGGAGGCTGATCCGTCATCATTTACTATTTGTGTTGTGAAACGTTCGAACATTCCTGCCACTGCAAAATCCTATGTCTTAGACCCCGAAGAATAAATCAATGAAAAACAGGGCAGAGTTGTAGGACTCTTACCACACACCACACGTCATCACAACATAAATAACTTAGGGCCCCCTGTAGAGAATTAATCTTCTGAGAAATAAAGGAAGGGGGAGAAGTTTCTTTTGTGACACCTTTCCCATAGGAGCAAATAACAGAAGTTGTTTACTACATTTTCCTTTTCCTAGCTGCTGCAGATTAAGAATCATTTGCTTTTTACCGAATACCATTTAAAGACTGGGGAGAGGGGGTCTCTTCGCAGAGTTGCAAAGTGCTGATGAAGCACTTGGTTTTTAACGCCTGGATCCCTGGACGTTGTTGGGGTATTTGGAGGAGGGGGATTTACCACCCTGACCGTGTGCTGACCTCATTTCCTTCACAAAGTACCAAAAGACAGACAAACCCACCCTGTAACAACTAACATCCCAAGCTCACACGTCATACACCCCAGATTCTGACACAAGAGGTCTGGGGTGCTCTTTGAAATTCACGGCAATAACTCCACTGTGTGCTGTCCTCGTGGTAACAGCTGACATCACTGCACCAAGAACTTCACTTGCAACTGTGCATTGGATCCACTGAATCCTCCCCAGATGTGAGAGGTAGAAACTTCCCTCATTCCCCACTGTATGGACAGGAAACGAAGGCACAGACAGTGAGAAAGAGCAAAGCGGCATCCAGCACCCAGGAGCCACCCGGGGACCTCCCGGCCGGCCTTGGGATGCTCTCTCCTGCTGGATGTCAACACTCTCGCAGGACACTGACACCACACGAGGCCACTCTCACCATGATGGGTCCAGATGAAAACAAGACCCCTCTATCATCATGTCAGAGCCCAGACAGAACCACTTTGTCCAAACCCCTAAAACTGACCAGACAGCTAATCTGACTGCAGCTGCTGCTGTGCCCACAGCATTTGTAGCCTAGCCCTAGTCCCTGTGGACAGATGGCAGCATCACCCCATATCCTGACAGCATCTGATGCAAAGCAAAGCTCGGCTTCCTTAACCGCCGCCCCCCCAAATCACCTAACACAGCCCGACTCCTCTGAGGCTGTCCTGACACGTCTTGCTGAACCGCACCCACTCCCCTTCCCCAAGGTGTGCCCAACAAGTTCACCCACAGGTGTGTCCCTGGGGGACATTGCCAGCAGCCTAAGTAACTTGCCCAAGGTCACATGCCCAGTAAGCCAGGGAGCTGCGGAGGGGGCGGTGGGGACCCAGGCAGTCAGTCTGCAGGCAGTCCCAGCCCCTGCGCCTCCAGGCAGGGTGCTAGCAAAAACTCCTCTCTCAGCATGGAATGGTAGGGCCTACTGCAACCTTTGGGATTTCATGAGAACACTGTATTTACTTTACGTACTGTAATCGTACTGTAATCGCTTGTTTTGGGTTTCCCCCCAGCTAGAAAACCAAAGTGGTGACAGTCACTTGAGAATCCGTGGCTCTAAGTGTTCCTGGGAGTGGGGAGTAGGAAAATGGAAATGAAGAAACCAAATTTTTAAATGCCATTGGTGGTCTTGCCTGCTGCCACCCCGTCCTACCTGATCCCTCTGTCTGTTTGTCTGTCCCATCTCTCTCTGCATCCTCCTCCTGTGGCATCCAGGGGATTCATACTTCCCTACGATGCTGGAGACCAGTGGCTGCTGCATGATTTCTATTCTCAGGGGGGCTGGGGGCAGCTGACTGGTCAGAAAGACAGTGGAAGCCCGGGACTCACTGCATTTGCAAGGCAGCATAGTTTTTAATCAGATCAATGAAAATATCAAAGTTTTCTAATGATGCTTTCACTTGCTGGCTGCATAATCTTTTTTTTTTTAATTTTACAAATTGTCATTTCTTTGGGGTGGCTTGGAGACAGGCAGACAGAAACAATGGGGAGAGGTCTGAGGATCCTGCCGCAGCCGCTCCTTAGCGGGTCACTCAGGTTCTACCTTACTCTGCTTTGTCTCCTAGTGAGACGGCAAGGGACAGGAGTCTGTGTGTCTTTTGTCTCTCAGTCTGGTGCTCAGCCCACGTGTCCACGAATGTCTGCTCAATGAATGAAGGCCACGCAGTGGAAAATCACTAGGGCTTGGACAGGTGAGAGATTTGCAAATTTTACAAACACACAGATACACAAATGAATGTACCCCCATTCCTCAGCACACTGGAGATGATCTGTGGGGACCCTATAAACTCTCCCCACAATTAAGACCATGCTCATTCATTCCCTCATCAAACATTTATCATGTACTTCTGCCGCACACTGCCGGGGGGACGGTGAGGTAAAGATGCCGTCCTCACCCCTAAGGAGCGTAGAATCTAATTATCTTCTAGAAATCCTTTGGGGATCTGCTTAATAAATCAATACGAATGATTTGTAATTAGAATATCAATTATTTGTATGCAAATGTGGCCTTCTGGGTGCTTGGGGACAATTCCTAAGGATTGAAAAGACTCTCCCACAACCGCGCCCTCTCAAATTCTTTATTACATTATTTCATTCATTCATCAAACATTTACTGAGCACCTTTTACGTGCCAGGCACAGAGATTGGGACCAGGGACCCAGCCCTGGTTGCTCTCGATCAGGAGTGAGGAGCCAAGGGACCTCAGGGAGCATTTACTCCTGGGGACAGGAAAAGCATCTTCCTCCTCAACTTCCCAAACCTCCCAGTATCCACCTAGTTTGTTGAGACCCTCAGCGGAGGAGGCAGCCCCTCCCCTGTCCTCCTGCCCGAGTCTGGAGGGGCCTCCCCCACCTTAGGCAAGTTAGTCATGTGACTGCACCCTGTTTTGCAAAGACACAGGGATGCCTGGCTCTATGGCCACCTCATCCCCCATCCAGGCCAGTTCGGAGCTGCTGGGTCTGCACGGGTTTTAACAAATCCCTTGTGTACCAGCTTGTCCTGAAATTTCAATCCCTGGGGACGCTGAACTTTCATTCACTTATGTGTTCATTTGTTCATTCGTTTCTTCACTCATTCCTCCATTTATTGGGTTTCTGTTGTGCTCCAAGCCCTTCCTAGGTGCTGGAGCTAGGGTGTCACCGCAAACTGAGAAGGATCAGTCCCGCGGCTCACCCCCTAGTAGGGAGGTGGACATTAAATAAACAAGTCCACGCCTCCAGCTCTCTGACTATGGCCGCACGTCTGAGCAATGTACCCCTTCACCTGCCTTCACCTGCTCCGTGGTCTGTTTCATCCGGGTCCCCATCCTCCATCTCCGGTTTCTCACTGCTCCTGGGCAAGTTACTAAACCTCCCTATGCCTCGGTGTCCTCTCTTGCACACCAAAGAAAATAATAATGTCCTTCCCTCATTGTTGTGAGAATGGAGGGGCAAGACGCCCAATCTCTGAGAACAGTGGCCGGCATGCAGCACTCGATGAACAGTAGCTGCAGTTGTGGTTGTTATTATCATTAGTTCGCCCTCCAGTCAGCTGCCAGGGCATCTTTGCTCACGCTTGTAATGCCAGCGCTTTGAGAGGCTGAGGTGGAAGGATCACTTGAGGCCAGGAATTTGAGACCAGCCTGGGCAACATAGCAAGACTCCATCTCTTAGAAAAATAAATAAATAAAATTTAAAAGGAAAGAGATTTGCTAAATGCACTGTGGTATTTTGTATTATATCCTGGAACAAGAAAGGGACATTAATGGAAACACTGGTGACATCCAAAAGAAGTCTGGAGCTTAGTGAATAATATTGTACCACTATTAGCTCCTTAGTTTTGACAAACGTACCAGGGTCATGTAAAATGATAACATCAGGGGAAACTGAGAGATATACAAAAACTATGGGCTATCTTTACAACCTTTCCGTAGATCTAAAATTGTAAAATGAAAAGTTTATCTAAAAACAATATATTGGGTCATGTCACTCCTTTGTGTAAAACATTAGACAAATCTCCAAGGACAGAATCTAGACTTTGTGGTATAACAGAACAGCCCTCGTCCCTTGGTCCTTGCCAGCCACACTGCTTAGTGCCTTGTTCTCTTCGTCTGTGAAGTGGGGACGAATGGCCCCGCTTGGCCTTGAGAGGATGAGATCAGTGAATGTCCAGCAGGGTGCGTGGCGTCCGGCCGCGGGAGCACCCCCACGCACAGGACCTCCCAGGCCACACCCTCGGCATGCTCACCTCTTCTGCAGCCCTTGGGTTCTCTGTGGTTGGAACAAGTCGTTTCACCCCGATCACCCTCACTGTCTTCATCTGTAAAAGGGAAATGACAATAGCCGTGACTGTGGTGAGGGTGACAAGCGCTAGCGTACACCGCGGTGAGCAGAACAATGGCTCCGTAAAGATGTGCACGTCCCGACCCCAACACCTGTGAAGAGGGTGCCTTCCGTGGCAAAAGGGCCTTTGCAGACACCAAGTTAAGGATCTTGAGATGGGAAAGTTCTCCCGAATTATCCAGGTGGGTTCTTACAAGAGGGAGGCGGGAGGGCCAGGCAGAGCAGGCGACGGCGACGGGAGCAGAGGTCTGAGAGAGACGCCTCCAAGACACTGTGCTGCTGGCTTTGCAGGCGGAGGAAGCGGCCATGACCCAGGGAATGTGGGAACCTCTAGAAGCGGGAAAGGCGAGGAACAGATTTTTCCTAAAGCCTCCAGACAGAACACAGCCCTGCCAACACCTTAATTTTAGCCTCAGAAGACCCAATTTTAGACTTCTGACCTCCAAAACTGTAGGACAATAAACGTGTTGTTTTAAGCCACTTTGTGATCATTTGATACAGCCACCAGAGGACACTGACACATATACCGACGTAGTGCCTGAACAGGAGCTCAATACGTGTGCGTGACTGTTACCACTCCTTGCCTTTGCCCCCGTAGGCCCCGGCGGCCCGTGTACCCCAGGACCTTTGCACATGTTCTTCTGCTTGCAGCCCCCTTTCTCCTTTTTTCCATCTGGCAAGATCTTTTTTATTTTTTTCTCCCAAGACTGCTCTCTAATACCCTCTGAGCTTTTCAGTTTTCTCCCAGTCCCCAGAGTAAGATTTACTCTTTCTTCATGGCTTTCTGCTCATCTATGTTCATATTTATCATAGATTATAATTATTTTGGTGTTTTTCTCCAATGCCCTTGCACTAGAGAGTGAGGTCCTTTTTCACCAGGGCCAAGTGCATCCACTGCAGGATGCTCACACAGCAGATCCTGAGGAAAGGCAACAGATAAATAGATAACAAATTAAATAAAGAAATACAATAAATAAGTAGGAAATTCAATTAAAATTCACTTGCAAATTTGATTAAAAATGTGCATGAGTGAATGAATGAGAGATGGAGAGAGAGAGACAAGTAAGCGGTGGCGGCCGTGGAGGATAGCGGGGACTGGGCAGCAATCCCGGGGGTGGTGGCATTTCCAAAGGAGGTAATGGGATGAAGTGATGACACCGATTTGGCAACGTCACCCATTCCCTTAATGTGGTTCAGCATCGCGAGTTTCAGTTGATCAAAGGGTCCGAGTGCCTGAGGGCGACAATCACAGTTTGCCCTGCAGAGAACACCAATATAGAAGGTTGAATCTTTTTAGAAAACTTTTCAGTATTAGGATGGTTTTGGAGTCACAGAAAAGTTGCAAAGGTAATACAGACAGTTTCCATGCCCCCAACACCCAGTTTCCCCTATTGTTAACATCTTACAGTAGCGGGCTGCCTTTGTCACAACCAAGGAACATGTATGAATATAATTAATATGTTATTGTCAACTAAATCCATATTTTATACAGATTTCCTCGGTTTTCCCCAAATGTCCTTTCATTTTTCGTTCCAGCACACCACATTGCATTTAGTCGTCATGTCCTGGGCTCCTCTAGCTTCTAAGACTGGCCTTGTTTTTGATGACCTTGGTGGTTTGAGGAGAACTAGCCAGGTATTCTGCAGGATGGCCTTCAGTTTAGATTTTTCTGATGTTTTTCTTATCATTGGACTGGGGTTGTGGGCTTTTGGGGTGAAGACCACAAAGGTGAAGTGCACTTCTCGCCACGTAGTATCAGGGTGCCTCCCACTCACCAGTGATGACGCTGAGCTTGATCCCCCGGCCAACGGATGCCTTTCCAGGTTTCTCCACTGTAAAGTTGCTTTCCCCCCACTTCCCATACTGTACTCACTAAGTTACAGCCCTCGGTTAAGGGGTGGGGAGTCATGTTCTACCTCCTGAAGGAAGAGGATCTAACATAAATTATTTGGGATTCTTCTGTATGGGAGAGTTAGTTGTCCTTTCAACTCTATTTATTTATTAAATCATTTATTTATGTCATTATGGACTCAATGATATTTATTTTCTACACTGTGTGATAATCCAATACTATGCTATTTATTTATTTTTTTTTGAGACAGAGTCTCGCTCTGTTGCCCGGGCTAGAGTCAGTGCTGTGGCGTCAGCCTAGCTCACAGCAACCTCAAACTCCTGGGCTTAAGCGATCCTCCTGCCTCAGCCTCCCGAGTAGCTGGGACTACAGGCATGCGCCACCATGCCCGGCTAATGTTTTCTATATGTATATTTTAGTTGGCCAGATAATTTCTTTCTATTTATTTTTTTAGTAGAGACGGGGGTCTCGCTCTTGCTGAGGCTGGTCTTGAACTCCTGACCTCAAGCAATCCACCTGCCTCGGCCTCCAAGAGTGCTAGGATTATAGGCGTGAGCCACCCCCCCCCCCCCCCGGCCTATTTTCTTGCTCAAATGGTCCCAGTTTTGGCCATTGGGAGCTCTTTCAGTTGGCTCGTATGTCTCTTTGACATACTGCTATTGTTTTATCTTTTGAGCACCTCCTTAATTTCTGCCATGACAAGATGCTCCAGGTTCACCTCATATATTCCCTGCTCCAGGTCCAGAATCATCCATTTTTTTCCAAGAAGTCCTGGTCTTATTCGTGGGGGAATGGTATAAGAACCTAAGATCTGAGGCCTGGGTCCAGTAAAATATTTTTAACATGAAAACTCTACTCAGGAGACTTGTGTTTCTGGCAATACAGAGAATGAGATATGCTAAGAGACCCTTCCAGTCAACACAACTCACACGCTGGATACAATATTTCAAATGCATTGAAGAGCCAACACAGGAGTGCTCTGAAGCCAAGCAGCAAAGGGAAGATAAAACCCTTGGAGACAATCTGATTCCCAAAGCTGGTTTTTACCCCAGAGAAGTTTGGAAGCCTGTGGGTAAGTGCTTTCATTTTCTGTCTTTTGGGTTCTACAGGACAGAAGACAAAGGTCAGGGCCCACCCAAGTTGGGGAGTCTAGCAGGATCCTTCAGTGTACAGTGACCCTAAAATACCGTCCCCAGCTCCAGAGGACAATTGCCTGCAAGAAGCACTCAGTGAGGACAAAAGGCCATTTCTCCTGAGAATCATGAACACAGGTCGACCTTCCCAAAGGTTTGTGGCCCAAATTCACACCACTTGGGTGGTCAGAAACCCTTAAACTGAGAACTGAAAGTTACCCTGGCCGGTGCCCCACCTCTGCCCCTACCGGGAGGAATCAAGGCAAATTCTTTCCGGAGGAGCCACCTTCAGCCCAGGTGTGGCAGGTTCTATATTCTGCAGATGGCCACAACAATGTTTCCTACCCGATGAGCTCTCCTAGAAACTTTTCACAGCCTCATCAGGAGGTGATGGCTCTGTCCCCACCCTTTGAAATGGACAGGCCTCTTGACTGCCTCAAAGGGTAGAATGCAGTGAACGAGTGACTCCGCATGGTTTCTGAGGCTGGTCTAGAAAAGGGGATACAGCCGTCCCAACCCCGCTTGAGTCTCTGTTCTGAGATGAGGCACCTACCCTCGCTGTTTTATTTTAGGTAGCCAGTCACATACTTGACCTAGAGCTTGGGCCTGGAAGCCCAAAGAAGTGCCTGCCTCAGAGTGGAGAGCCTGGCATCACTCCCGATGACATTATCACTTGCCTGTGATTGGCGGTGTGCCCACGGGAGCAAGAGCCTTGGGGCTGAGGCCACTACCCTTACGTAGTGGTGATGACTACAGGCCTGTGGGTTGGGGCAGCAGCTTCGGAACTCCCGGCGCTATCACAGAAATTAAAGGACAAGCTCTGACCTTTCAACGCTCAGCTTAAGTCACAGGCAGAGAACCAGAGAGATTCTATGGAGCCCTAAAATAATCCTTTATTTCTTGTAGCTGTAGATTTTCAACATTGTCGAAAATCCCACTCCCAATTTCCCTGGATGGGCTGCACAATGACAACCTAAATGGAATTCACAGATACCAGAATCTCAAGCAGCATGCTTGGTTGTCTGCTCTGTGTGGCTGAGAGATGACCAGGCACACAGATGTACACTGACTCAGCCGCAGCAGATGGTCGGGGAAGGAGCTAGCAGATGTGGGTGGTTGGTGACAGGTCTGGGGAGGAGGTATGTGTATACCTGTCAGAACGGGACAGTGTGAAGCTACTGGAGTCCCATGTGAATGCCCACCTAAGGGCATCTACTGCAGCAGTGACTCTCCACTAATCAAGAGACAAAGTGACACACTGTGTGGATGACAGGCAGTCTTTTTTCACAGCTGCGCCATTGCTCGCTGTAGGGGCTTATCTACACAGTGGCCATGGTGGCAGGCGGAGGCTGTGCATGGGCTTAAGAACATGGACTTCCTCTCACCAGGGTGACCCACTACTGTCCCCACTGAGTGCCCAGTGGGCCAACAGAAGAGACCAACGCTAAAACTGTTATAGCACCATTCCCTGGGGGAGGGAGGGGTGTTCAGAATCAGTGTTAAAAACCTATAAATGTGACCACTTAGATATGTAAAAGAATAAAATAGGACCTACAGACTTAAAAATAATAGCAAATGACATGAAAAACTCCTGGAACAGGATTATCAGCAGCCTAAGGGATAATCAGTGAATGGAAGAAAGGTCTACAGAAATATCCATAATGTGGAACATAAAGATGAGAGATTAAGACATGAGAGGTTAAGAGACATAGAGAATGTCTAAGTATTTTACACATCTTTCATTCTCTCTCTCTCTCCTTCTCCCTTCCCTTTCTCCCTCCTTCCTTCCTTCTTTCAATGACATGAGAAAGTCTAAGTGTTTTACACACTTGTCTTGCTTTCTTGCTGCCTTGCTTTCTCCCTTCCCTCCTTCCTTCCTTCCTTTCTTCTTTCTTCCTTTATTTCACAGCCCGCAGTCATAAATGCATTTTACTTGTGACTCACTATACAGATAGGTGTATAAGTATGTTAATAAATGCAACTGAAACAAAAGTTTCACAAAATAATACAATGCACTGCAATATTTTCTATTCTCTTTCTTTCTCGATGCTGGTGATAACCTATTACAATTATTTTATAGGCCATTCTTAGAAAACAACCTACAGTTTGAAAACTATTAGTTGAATAAACTACTAATCAGACTACCAGATGTTAAAGAGAGAATGAAGTTGAGATAACATTTAAAAGAGATATTTTCACACATACTACAACATGGATCAAACTTGAGGACTTCATGCTAAGTGAAATAAGCTAGTCATAAAAAGAAATATTGTATGATTCTCCTTATATGAAGTATCTAGAGTAATCAAATTCATAAAGACAGAATGTAGAATGGTTGTTGCTGGGGACTGAGGGAGCAGTCCGGGGAGTTACTGTTTAAAGGGTACAGAGTCTTAGTTTTATAAGAAAGGAATTCAGGAGAGGGATGGCGGGGATGGTTGTAGAACAGTGTGAATACACTTAATGCCATTGAGCTATGCACCTAAAATGATAGATGGTAAATTGTATGTTATGTGTATTTTACCATCATAAAAATGTAAAATTAAATTTTAAAAGATACTGTCTGAGAATTTTCAATAATAATGAAAGACAGCAGTCAACAAATTCAGAAAGCCCAAAGAATTCAAGGCAGGATAAATTAAAAGATACATCATTATAAAACTGTAGGACACGAGAACAGAGGGAAAAAACAGATAATCTTTGAAGGAAGGATGTGAGATTGTCATCTGACTTCTGAGGAGTAACGAGGGAAGCAGGAAAACAGTGGATGGTGTCTTCACTGTACTGAGAGAGAAGAACTGTCATTCTAGCAAGTAAGCCAAGACATCTTTCAAGAACAAGGGCAAAATAAAGTCATTTTCAGACAAATAAAAACAGAGTTAGCACCAGTGAACCCTCACAAAAATATTTTTTAGAGATGGAGTCTTGCTATATTGCCTAGGCTGGCCTCGAACTCTTGGGCTCAAGCAATTCTCGTGCCTCAGTCTCCCCAGTAGCTGAGACTCCAGGCACACACCACCGTACCAGGCTCAGGGGGTTTAAATAGAAAAGATTAAACTTAACATACACTACAATTAAGGCATGTAATTTGGGGGACAGATAATTAGAGTTAAATTACTCCAAAGTCCTAATAATTTAAGGGAGCAGGAAAAAGATATTTTAAAGATATCGGAACTTCATAAGTGTGCATATCAAAAATTTTAAGAAAACCAGTAAAACAATAGAAATAGGTCATATATGAGAAGAAAAACAGAATGAGAAAAAAGTTAGCCCTAAAGAATCAAGAAAGGAGAGCGGGGAAAAAAACAGATGGGATAAATAGAAATAAGATGGTAGAAATAAATCCAGATACATTGGTAAATATAATAAGTGTAAATGGACTAAATGCTTCAGTTAAAAGACAAAGATTATCCTTTAAAAAACCTTTTAATCGTGAAAAATGTCAAGTATACAGGAAAGTGGGAAAACAGTACAGAAAACATCCATATACCTGCCCTGTAGAGTCGACTATTGCCAACAATTTGCTATGCTTGTTTCATCCACCTATGTTTGAGTAGGAGACTATTAAAGATACCTGTGTTACATAACAAATGTAATATAATGAAATACAATTTAAATGGTAATAATAGAGTGTCCACTTTTGAGGACAAGCAGATCTGGATTCCCAGCAATTTTTATTCACGTAATTTATTTGTGTCTCTTCACTGGGCTCTAGCAAGAGGGTAGGAATAAGGTCAACTTTTCTGATCATTGTATTTTAAAATATTTGTTGCATAAACATATGGTGTTTATCAATAAAGCATTCAGCACAGAGCTTGTTGCATAGTAAACATATACTGTAGAGTAGCTTGTATCTTAGTTGCTGCTGTTGTTATTGAAAGCATTCAGCAGAGTGGGACAAAATCAGCAAGCAATAATTGGTAGTTTATGATATTTATAATTATTATTTACGATATGTCGCAGTGCCTAGCACATATCACTCGCCCATAAACACCATGTTTCTAACAAGAAGTACTTTCATTGCTATTCAAAGACTCTCACAGTGTCTGGCACTACATAAGCAAAAGAAAAGTGGAGGTTTATTCTTATTATTACTGAATAAAGCACTGAACAAAACGGCTGTTCCCCCGCGGGCCCTTAATAAATACTTTCCGCGGTGGCTGTCATCGTTTCTGGTCACCCTGACAGACCCCTCCTCCCAAGCTCAGAGAAGCCCCGCCCCTCGCTGCACAGCAGCTCCGCCCCTGTGGCTGCGCTGCGCCTGCGCACTGCGCCTGGAAGGGCTCCGCGCGCGCAGCTCTTCCCCCCGCCCCCGGAGCCGGCGCAGGGCGCAGCTTCCCGCCGCTGGAGCCGGCCGGCCTGCTGCGTGCGTGCGCGTGTGCGCCGCTGCGTGCGTGCGTGCGTGCGTGCCGTCAGCTCGCCGGCGCCGCGGCCTCGCCCTCGCCCTCCGCCCCTGCGCCTGCACCGCGCAGGCTGCCCCCCCCGCGCGCACCCCGTCGACGACCCCCGCCCGCGCCCCGCCGGCCCCCCCCCGTAAAATTTAAAGGGGGCGCAGCATTAACGCTTCCCGCTCCGGTGACCTCTCAGGGGTCTCCCCGCCAAAGGTGCCCCGCCGCCGAGGAACATGGCGAAGGTGGAGCAGGTCCTGAGCCTCGAGCCCCAGCACGAGCTCAAATTCCGAGGTAAGCCCCGGAGGCCCTCCACCTTCCGGCCCGCGGCCCCCACCCCGACTTTCGGAGGGACGTCGGCCCGGCCCCCGTCCCGACGGCGCGGCCGCGGGGGCCGGCGGGTCCGGGCGGGCCTTGGCGTCCGCCCGGCGCCCCGGCGCCGTCAAGAGCTGCCCGGACCCCAGAGGGCCGCGGGGGCCATGTGCGGGAGCCCGGGGCCTGCTCCTCCTCACTTGTCACAGTTGCCGTAGTAACTTGTGAAGACTTTGTGGTCTTTTGCTCTGCAGCGTAAGCATTGGCAGCTACCTTTGCCTACAAGAGTTTAACTGTGCTCTGCACAAGGTTTAACTCTTCCGGTCTTTGCTGAGATGTCACCGGCCCAGAGAGGCCCGCCGTGACCACCCAGCCCGCGTAGACACCTGCTATCATGCCCCCTCACATCGCCCTGTTTCGAGGCGAGCACTGAACCGCTCGCTACCCAACATCACTGTTTCGGCACTAAAAGGGAAACTCCATGAGGACAGGACCTTGTCGGTTCTTGCTAAGCACCCAGCCTGTGTTAGGTGCCTAATAAAT
Organism: Lemur catta; assembly: GCF_020740605.2. Lineage (NCBI taxonomy): Eukaryota > Metazoa > Chordata > Mammalia > Primates > Lemuridae > Lemur > Lemur catta. The sequence goes on from NC_059144.1 coordinate 47,329,405, forward strand.
ATCTGTTGAACCAGTAAAGGAGCTGAGCTTCCTCAGGAGTTCTGATGGGACTGGCACAGCTTTCCCTCTGTCTTCCTCGTGCTCGCTGGCCTCCGTGCAGCTGGCAGACCGAGGCTGCCAGGGGGACCCTTTTTCTCTCCAGAGCTGCCTGGAGCTGGAGCCTGAGGAAGCCTAGAGAAACATCTGCGTTTGGGGGGAGCCATGGTCCTGGCTTTTTCCTTGCACTTGCCACCCCTGTAATTCGTACCTGTGTATTTTTTATGTTGTTTCTGTTTTTTCTCTACCTTCTCCACCAAAATGCCAGGGCCATGAGGTAATAAGGACTTTGTCTGACTTGCTCATTACTTCTTTTTGCCTTTTTGCATGTATCGACCAACTGTGTAGTAGGCACCCGGGAGGTGACAGATGAACAAGACAGACAAGGCCTCTGCGCTCATGGAGCTTGCCTTCTAGGGAGGGGAGGCAAACCAGTGAACAGGGTCATTGCAGAGTGTTAAATGCTGTGAAGGAAACAAAGCAGGCTCATTTGATGGAGATGTACTTTAGATTGGACGGCCAGGTCACCAGTCTGTATCTTTAGCACCTGGCCCACAGGAGGTGCTCAGTCGGTATTTGTGGAATGAATGCTGGCCAGAGGCATACCAGTTTATATATCCTGTCAGGAAGTAGTATAGGGCAACTTGCCCAAAGTCACCCAGTTGGCAAATGTACATTTGAACTGCGACTTCAGAGTTAACGCTCTTAACCATTATGCTTTCTGACTCCAGGGACATACTCCAGAAACGTGGCTGTCACTTTGTCTTCTGGGTTATCAATGTGAAATGACTCTGAATGTATAAGGAACCAAAAGTTTTCCACTTAAAATGAAAAAAAAACAAAAAAACCCACAAAAACCTAGCGGGTCATAATTCCATGGTAGTCCTTAAGCTGGCGTGATGTTCATTCTCAGGGCCTTCTGGTGGAGGAGCCAGGCTGGAAAAGAGTCCAAGTAGCTAACGTGACTGTGGTGAGCAGTATCCTGCATTGTCTGAAGTTGTCTGTCCAGGAAGCCTCGCTTGGCTACTCCTGTGAATTGGCATGTTCCGTTAGTCCACAGACATGTACTGAGTACCTACTCCATGTGTCCAATCCAGGAGAAGCCAAGTCACGTCAGTTGTACTACCCCATTCTCCCTCAACCTCCTCCCCGCTACTTTATGTGTGGGGAAGGGGCACATGAGAAAATCATCCAGGACAGCGCAATGATGGGTAATCCAGAGTGCTCCAGGAGCACTAAGGAGGTCAACTCCTGAAAGAGGTGTCATTTGAGCTGAGTTACAAAGGTCAAATGTAAGCAGGCTAAAAGAAGAAAGGGGTGTGGAATGTTTCAGGAGCAGGAAATTGCATGCATAGAGGCACAAAAACTGGGATGGCTGAACTCCTTTGGGATGCCAGTCACAGTGGCAAAGAGCATTTGTTGTGGTTGCAGGGCAAGGCAGGAGACAAGGCTGGTGAGTAGACAGGAGTGAGATCTTCCAAGGCTCTTTGTGTATAGACACCGCCAGTGTTTGAGTTAAAATTGTGTTGCCTCTCCTGAAACAGTCCCTCTTCCTTGAATTGACTCCCTGAAACCCCAAACCCCTTCTCTAATGTGACGTTATGGAAAGAGGCTCTAGTTTGTAAATTCAAGTTTTTGTCCCAATTCTTTCACTTAAAGATGTGTGACCTTGGGCTAGCCACTTCATTCCCCAAAACCTGGGGTCACTCTTCAGTCAGTTGGGATGATGCTTGTGTCTACCTTGCCTCCTGTAGAAAGTTTTGTTGTTATTTAGGGGTAATACTATGGCTGTTCAGGTGCTTTGTAAATGCATAGTACTAGACAGAGATTGATGGTTGTATTTAGACAACTGGTTTCATCACTTCAGTCTCTTTACCTGAAAAACATAGCAGAGAAGAGTGATATCTCTGGTCTTGGGTTGGCCCAAGTCTCTGGATATTTTTGCTAGGGAAGTGGCCCAAGAGAATTGGTATCAAATTGTTGACAGCTATTGGCTCAGAACTCTAGAAGAGGTACCTGCAGGCATGTGTAAATCACCTTATGAGGTGTTTTGTTTGTTGGTTGATTTGTTTTAAACTCAACGCGAAGACAATAAAATTAGAATAGAGACTTAGTACTCTGGTTTACTGTATAGAGATAATTCATTTTAGGATTAGGACTGGCACATTTAACTGGTTTCTTCAGGTTACTCAGAGTGACGACTCTGATTTCCTGTGGTTCACCCAGATGAATTGAACTTCTAAGCTAACTTTGCTTAAGAAGGTAATAACTAAAATGCCTATTTTAAAGGTTTCAGAGGGAAAAGAAATATCTTTTAAGCCTAAGATGATGGTATAGAGTTGTATATCTTCAAATTCCTTTTAATCTTGGGAATTTCGTGTGGTATGTTACATTTAAGAATGTTACAGAAGAGAAAGAGAACACAAATTTATATTACCTTTTCAAGTTTTATAGAAAGTTCTGTGCTACATTGTGTTAAATATCAAAAGGAGAAAGATTAGTGGCTTCCTAAAAGAAGCATGCCACAGTGGATTTGCCTAGATTTAAAGTTGATTTTCTCCTCAGTAGTATAGTGTTGAAAAATGGAAAAATAAATGAATAAAGTTGATTTTCATGAGATAGTTTTCAGAAGTTAGCATTAGTGGAAGCTCTTTCAGACTAGGGTGTCTTTCTGAGAGTTAAGGTTTTTGGAAACCTGTGGAATGTGTGTGTGTGTTTTTCATTGCTGCTCTGTTGATCTCAGTTCTTCCAAGGCCTAATCCTTTCTCCTCACTCTGAGATCCAACTTGTTGTCCAGCTCAGAGAGAACTTTCTGAATGAGTGAGTCACTTTCAAGGCATTGTATATCTCTTCTTTCTTCTCTCCCTCCCTTTCGTCAGATGCCATCTGTGGTCAGTAGTGTATTTTGTATTTTTTTGGTCATTGTCCAAGACTTAATCTTCCTTCATATTGCAGCACACCCGTCTGGCAATGACACTGTCACTTGGGAGTGGTCTGTTAACCATTCTCACTTGCGTAAGGTTTAAACCCACTGTGGAGCCATTAACTTTTGCTTTATGTTAAGACTAAAACAGTGGCCTTCAAGAAGTCTTGGATAGTCCTGTCATTGGTCAGCAGGGCTAGCACCGATGGATTGGTGTAGTTGATTACCACTTTGGGGAGAAAATGGGAACTTTGACACTATAAATGATAGTTTAGAGACATTGTCTTTTGTGTATGGAAAGCAGGCTTAGAATCTTTATTTCAGCCCCTCAAGGTGATGTGTAATATAGGATTGTTTAGGAAGTTAAAAAAAAAAATCTAAAACCCTGTGGATATAGTCCATTCAAAGCAGTAATTATCTTTCAGATGCTAAGTACAGCATTAATTCTTTAGCTTTAGTATAGCACTGATTTCCTTAACATTTCATGACTACGTAGAGCAGACTGTGTTTTACAACACAACGAAGTGTCAGCAGTGTGCTTAAGATTCTTTATGGTAGTGGTTTAAATCCATCCTGAATAGATTATCTTCATTTATTTAATTATTAACCAGCTTGCTAATCAAAAGCAAGTGGCATCAAACTTACTAAACTTGAGTCAAACTTAAATCTTCATAGATAGTACTGTTTACTTTTGAAATCTTATTCCTGGGAGAAAAATGTGAACAAGAAGTTAACTTGCTTTTATCTACTTATTCACTTCCTTTTTTTCCCCGCAGCTAACTCCTTAGGGGAGAAAATGTATAGTTCTTGGGCATGTGCTTATATTTGGAAAGTGGTGATGTTTCCTTGATGTGAGCAGTTGTAACAGACATCACAGTTATCTTCATAATTACCTGGTAGTTTTTCATCCAAGCGTGGATTTATTAAAATAATTAGTCTGAATTGATGCTTATTAAAGAGCTGAACTCTTAAACATTATTCACCGTATCTCTTATTTATTAATATAATATAACATCTTTCCTTCAAATGCTGAAGGCAAAATGCTGAGAACTCTGACCCTGCATTATTACCACTAAGTAGTTGAAAATTAGGGGAGAAGTCAAGGGAGTAGATTATGTCAGTCATCATTCAAATACTACCCCTACGCTCAATTTTTAGAACCTGAAACTTGAATTTTTACATAAGGAATTATCTCCAAGATTGCCTCATATATCCCCTATTTGTTGAAAAATTTGCTGTCTAAAGGGTGACCGTGATTTGGAACAAATGAGCACAGCTTTCTGCAAGATGACAAGGATGAACACAAAGAGTGCTGAGTTCCATTAGTCAAGACAAGGTTGCCATAGAGTGTCTTTAATAAAATAAAATAAAAGCCTTCCTTCCGCACAGTTATTTTGCACTGGGGATTGTGTTAAAAACAAAGTTGCATTATGGTTTCCAGGTTGGCCTCTTCGTTTTTCTATCATTTTAGGCCTCTTTCAACCTGTCATCAGCATGGCATAACCAGGATTGCTTTGGCTCTTGCTCAGTGGGTATGTGCATTCTTTGAAGTTTTTACCTGGGCAGCTGGCTTTACAAAAGCAAGAGTTGTTTAAGGAGCTTTGTTATGGAAACCAAGTTACTGAACTTGACAGTCATTTTAAAATTTTTAAAAAAATCAATTGTGGCAAAATAATATCTCTAGAATATCTGTTTTTCAAAATGTTAAATGCATTGTTTTAACAGAAGCTATTGTCTAGAAACAATCTCTTATGTTGCTTTAGAGTTTTCTCTCTGAGCATGCGAGGGTGAGGGGTGAGGAAGCTGTTAAGAAAGTGGTACATGGACTCATGGGAAAACCTCGAACTGTTTTCTTTTATTAACACATTAATTATACAGAACTGTAAAGGTATAGAAATACTTTCCTAGAATTTTCCATCATCCTTTCAAAAGGTTAATATCAATTTTTGATTAGCTGTTTAGTTTTTCTTTTTATCTGTGTCAAGTAATGTCTTCATCGGGCTTCTGGTAGGTGTGTGCATGCCCATGTGGGCACCGAGTGTTGATGGTGGGGACACATTCTGCTGATACCAGTAGTGTGTTTGGATTACCACGCTATTGGCATTCCATTAGGCTCCTACAACTATCGTCCATCTTGGAAGGGGGCTTAGGGAAATAAATATTTTGGGGGTGGGATATTGAGACTGCTGTTGTTTGCATCTTTTAGATTGTACTTTAAGACAATGGATTATACCCCTGGACCATTTACCTAGATTTGAATTACTTGGGTTGTCTTTAAAGGCTGAAGGTTGCTCAGAGAATGGAGGGGAAAAGAAAATGGAACCTAGGGAGCTGGGAGTAGAGGAAATATTTGCAAGGGGTAAAGTGGTACCCTCCCCATCCCCATTGGGTTGAGTCTAGAGTTAAAAGCAGTGGCTGACGTACATTTTGCAATATGAGGGTAAAGAAAAGTTATGGCAAGAATAAACATTTCTGGAAGATAAATGCTTTAATTCTAGAAGATAGGCACAAAGTCTGGAGACTATGATAGGTAGGTACTATATGTTGTTTATCTTACTATTTAATCTATTTAACAATTCAATGAGATGACTTACTCAGTGGCTAGGTAACTTGCCCCTAGATGGGGCCACAACAGTAAATGGTGGTGCAGGGATCTAACCCAGGTTTGCTAAGTGCCAAAGCCCTTGTATTTTCTCTTATACCACTATCAACTCTTTAGCCTTAACTCCTAAAGGGGTTCATTCTTGAGGGAGGGAGGCAGAGAATTTATAACCATTAAGGAAGTGTTAATGGCTGTCAGGATAATTTCTTAAAAACATCAATTCATTAAGGGATTTCTTATCATACTTAAAAAAAAATTCAGGCTGATGACTCCAGAGTATGTTTTGATTTACTTTTATATCAGATTTTGATGGTATTTCATGATTCTATATATTTAGAACACGTTAACTTGTGAATCGTAATTCTATCCCGTCCTTGGAAAGTAGAGCAAAGCTTGTATGTGATAGAGATTTCATAAGCTTGCAGATTTGTAGAGGGGAATTAGAGAAGTTCTAAAGGGTGCTTATTAAGATGGGAATGTTATAAATGGTCTTTATAGGTGCCACCTTAAACTTTATAAGTGGAGCCACAAAGCCTTTAGTTCTGCATGCTCCTGACAGGCGATTGTCTTGGGCAGAGAAACAAATAAAGGTAAGTTAATATATAACTAGGGACTTCTCTCAAATGTTCAAAGAGGTAAACTTAAGGTGACTAAAAAGTACTGTTTTATTGTATATGAGGTATACTTTGGGAAGTCATTATTTCCCAAAATGATGACATCTCAAGCATAGGAAAGGATTTAGAGACACACACGGATGTAATCTTGTGCAGATGCTCTTCAACTTATGATGTTGTTATGTCCCGATAAACCCATTGTAAGTTGAAAATATCCCAAGTCAAAAATGTATTTAATACACCTAACCTACCAAACATCATAGCTTAGGCTAGCCTACTTTAAACAAGCTCCGAACAGTTAGGTTAGCCTACAGTTGGGCAAGATCATCTAACTCAAAGTCTGTCTTATAATAAAGCATTGAATATCTCATGTACTGCATATTGCTAGCCTGTGAAAAGATCAAAATTCAAAGTATATTGAAATTGTGATGGTTTCACACCATTGTAAAGTTGAAAAATGGTAAGTGAAACTATCATTAAGTTGGGTACCATCTGTACACAATAGATGATTGTCCAAATAGGTGATATTTTGAATTTCTTCCTTTTGCACAACTCATCGTTTGAGGTGTTCTTCGTGGATACATGATTCCTTTTGGGGGAATTTAACATGACTCTGATTCAGGTTTGGTTCAGTCACCATGTTCTGAAAGCTTCCTGTGGGCCAGGTGCTGGGCTGGGTAGGGGACTGGGGAAGAAGTCCTGGTTCTTAAAGTTTCCAGCCTCTAGTTGTTGGGGGCAAGGAAGGAAAATGGGGACTGGATACTTATGGCCTGTCCCTGTCGGTAGCTTAGGAAAAGCTTTGTTAATTCTTCTTTGGACTTTGGCTCTCATAGGGAAAATGGCATTTGAGATATGTCACTTGGCGAGCTTATACTGTGTGCTAGGCATTTTGCTAAGTGCTCATATATTTAATTCTTACTGGAAGCCTAGGAAGTGGGTACAATTATGATCCTTAACTTATTAGCCAAAGTTATGATCCTGAGTTAGGGTGAAACTGGGATTTGAACCAAGGTCTGTCTGACTGCAAAGCCCACGTTGGTTATCATTATGCTGGCTATATTCTTCCCTTAAAAGGTGAGTGGGGGTGTGACTGCCCTTGGCTTTCCAATTCGTTATGTTGGTAAGAAGATGCCAGGAGGATTGGGAACAGGAATAGAGGAAGAGGATTGAAAGAGAAACAGCACAGAAGAAGAAAGAAACGTGCTTTGTAGTCTAGTAATTGTCTTATTGGCACTTCTTACATAAAGTGTAGTTGCTCTGGGACATTAGAGTGACTGTGACTGACTTTCAAAAAATCTTTCTGCAAATTCTGTGTTTTCCCCTAAGAACTTGTGAACTAACTTGATCACTTCTCACTGTGAGTCATTTATTTATTAGTGTTGAAAATTATGTGCTAATACTATCAAGTATGTCTCCCTTCTATCACCCCAATCCCTACTCTAAGTCTTTTATTTTCTTAATACCTATCATACAAACTGTGTGTTTCTGGGTTAATTGGGTACTGTTTTAGCCATTTAGTCTCATCATTCGGCATTTATAATATAGTAGAAAAAGGGAAGGAATAGAATGGTACCTACTTGAGAAGTCAATATTATGATCATCTCTGTTTTGGAGAGGAGAGAACCTAGGCCTAGGACTTGCAGAATGTAAGTTCACCTTTTCGGACTCCTAGGCCTGTGTGCCGTGCATTGCAAGGGGAGCCTTGGGCTCCTACCCTTGCTGTCTCCTAAGGCACTTGTCAGCCTCCTCAACTTTGGCTTCCTGGGTCATGTGAGGAGGCTTGAACACAATACCTCTTAGTGTTTCTAGCTTGAGAACTTGAGATTAAAGTTTATTTTAGCTGAAGAAGAAAGATGGAAAACCCCTTGGGGGCAGGAACCACAGTACTTACAGTACTTTGTACTAGTGGGCTCCAGCATATTTAATTAATGAACCCTTTTGTTTAAAAGCTTATTACTTCTACTGACCTTTCCTGAGTACTCTTGGAGATATTCTGATCCAGTTTTTTTTATTCATCACCTCAAATTGTACAAATTGTAAATCACTTTCATGCTTTGTTTTACTCCCCCTGTGCTTCATTTACTTACTAGTGGGTGTCCCCTGTGAGAGTGTTAAGCCCCTGTAGGTTTTTGTTTTAGTATTTCCCAGTAGTGACTAATAGATTATGTTCTTGTCATTGTTTTCTTCTGGTACCTCGAAGGGATACAACCCTGGACTTTGTCATCTTTTCAGTGTTTGGTATGATCATTTGAAATAGAAGCATTCACAAGAATAAAAAGAGAAATTTGCTGAAAAACCTAAGATTTGTCCTTGTGGAGGTTTATTTGAATTCTCATTCTGTTGGTTGAATTGATTTTTTTGGCATATAAATGTATCCTGATGGACTCCTCTGAAAATCTAAATTTGTCCTGTGACCTTTGTAAAGTCAGGCCCTGCCTTACTAATTGGGTGAAGGAGAGCCGTGGCCCACTCGTGAGGGAATCTGCATTCAAAACTTCTCCTGTAGTTTGAGGGCAGGAGATCCCATTTTATCGTGAGTGCCTAGTTCCCCTCTCGCCTCGCTTGGAAACGGGCAGAGGTTGAAGAAACAAGAGCGGTCATCTGGAGACGTTCAGAGAAAACTTAGCTCATTTGAGCTATTTTAATTTTATTTAAAATTTTTTTTAAATGAATGCTTTTGTTGCCTTTCTCCTTCAAACCAAGGTTTTTTTTCTTTCTTTGCATACCTGGCACTGAATAGTGCTTGGCAATTAGTCATCTTCAGTAAACAACTCAGTATTGTCTCTTCTGCCTTTAAAAAAGAAAAACTGCTTTCTCAGTCGTGTTTGCCCCCTCTAGCTACTCCCATCACTTTCCTTCCTACCACAGCAAGCTTCTAGAAAGAATAGTATCACATATTTTCTCAGCATTCATTCACTCGTCAAGTCATTGCCCAGGAGCTCAATTGCTGGTTCATCATGACACCTCTTGTTGTGTTTTTATTCTTCATCATGTGTGCTCTCTGTAGTATCTCACTCTTGTCATCCTGCTCATTGACACTCTTCCCTTGACCTCCCTAATTGCTCTCTCTCTAGTTTTCTGCTACCTATGTGGCCACTTTTGCCCTGGCCTCATTCCGTCCTGTTGATAATGCTCAGGGTTACAGGTTCTCCTGCTCCCCGTTTTCTCTCTCCTCTCTCTCTCTCTCTCTCTCTCTCTCTCTCTCACTCAGATTTCTTCCCTCCCTGTCGTCCCTTCTCTTCCTTGAGGAGCTCTTCTGCCAGTACCCCGAGCTGCTAACATCACTTGTGTACGATCCCAGGCCTGAGCCAAGCCATATATAAGGCTGCAAATACTTTAAATGCAGCAGGCCCCAACCGCACCCCTCACCACTGCCTTTTCCTTTTTCCTGCAAACCTCCTCTTCCTACTGTCTCATCGAATGGCACCCACATTCACAGAGACTCAGAGCCTACAACCCACATAGGCCCCTTCCTCCTGTCCCCTCTGTGGCTGGCTCCTTCCCCTGGATGACTGTGAGGGCCTCTTACCTGGTCTTCCTGTCTGGTTCCTCTCTTTTTCTCCACCCTGATAGAGCTTTCCCAGATGCAGATCTGAGCCTATCTCTTGCTTGTTTAAAATCATTAAATATCTCCCTATTGCCAAAATAATAAAGCTTAAATCCTTTAACAAAACCTGGAAAATCAGTTATTCCCCATCCCTCACCCCCACCATCTCTCCAGTGCCATCTTTCCTCATGCTTGTGCTCCAGCCTCTTAGTTCTCCATGGCCACAGGGCTTTGGCATATGCTGTTTCCAACACTGAAAATTAGTTATTCCTCCTCCTCCTCCTCCTCCTCCTATTTCACTGCTTCCTCCTGCTTACCTTTGAGACTCATCACAGGCTTTGCTTCTTCAAGGACACTTTTCTGACACTCTTCACTCATATTGTGCCTTGACACAGTGTGTTGTTGGCTCCCACACTTGACACAGTGTGTTGTTGGTTACTTGACTCCCTTCCCCATTAGTCAGCAAGCTCTTTGTCTTTGTTGGACTGTGTCTCTTCTCCCTGGGTCCCAGTGCCTAGCACTGTGCATAGCACGTGGTGGTTCTCTGGGGGTTAATGGGCTCTGAGTCTAAGGTATAGGTGAGGAAGGGGTGGTGTTTAGGAGCGTGCTGCATAGAGAAGGGAAGAGAGACTTTCAGTGGTGCAGGGACTGCTATGCGCAGCTGGTTATGTGGACACAGTATGTTTGCTCAGAAAATATTCAAGGATTTTCTACCAAATGCTGGTTACTTTTCTCCCTTATACAAACTTAAGTTTTCACGTATCCTCTTCCTTGTTTCAGAGGGTCAAGACTACCTTTTTGGTGTGTGTTCTTTATGCATTGCTTTCCCTTCGTTCATGGTGTCTCGCTCCACTAGTCATCCCTCTGTTTCTGGTGTCTCACATTTCTCTTCTGCTTGATTCCTCCCTGTGCCTGCAAACACACTGACTTTGCCCCTTCTTCCCCACTTAAGCACATGTCCAGTCTTCTATCACAACTAATTTTGGGGAAACAATGAATCTCACATACTGTTTTACATCTTCACTTTTCTTTCAATTCTCAGACCTCATCCCTCCACTGAAACCCTTCTCAGTTCCCCAGGTTTCTCTCTGTCACACTTGTCTTTGACCTTTCTGCTGAACTCTCCACCTCTTTATCATATCTTTTACTGGATGTTGACATTTCCCAGCATTCTGGCTTTAGTCTTCTCAATATAACCATTCTCTGTATGTTACCTCCTTAAGAATGCCTTTAGCTTTCATTTCTACACAGAGAACTTCTAGGTCTGTATTTCCAAGCAGATCTTTTGATCTCTAGGCTATCTGCCTAGTGGACATCCCTGCCGATCTGGTTGTCACAGAAACACCTTAAACGCAATGTATTCTACACTACAGTCCTGATTTACCCTCTCATCACTACTGAATGTGGCTTCCCTATCTGGGAGTTGCCCCTGCACCTAGTTGGGTGAGCCAGAAGTTGTAGACTCATCTTCCACTCCCCTTTCCCCCTCCTCACATCTGGTCGATCTGTTTAAATCAGCAGCATCTCGTGTACTCCTTTGCTTCCTTTTATCCCACTGCCAAATCCCGAGTATAGGCCCTCTCCTTTCAGGATTACTGTAGGAGCCCCGCATCCCAACCCTCTCCTCTGTCTCTAATATTTCTACCTGTTTCTGTCACCCTTTGAACTGTCCTGTCCATAGTTTCCAGAGATACTTTTCCAGAATCAAAATTTGATGTCATTTCTCTATTTAAAAATACTCATTGGCTTTCTAGGTCTTATAGGTTCGTGCCTAAAATTCTTAGGCCAGCATCACAGCCCTTCAAAATCGGGCCACACTAAGGCATCTTTCCAGCCTCAGCTTCATTCATCTCTTTGGTGCCCTTCCACTCTAGCCATGGGGAACACCAAGAAGCCCCGTAGGCTCCTCACACTGCTTGCACCTGAGCTTCCCTGCATCTCAGAATGCACTTTGCTTCATCTGCCTTCCAGACTCCAGGGCTCGTGTCAATGTTTAATTCCTTACGCTCCCCACCCTCCTGTGTTGACATGATACTTTATATATTACCTTTCAAACAGTCTTCAGTGCAGTGAGAGGTAAAATACAGCCCAGCAGTTAAGAATGTGAACTTTGAGGCCAAACTGCTTTGGTGTGAATCCTAGATCTGCTACCCGAAAGTCACATGACCTTCAATAACATATTTAACCTCTCTATGCCTGAGATTCTTCACTTTGGGGTATGTTAGGAAGATAAATTAACGCATATAAAGTGCTTAAGATAGACCTGGCGCTGTTAAATGTTAGCTAACGTCACATTTGATAATTTTTTAAAAAGATACATGATTATAGAGTCTCAGTCCCAGAGATTCTGATTCATTAGTTCTGAATGGGCCCCACAATGATCTGTTAGTGTGTTTACTGTGTCTTCCTGGTATTCTGTGTGGGAGCAGCAGTGCCCTGTTTATCTCTGTGGCTTGAGAGCCTAGCACAGTAGCTGGACCATTCTATTCATCAGTTACTTACTGGGTGCCGGCAGCTCACTAAGCATTGTTCTGGATACTTGAGAGGCCGAGATTAAAAAAACTGAGAAAACCATTGCCTTCATGGAGCTCATTTTCTAGTGGGGAAGATATATGCTAAATAAAACCAGAAAGTATATATGATGTGGTGTCAGGTGAGAAATGAAAAAACAAAATAGAACAGTGCAAGATAAAGGGATTTGGGAGTGGATTGTATTTTAAATAGGGTGATCAGGGAATGCCACTTCCTCGATAAGGTGGTATTTGAACTGAGGCCTATATAAAAAAAGAGTGTGTGAACAGTGCACGTAGTTGGGGGAAGAGCATTTCAGACTGCTGGGGTGGCAAGGTAGCAATGAGTTTGGTGTGTTCAAGGAACAGCGAGGTCACTGCTTGCACTGAAGTGATGGAGGAGCCAGCTAGGAGATGGTCTCAAAGAAGAGGGCAGGAGCCTGCTGGTAGGCAGGACATGAGAGAGACTTCGGATTTTGTTGTGAAATGGGAAGCCATGGAGGATTTTGAGCAGGAGTCTGTTTTTAAAAGACCATGGGTGCCATGGGGAGAGTAGGGTATGGGAGACATGTAGATGGAGGTTTGTGTGGAAGCTGTAAAGCTACTGCGATAATCCAGGCTGAAAGTATCAGAGAGACAGTGCCATAGACCAGGGTAGTGGCAGTAGAAAGAATATGGTGAGAAGTACTGAGATTCTGAACCTATTTTGAAGGTAGAAGCAACTGAACTTGCTGATGGATTAAATGTGGAGGAAGACATGAAACCAAGGTAACTGCTTTTTGGCCCAAGCAGATGGGTGAACGGTCGTTTCTTTTCCTGAAATGAGGAGCAATGAGTTTGAGGGAGAAGAGTGGGATTCAAGAGTGCTGTTTGGACCTGATAAACTTGAGATGCTCAGTATACTTGCAAAGAAGGATGTTAAATGGGCAGTTGTTTTCTGGAACTCAGGGGAGAGGCCAGGCTGCAGGTATACATTTGGCAATCATCAGCTTATTGTTGGAACATAGTATAGTAAGGAATAATTTCTTCTGACTGGAGAGATTAGGTAAGCCTTTCCAAAGGAGAAGGCATTTGAACAAAACTTTGAAGAATGAGCATAATTTCCAAAGACAGAGAAAGGGGAAAACAGAAGATATTTTCCATCCAAGTCTCACAGCCTTTTCCCCCTGGCCTCTTGTTGAATTTGTTTAAGAGGCTGCTGACCTGGTTGATAATCTCTTTTCACTGGGTTAGCCACTTAGGTTCTCTATTGAAAGGAAACCAGACCAGATTACACACTAACTGATAAACCACATTCTGCTATTTCTCATTGTTCACAGATTGAAAATCCCAGCTGGGCTGTCGAGGTGCAGAATGTTAAACATGCTGTGCTCTATTCTTCCATGTGTCTGGTGTGAATTGGGATGTGTTGATTTTGGTGTGGAGGCTTTTCACATTCTGTCTGTCATCTCCAGTAAAGATGGAGCACATCATGGAGGTTTTTACTTCTTCTGTTGGTACTGACTTCATGCACTTGAACTGTTAATTTATAACTCAGTCTAGTTAAAATAACAACTACAACCAGGAGGAATTGGGACCCTTTGCTATTTTATCACTCATACCTCTAACTTAGGGCATATTTTCTGTTTTGAGTCATCCTGCTTTATGTAAAAGTGAATGTTTTGCCACCTTCCTATTTAGGTAGAATTTTATTTGGAGTAGAATATAGCTTATCTTTATGTTTATTTTTTTGATCACTATAATCACAAATTTTGGTCTTTTAAATAGAGAAAAATTACTAGATATTTGTTAGTCAATAGGATAAAGATTGTTGAAAAAATTAAGTTTAAATTGTCTAAGTTCCATCTAGAACTGATACATAAAATTCATCTATGAATAACCTTTGTGTACTATAATCTATCTTATTGCTGGATGTAGATAGAATGTATAAAGCCTCAACTCTTATATAATACTTTTAGCCATTTTTCTATTTAGAAAAAAATATAGTACATTAAAGAAAAGTAGTCATAGTATTTATCTTTAGATGGGTAAATGTTTCTAGGTTTCAAAGTTCATATAATAGCTTTTGTAAAAATTGTAGGTGTGGGTCTTTGTCTTGAATTAATGACCACGGCTATTCTAGACATGTTTTACGTGACAACCTTGATTTTTATAAATTATACAAGAGTGACTATCATTGTAGGTATATTGAGGTATATTGGTTTGTTTGTTTTTTTGTTGGTTTTTTTTTTTTTTTTTTTTTTGAGGTAGAGTCTCGCTCTGTTGCCCGGGCTAGAGCCATGGCGTCAGCCTAGCTCACAGCAACCTCAAACTCTTGGGCTCAAGTGACCCTCCTGCCTCAGGCTCCCAAGTAGCTGGGACTACAGGCATGTGCCACCATGCCCAGCTAATTTTTTCCTACATATTTTTAGTTGTCCAGCTAATTTCTTTCTATTTTTTTTTAGTAGAGACAGGGGTCTCGCTCTTGCTCAGGCTGGTCTTGAACTCCTGAACTCAAACAATCCTCCCGCCTTGGCCTCCCAGAGTGCTAGGATTACAGACGTGAGCCACCGTGCCTGGCCTGGTATATTGGTTTTTAACAAGTCTACATGTTTGGACAAGAAGAAAATTTTTTTCAAAGAACATTGTTTGGATCTCATGTAAACTACAGGTAGCTTTCTTTATGTGGAAAAATTGAACTATGGAAAAGTACAGATAATATAATAAATACCCAAATACAGAGTAACTAAAAGCTAATACTTTGTTAGACTTGTTTTAAATCTTTCTTTAATAAAACAAGTAGAAAGTTCATAAATAATTTAAAGAAATGTCTGTATTCCATATCTGCCCATTTATACTCCCTTTTTTTTAATTCCCCATAGGAATTTAATGTGAACTATTCCCATTTTTTTCTAAGGCCCTTAATATAGTATCATGGTGTATGTATGACTTAACATGTCTTTGAGACCTATCAGTTGTTGAAATGCAGATCTAGTCCATTCTTTTAAACTGTTGTATGGTATTCCTCCGTAAGAATTTTAGCACATTTATAAGTAAGAGTTCTGTATATATTTTGGATTCTAATCACTTATTTGTTTGATAAGCTGCAAATATCTTCTTAGTTTCCCAAGCTGTTCCTTACTGTCTAACTTCATGTGTTTTTTTGGTTAGCTTTCTTGAGTTTGATCTTAGGCCTTTCATAGGCACTTTCATCTGTTGAATTCTTACACTACAATAGAGTGCCTTGCGGTCTAGTTTCCCCCCCTGTGGAGGGAAGTGGTAGCAGGCTGAGTTTTATTTCTTTCTGCTCTGAAGGAGCTAGGAAACTAGAGAATTGAGTAAGCAACCTGGAAGGTTGGTATTGTCCATTTCAATCAAGCTGGCTTCAGGTGTGCCTTTGATGGCATCCTCAGTCAGAGTTCTTGGTGTTGATTTCCTTTGCTGTAACTGGTGTGATGTTTCTCAGTAGCTGGCTGTCTCCCAAGGATATCAGGGAAGATACTTTATTCATTTAGAACTTTGCATTCTAAAACATCTTCAGGAAAGTTGTGTCTCTGTGTAGGGTTCTTTATGTGCAGTTATTTTAAACTAAGAGCTATACCATTAGACTTTCTGCTGAAATATTGGAGTACAGTGTCTGCCATTAAAAACTCATTGGTTGCAAAGCTTTATTTTTTGTTTCCAAAGCATTGATTTAATGTGTGAGCTAACAATTCAATCAAGAAAATAAATATTTTAAAAAACTTCTCTAGTGTTCTTAATCTTGAATTCATGGTTATTTAAGAGCTTATCCTCTTTGAATATCTGTACTATGCTATCTTTCTTCCATTTTTTAGGAAGAGGGCAAATTTTATTAATAAAAAATAGAATAATTATGATGAAAGCATTATTGACACAAGTGAACATTTTTAATACCTTCAACTTGTATATGAACAGCACAAATTTATAATGATTTCAGATCCAAGTTTTGAAGTGGGCATCTGTTTACAGGAAATGCCTCAGAATCAGAGTACAGTTATCTCTGAGGAAGTCTGACGTTCATGCAGCACACATGTATGGAGTCCTTTAACTACATGTATTGCACTGTTCTAGGCTCAGGGGATGTGGTGATGAATAGGATAGGCACAACCAACACCCCCCCCTTTCCTGTTTCCTGGAAACAGGAAAAGAACAAACAAAATGTGTATGTGCTGTGCAGAAGATGAAAAGGGTGATAATGCTGGAGAGGGAGCAGCAGCAATCTCAGTGTTCATTCATCTGGAGCCTGGATGTGCATACAAGGGAATGCGTGTAGAGAGGGTACAGCTATTGTATAAAATAGATAGAAGCATGCACAGCCATTTGTTCGTTCAGCAAATGTTAGTGTTCTAAGTGCTGATGATCAGTAAGTAGTGAACAAAGACAGAAACGTCTGTGTTCATGGACTTTCAACATTAGAAGGGGAAGATTTACACAAACAAGAAAAGAAATAATGTGGGAATTGGTGCATTGCAGATGGGTAGAGAAGGCAGAAAGCAACAGGATGCTTTTTAATGAAAACAGACTGTCAAAGGGTAAAATTTAAAGATATCTATAAGATACTCAACAGATTTTACTTTAGAGTGTCCACATTCTTCCATTTTAATATACAGAGTGTATTTTATTGAAACCTCAAGCACAATTTTATCATCTTAACAAAATCCATCAAAAGTCTTAGGCTTCTGGAGACAGATTATTACCTTTCCAGAAGGTAATCTTTTTAGAGTTGAAGTGAAATATGGTAACTTGTTTTTTTTGGAGGGGCTGTGAAAAGGAGAGATATTGTATCTAAATTGTGTTTGCAAGAGTGTAGAATAATACAGCTCTTTTTATGCAGAGTGAATAAAACTTGTGAAGCTATTAACTTTAAGCTTACATCTGGAAAGCTGAGACCTGATACATTATGTATCAAATTGGTTTATAACTTATTTGGTAACACATAATAGTTTGAGTTTCAAAGTATTGTAGCTACATCGAGAGATGAATTACAAGGAAGGATATGTATTTGTGACACCAGAATTTCATGAACTTTAGAAAAGGAAGAGAAGCAGTCTCTCTGAAAAACAAAGCATCTTTATTCATGCATACACATACACATATTTAAAAAGTCTCAATAATACTTAATATCAGAAATGTTGGGGGGGTGCCACCAAAAGTGAATTAATATAAAAGGTCAAATACTTTCTTCTACCTCTTTTTTTAAAAAAAAAAATAGACTTTATATTTTAGAGCAATTTTAGCAATTTTGCTCACAGCAAAACTGAGCAAGAAGTATGTGCAGAGTTCCCACTCATGCATAGTCTTCTCCACTATCAGCATCCCCCAACCCAGTGGTATATTGGTTACAATTGGTGACCCTAGATGGGCACATCATTATCACCCAAAGTCCATAGTCTACATTAGGGTTCACTCTTGGCATTGTACATTCTGTGGGTTTTGGCAAATGTATTAATGTAATGACATGTGTCCACCATTACAGTATCAGAGTAGTTTCACTTTCCTAAACATCCTCTGGGCTCCACTTGTTCTTTCCTCCCTTAACCCCTGTCAACCTGTGATTTTGTTACTGTCTCCATACTTTTGCCTTGTCCAGAATGTTGTGCTTCTTTCACTTTATAATATGCATTTAAGTTTCCTCCATATCTTTTCGTGGCTTGATAGCTTATTTCTTTTTAGCACTGAACACTATTCCGACATCTGAATATATCACAGTTTATTTATCCACTTACCTACTGAAGGACATCTTGGTTGCTTCCAAGTTTTGGCAGTTAGGAATAAAGCTGCTGTAAACATCTGTGTGCAGGTCTGCATGTGGACATATGTCTTCAACTCATTTGGGTAAATACCAAGGAACATGATTGCTGGATTGTATGGTAAGAATATGTTTAGTTTTGTAAGAAACTGCCAAACTGTCTTTGAAAGTAACTACCACTTCACGTTCCCACAGCAATGAATAAGTTCCTGTTGCTCTACATCCTCACTGGTATTTGGTATTGGCAGTGATTTAGATTTGGCTATTCCAATGGAGTGTAGTGGTAGCTCATTGCTTTTTCAGTTTGCAATTCCTTAATGACATATGATGTTGAACATCTTTTCACTTGCTTATTTGCAGTCTATATCTTGCTTTCCACATCTTTGGTGAAGTGTCTATTCAGATCTTTTGCCCATTTTTAAATCAGTTTGTTTATTTTCTTATTGTTGAGTTTGAAGAGTTCTTTGTATATTTTGGTTGATGGTTCTTTATCAGGTAAGTTTTTAAAAAATATTTCCTCCAAGTCTGGCTTACTTTTTATTTTCTTGACAGTGTCTTTTGCAGAACAGATGTTTTTATTTTTAATGAAGTCCAATTTTTCAGCTATTTCTTTCATGGCTTATGCTTTGGTGTTGTGTCTAAAAAGTCATCCCCAAGGTCACCTAGAGTTTCTTCTGTTATCGTCTAGGAGTTTTATAGTTTGATGTTATAAGTACATTTTAATCTTTTTTTCTGGTAGAATTGAATTGCTGGGTTAAAAATAAAATTGTATATTTATCCCTTAAAAAATTTTCTCCTGCCATTTAATAGATGGGATGGCTTGCTGTGCTTGAGGTCATATAGCTGGATAAGGCCAAGGTTGAGTTTAGAGTTCAAGGGAAGTTTTCACTGTTACTTTTTATAATTGGTACATAACTCTTAAATTGCACTTTTGTAAAGATGGTATTTATACTTCCTGAAGGCAAGACCTTTGTTTTAATTTTTTCTTCCATGGGTCTCTGAATGAATGATTATGGAAAAGAAGTATTTTAATTGTGCATAGGTCATGACAGTGTCTGAAGATTTAATGTAATACTTTTTTTACAAAACACTGTTAGGTTTCCTGATTGATAAGTTTATGCAGCCATTTGTGATAAAATTTTCAACACCTGGAACCTGACCTCTGTTGAGAAGTTTACTGGACTGTGACCATCTTCTTTGACCTTTATTTTTTTTTTTTATTTTATTTTTTTTTTTTGAGACAGAGTCTCACTTTGTTGCCCGGGCTAGAGTGAGTGCCGTGGCATCAGCCTAGCTCACAGCAACCTCAGACTCCTGGGCTTAAGCAATCCTTCTGCCTCAGCCTCCCGAGTAGCTGGGACTACAGGCATGAGCCACCATGCCCGGCTAATTTTTTTTTGTATATATATTTTTAGTTGGCCAGATAATTTCTTTCTATTTTTAGTAGAGACGGGGTCTCACTCTTGCTCAGGCTGGTCTCGAACTCCTGACCTCGAGCGATCCACCGGCCTCGGCCTCCCAGAGCTAGGATTACAGGCGTGAGCCACCGCGCCCGGCCTTCTTTGACCTTTAAACCATCACTTTGTAAATCTCATGCCCCATTTTAGTAACTAAGACTAAAAAGCAATGGTTACTCCTTTCACTTTTAATTGTGTGCACATTTCTGCTGGTATTATGTTATTTGCTTTCTAAAACAGTTCAATTCTGGGTCTTTTTGCTGTCTTAAAAAAAACTGAAAATGAGAAAAATCCAACCAGTAGGACCATGAAGAAATTCGTGGAGGAAATAGATTATACTGTGTTTGGCTTTATCTAGATACCTTCCAGAGCTTGCCAAGGAATTTGTGTTCAGTTAGTGCTATTTCATGAGTATCTCTATCAAACTCATAACAGTTTCCACAGATGAATATACACCTAATATAGGACATAAAGAATAGAAGAAAAATAAAATTTTTAAAGAGTACTCCCAAATTCATGTTCCCTCATTTTTTTTAGCTTCCGTTTCATGTTTTAGATGCTAAGTTTCTAGTTTTGTATGGATATTATCTGAAGGAATAGAAGATTAGAAAGAAAAATGATTAAGAGTATACACTATGGTTCCAGAGACACAAATCATTGTTTTCATCTCTTAAAAGAAAAAATTCTAACTTTTGAAGGAGATTTCATTTGTAAAATTGACTCTGTACCTTATAAGCCATGTTTAAATTCATTGGTGATAACTATGCATGTTGGTTAGTAAAATCTTATTTTTTATATAATGCTTTAATGGAAATGGCAGTTTTATGAAATGAAAGTGACTAGTAAAAATCTGAATGATGCGCATAAGCCTTTACATCATTTTTATTGAGGTTTTTGTGTATTCTAATTCATTAATACAGGGGAAAGGAGAACACTAACATGCTTTATCTCCTATAATTACTCAAATCAAATAGAATTTATTTTCAATAAAATTCTTAGAGTAAATTGCCCAGAGTGGGGAGACGGCGTTTGGCCTGTTTTTACAAAGTGTCTTGACATTCACCCATGAGATTTTGCTATTTTACCAACAATGTTGTTCCATTGCATATGATTTTCACTATAGCTCCCCCCAAGATTTTTACAAATAAAAGCCTATGAAAGCCCATGAAATCCCTAACACCTGAAGACTCAGGATTGTTGACAGAGAAATCTCAGATGCTTACTTTATCCTGTTTGTTATTACAAATATTGCTTGTCTTTTAATAATTTAGACTACCTTTTATGTGATTCAGGTAAGTTGAAACACCATTTAGATTGCTATGTAATAGATTAACCTGGGAAATTTCCAAAAATAGCTTAGTGTTTACATTTAAATTTGGCTTATTTTTGTAGAGTGCTCTGAAGAAAAGATCGATGTAAGGGATAAACAAATATTTAAATTTGGGGTACCCATGCCCCACCCTCATGGGGAGGATGAGAAAGATACTCTAGGTAGTGAATTGGAAGTTAATAAGTATTCTTAATTTCACTGCAGTGAAATCTTGCCAGCATCCCTACTTTCTGCTCTCTCTAGACTTCAAACCATCTTAGAAAAATATCTACATATTTTTGGATGTTTTGGGAGTGGCCATTAGGAATTCTTGACCTTCTGGTCTAAAGATACTTCCATGTTCTTGAGGCAGAATCTTGTTGAAACCAGTAACTTTCAGCCTATATTAATATTTAGAAAGCTTTGAGGCCTGATAGTTTTTGAATTACATTCATACTTTCACTGAGTGCTTTTTTCTCCTTGGCTTTATATTTGAAAGCTCATCCCTTTTTAGGTGTCTTTTTATGTAGACACACATTTTTCTACTTTTTTCTCCCTTCCCCCAGCATTGTGCAGCTACCATGCTTCTGTGTGGTTCTTCTGATTGGCAGTTTTTATGTGAGGACCAAGGAATTACATATGTGGTGATTTGCTTGTATCCTTGTAGGTTTGTGTACCATTTGTGTGCATGAGTGTGTATGTTTTATTGCTTTCTTTGACCCTAGAAAGTCATAGTTGTGTTTAGCTATTCTTTTTTTTTTTTTTTTTAACCATTGCTGAAGTGATATCTACTTTAAGCAAGCAAAGAGACTTAACAGGAGATCAGACTTTCTCCATCTTTATTACGAGTCAGACTACATGTGTTGGAGAAAGGGTAGTCCCGGAGAGCTGCTGTCTCTAGTCTCTCAAACACTGCCTCAGCACCAAGTGTCCTGTTTCTCCCTTGGTGCCAAGAACTTGATGCCAGGATGAAGCATCGTCAGCATCTGGCTCTCCCTGTCTAGCTGAAAATCCTCTTGGGCCACAAGTACCTGCCCTCCTGTGTAAGCTTTTTGTTCTCAGTAGGGAGCTGACCTAAGTGTGGAGAGAGGGTTGTTTGTGATGGAGTCAGTAGGTGGGGTGCAGTACCAAAGACTCTGCCTTCCCCCACATCTGGCTAAAACTATACCTACAGACCCTTCAGAATGCCTCCTCTCGTGGCTTCCAGCAGTCCAAAGGCAGGCCTTAGTGCGAAGGTAAGCTGTTTTCGAAAAAACTCTCAAACTGTGCTTTTCCCCTACTCTCACACCACGACCACCAACACAAGACTTCTGTGACCAAATGTGGGGGTTTTCTCACACACACGCCGAGCAGTGGACACCAGCTAGGCGTCCTCTAATTCAAATCCAACACTGTCTCCCCAGAAATAGCATCAGGTCCCACAGACTGAGGGCTCAGTCCCCAAGACTGCCCCCTCCTTCCCACTAGTCGCAAGTCTGGGCCTCCAAAACTTCCAGTTGGGGTTCCCACAGCCCCCTCTTTGGGTTCAGGTAATTTGCTAGAGCAACTCACTGAACTCAAGGAAACATTTACTTACATTTACTGGTTTATTACAAAGAATATTTTAAAGGATTCAAATAAACAGCCAGGTGAAGAGATACATAGGGCAAGGACCTCTCCCAGAGGATCCTGAGCACAGAGCTTCTGTCCCCATGCAGTTGGGATGTGCCCCCTCCCAGCACACAGATAAGTTCTTATTCACCTTCCTGCAAGCCTCCATGTGTTTAGCTCCCCAGAAGCTCCCCAAACCCTGTTTTTTGGGCCTTTTGTGGAGACTTCATTGGTTGTCCATGATCGACTTTGTCAGTGGTACACGTACAAAGATAAAAGCAGCAAATACTGCAGCAGATTTGGCACGTTACCTTGAAAAAGACCTGAAGTTTGCCTGTGGATATAGATGTCAGAAGAGTTGTGTTCTGTGCATTACTGTGATGTGGAGGAAGGAGGATTACCTGAAATTGGACATAAAGTTGTAATGCCAAGTGGGACAGGTGTGGTTCATTGCCCACAAGATGAACTGAGGCATCCTATAGGTGGTTGAGGTGTGTGTGGGTGAGTGTTTTATGTACTTCTGTGCAGCTGGATACAGCTGGGCACAGTTTTCTGTGTTCACCTATTGTTCTTGCAGACAAAATCATGCATAAGCAAATGTGAAAATCATTTCATGCTCAGATTGTCCCTCTAATATGCACATCAGTCATATTGGAACAAATTTGTGTTTTCAAAATAAGCCTTATAGCAGAACTGGCTGTAGTTTATTTGATTTTGGAATTGAGTCCAATTTCCTTTCTTCCTTTCCACCATTATTGATTTCTTAATTTCTATTTAAGTTAAGCGCATATCAAGTTGATTTTTCATACCCTGAGCCCCTCAAGAGGAGAGGAACCAGCCTGAGATTTTAATTTTGCTAGAGATAATTCACAGGTAGTTTTCTCCTTGGTGAATGGATATTAATATATTGAGACCTTTACTCCATGTCAGGCACAGTGCTGGGATACGGAGATGGGTAAGATATAATCCTTGTCCTCAGGAGCTTGGAGTCTCATTGAAAACTTTTCAAAGCACAAATTCAAATGTCTTTGTTGGATCTTCTTAAGGTACAGTTGAACCACCATTATGTACTTCTTTGTTAACATACCGCTCTCCACCCCTTCTCCTACTTCCTTGTAGATGTAAAGACAGAAGTAAGAACTTGCCTAGAGGGAACACAAAGATGTTGACTTACCTGTTGAAAATGTGTAAATTTGAAAAGGACCTAAGTGGTCTTGTAGTTCAACCTTTCCCACCTGACTGACTAATAAACCTAGTGATCACATGTCTACAGTAGATTGGTAAATGAAAAATAAGTTTCAGGGTAACATGAATAGTATTATCTCATTTTTGTTAGCCCCCTCCACCCCCCACACCCGTATGTATGTATGTATATATGTTTGTGTAAGCGTAGATGATGTGGAAAGATCTCCCGTATCATTAATATTAGTTACCTCAGGGGACAAGGGAAAGCTTATTAACTTCCTCTTTATACATCTTTTATTGTTTGGTTCGTTTTAAGAAGCATGTTTTACTTTTTTAATTAAAAAATCTAATAAAGTAGGAAATGAATAAATAATAGTAATAAAAAATATCTTCAGGGCACTGAGCCTTGTTTCAGTCTTCCCAGTAGCCTACGTAGTTAAAAATGAATGTGAGGTTTCAGGTGGGGACTGCCCAGCAGGACGCTGAACTTCTTGCTGTAGCCTACGATGGTATTAACTTTTCTGGCAGCAACACTCTATTATTGGGGGTTTCTGTGTTTATAGACCATTAACACCTCAAAGTCTTCCCTGCATCTACTACTCTCGGCACCCTCTGCCCTTGATAATCATTTTGGACCAAGTTTAGTCCTTTATGCTCCTTCTGTTAGATTTCATCTTGTTACTGTGGAAATCAGTATTTAACATAGGTAAGAACTGGCCTTGGATTCAGGCCATCTGGTTATAGATCCTAACTACTACTAACTAACGTGGAAACTTGGACAAGCAGCTTGTCTCTGCAGTCCTCAATTTTCTCATCTGTAAAACAGCAATAATCATAAAATTGTGAGGCTTCAATGAGATGCCATATGTCAGAACACTTACTAAGTACCTGCTGAAATAGTGAGAACATGGTAAATATTAGCTGTTACTGCTAATGCATTAACCTCAGCTCGTCTCTCCCATCCATTGGCATGTTAATGAGATAATTTTGGATGTCAAATCTTCCTTTAACTACATTTACCTCCCTCCCTACCATTAATAAGTCAATCTTCTAGACATTCCTCACTAGATTCCCAATCAGTCTCTGTCTTATTCCACAGGTCCCTTCACTGATGTTGTCACCACCAACCTAAAGCTTGGCAACCCAACAGACCGAAATGTGTGTTTTAAAGTGAAGACCACAGCACCGCGCAGGTACTGTGTGAGGCCCAACAGTGGGATCATCGATGCAGGGGCCTCAATTAATGTATCTGGTAAGTCCTGAGACTGCAGCCCAAGAGGGCGGGCTCACAAGGCCCCTAGAACCAGTGGGTTTTCTTAGCGTTTGTATTTGCAGCATAGCAAAATAAGATGATAGACTTCTCTCCAACCCCCATCCTCCACCCCCTGATTAAAAAATCTTAGTGGGTCCCACTCACATCTTTTCCCCCATAATTAATGCCTCTTTGTTTTAATGCTTTCAGCCTTTGCGCCTCAATAGTTAGAGCAAAATTAAAGTGGTAACTGTAGACTTCACTTCAGAATGAGTTTGGTTTTCACTCCCTTGAAATTAAATCTGCCCTTTGGCAATAAATAAAAAAGGGCTAAACAAACTTAATTTTACTTTGTGGGAGAAAGCTAAATGGAGTTATTTTCTTATTTAAACTAAATGATTTCTGACATTAAGCTCATGTCATTTCCAATGATTGGTCATTGCACTTTACTGATTGTGAAATGCTAAGGGAGATGAGGGCTGAGGAAATTGGAATATATTCAAGGGTGTCAGTTTGGTGCATGTCTGATGGCTTTTCCCTCCTTCTGTCTGAGAGTGCATATATTTTCCAAAGTCCAACTTTTGAAAAGATGCTGGTAAAGTGCCCAAATTGAGAATTGGATTTCAGAATTAAGGAGATGTAAGTGATGGGTTGGAGTTTAAATGTATTTTAGAAATGGAATAAACTTTTAGCTCATTAGAACTTCTGGAGCCAAGGGGGAGCTATGGGGGAGTGCGTGTTTACCCTTTAAATATCAGGCGGCTCAGTGTCACAGAGACTTCTGCAGCAGTAGGACTTACTAATTTGAAATGAGTACGTGTCTGGCTTTTTTTTCCCACGATAGATTTTGATTGTGATACATTTGGCTATTCATTTGACACCTAAAAGAAAATGATTCACCTTTTTGGAAAGATACAAGGTGTTTCATTATCTGATCATTTCTGCAAACTCTTATTCCCTGCATCAGTTGGTCTCTCTCATTATGGTGCACCTGCTCCAGCTCTTTCCCCGTGCTTCTCTCTGAGGCTGCAAGGCCCGATCTGGACTGTCGAATCAGGTTTGTTATCCAGAAGAAGCCAGGAGGGCAGAATTGGCTCCTGTGTGCTGGAGCTGCACGTGTACTGTCTCGTGTCATTCTGCTGTCTGCCCCGGGAGACATGCGTTGTTACCTCCATTTTACTTAGGAGACTAGTGGTCATAGGGTCGTGAAGCTAGCAAGTGACAGAGCCAAGATGTGGATCATTTTGTCTGGCTCTGAGGCCCATGCTCTTTCTGCAGCATACTGGAGAAGGAAAGGACCTGGGATGTTGGTATTTATGTGTCTTCTGGATCCACATGCTTTAAGTTTTTCTGTTGATACCAAGAGGAGCTGAAATCTTTAATTCCCCTCTTTTATCCACTCCCCCACCCCTCGATTTCCTTGTCCACATCACAGTTGAGCAAGGTTGTCAGTAGATGAAAATTACCAATTTTCACAGTAAATACAGGGGAAGCAGCATGATTTTCTGAATAAAATAATCTCAGTAGGTAGTTGTACAATGTAGGTGTGCTTTCTGATGCTAAGTATAAACGTATGTGTGTTTATGTGTGTCTCTGTCTCTCTTTTAGAAAGATCCATTCCTCCACTGTCATAGGAATTTTTTTAAAGTAATCATTAACTGCACATTTGTTTTGATTTATGATTACTTGAGGAAGACCAAGATTTTGTGGTTGTGGCCTTCCATTTTGCAGATAAAAGAGGAAGGGTCCTGTGAGTGTTTTAGTGGCTGATCTGAGTCTTGGTTCCTGATCCAGTGTTCTTTCTAGGGTGCTAACCTGCCTCACAGTCTTAGGGGATGGCCCCACTCACAAATGAATATAAAATGTTCAGTTCCATTGTTCTCAAGATTTAGTGTATTTGGCAGAAAAGCAGTTGAATAAAAAAATGTCCAGGTGTCTGCAGGCTTTCCTCCTAGGTGAAACAACATTATATTTGCATATGAGAAAGGGCTTCTTTGTTTTTATTTGATATTTAATCAGTGCTTGAGGGGAACCTGGGTGAAGCCAGATGTCATTGCATTCCCAAGACAGCCTCACAAGTCAGCAAAGAAGGCTAGCCCCCTGTGCTGCAGTAGTATGTGCTGAGGGGCCACTGCATCATTTATTAGACATACATACCTTGGAATAAAAAGCACTGCTCTTTTCCAGGGGTCCTCTTAAAATGCAGCTACACAATGACATCTTGGTAAGTCAGTAGAGCTCCTAGGTTCCTCTGGGAGAGAGGATGTCCCCAGGAGGTGGAGGATAACGGGACACAGGCAGCGCATATTATCCACAGGCCTGCCTTCCCTTCTCCCCAGGGGCACACATGGCCAAGTTTGGTTTTACCAACTCAGTTCAAAGCTCAGTGGATTTGAGGTTAGGAAACCTGAGCAGGAAACCCAGCTCTGCTGTTTAACCAGTTGGCTGTTCTATTAACCTGTCTAGATTCTAGTTTTCTCATTTAAAATGAGAATAGTTCTCTGCCTCACAGAATATTTACAAATACTATGTAACTGAAAGCGTGGTACAAGAGTGGGATTGCATCATTCTTCTACTAGCTTTGACAAAAACTGGGTAGGTGGATTGTTTAATATTTGAAGGTGGATATATAATATTTGAATTGCCTTTTTGGAAATAAATTAATCCCACATTTTAATTTATGAGCCCTTCCTAATTTTGAGAAGAAATAAGAATTTTTCTTCTTTCTATGATGTCCTTTTGTTTTATAGTGAAAAGCTGCTAGTAAATTTTCAAATATAATCTATAAAAAGGTGGCCAATCAAATCAACTTAAAATACTACCAGCATTGGCCTGCCTGCCACCCATAGTGTCAGCATACCTGAAAAGGACATGCCTAGTGTGCTTCTCCTGTTTCTGAAAACCCTTGGGATGCGCTAGCTATTAGGGAAGGTTATAAATCATTCTTTTAAAGAGAGAGAGGTGGGGAGGCAGGGAAGGAAAATGAGAAGGGGGAGGGGAGAGGGAGGGTGATGGTGATGATGATACCCACCTGTGGAGCTGGCCCCTGGCCTGGCTGGGGGTGGGGGGGGGCAGAGAGAGCCAAATATATTTCAGACATACCCTGTGAAGCTCTTCTCATCTTTCAGATTAACCTGATATTCAAGGGACCTTACATTATGCTTCAAAAGTTCAGTCTCTGGCCTTTCTTCTTCAGAACATGACAAATCACTTATTGGGTTCTTTGCTAAGCTCAGGTGGTAAAGTATCAGTGGGACACAGGCATAACCCAAACTTCTTGTGTCAGTGGATTATGATGTGTGGACTTTGCCAAATTGCTTTGCGATCTGGTCCCTTTGACCTATAATTTGAGTGCTTTTCTTTGTCCTTTACATAGGTGTTCATCTCATCACATTCTTATTGTAGCCCTTTCTGGCGTCTGTGCCTATTGCATGAAGCAACGTGGTAGGTGAAGGGGATGCAGGGAGCTTTCTGTTTGCATTAATTGACCCAAAATGCCATGGTTTTGGCCCTTGCCCCTTGGTACATACTATATACTAGAGATGGTTTTGAATTATTCAAATCTGGACCTCAGCAAAATAGGCACACTTAAATGGAGACTGGAGAAGAGGAGATTAGATTTTTTTTTCTTCCTAAGATTTGAAATGCAAGGAAAATAGAACTTTTTGAATTAATGAATTGTTTGAGGCAGTGGGGGATCTCCCCATTTGTTCTAGCTTTGCAGAATTAAATCTATTTTCTGAACTGTATGGTAGGAAAATATTTTTAAGGTAGATAATTTCTGAAAATGTCTTTGTGGTAAGCTGTTAGTGGTTGTGAATTTTTTTTTTTAATCCTGCAGTTTAATAATGAGGGAGTTTTCCATTAATATTCCAAACCATGTTTGCCAGCGGATACAGCAGGTGAAGTGGTAAAATTATGGGCCCATCAAAAATACTTACGCTTCCTGTAATATGATATTAAGTTTAATATTTTTATAACCTTCACTGAATTCTAATTTCACTAAAGTAGCAAGCACGCTTCCATTTGCAGTTCAATTATGCACATTGGTTGCCTGTGTACCAAGCAAATTAGAAATGCAAAATATCTGTGGGGGGGTGCTGGAAAGAGTCATTAAAGATACCAATATTTAGGTACAGATTCACTTTACTAAGTGTACCCTGGGAATTGAAAATGGATTAAAGACAAACAAACACAAATCTCCCAGTGTCTGAATCTGTATTTTAAATTAGAATTCAAAGAATTAAGGAGCAGTATTTATTCCTGACATATAGCTCTTTTCGGCATTCTTCTCAATCACATTTAACGCATAAAGTTCGTCCAGTAAAATCCTGAGGGCAGAGAATGAATATCAGCAACTCTTCTTAGATGGAAACATTGGTCAATTAATGTAATTGGGTAGTATTGCAATTGATAATTAATCCTGCTAAGATTTTGCTGACTCAGTTTAATGTAGCTGTTTGGTGGCTCTGGACCAGCCCCGCTTGGGTGTCACTTTCTGGTGATTAGCACCAGAATGCAAGTGCACAGAGCCCTTAGATAAAGAAGCCAGGCATTTATCCATCACGTGCTGATAGTGGAAGCTGCAGTTCGGGAGTTTAGGCCTCTTAACAGCAACATTCTTCTTTGTTTGATCGTTTGCTTTGGAAGTCTCTGATAAGCGAAACCTTCTTATAAATGGTTTCCATGAACTGGGCTTATTACTCTCAGATAAGAACAACTCACATTCATGCTTAAAAGATGTCTTTAATCTTTTTCACTGGACAAGATTCTGGTAAAAAAAAATTACCAACAAAATTTCAGCTTAATTATGCTTTTAAATATTTTTTTAAAGTTTATTATAATATTAAGGTTCCTGTGTTTTACTTTTTATGTTAACAATTCTTTCTTTTCAAACATCACAATGAAGAGAACTTATCAAGTACATTCAGTACACCTCACTTAGTTGAAGGTAGCTTGAGCTCCCCACAACACGGCTAAGAAGCAGAAAGCAAAGTTTTCGAGCAGCCAGAAGGGGATGTTCTTTTCTCTCACTACAGTTCCTTGCATACTTACACGTTTGAGGGCTCTCCAGCCTTGAATATTGTCCTGTTTACTTCCACTTTACACTTAACTGTTAACCCTATTCTGGTTTCCAGCTCATCACAGCCGGAAGGAAGGGAAAGGACTGCAGAGGCGGCCTCGTTGAAAGTGGCAGGTGTGACAGTACAGATCAGACAGTGGTGGGCTGGGCAAGAACACTCCAGAGAACAGGTGCGGGGAGTGTCCAGAAACAACAGTGGGGATCTGGGTCTGTGTAAACCCTGGGTGGACTGTTCACCACGTTTCAGGCGCTGAATT
Organism: Lemur catta; assembly: GCF_020740605.2. Lineage (NCBI taxonomy): Eukaryota > Metazoa > Chordata > Mammalia > Primates > Lemuridae > Lemur > Lemur catta. The sequence continues at coordinate 47,359,519 of NC_059144.1, forward strand.
TCAAGAGACGTGGCTTGTAGGGCTCCCCGAGTTAGTGCGTAATGGGGGTTCTGTGTCACAACTTGAGAGTAATCAGAAGAGGCTACGTCATACTCCATTACTGAGTGTTATAGGAGTTGGGAAAGTGTGTTGGAGTTTTTAAAAAGATTTATATTAAAAAAGGTATTTATAAAAGAGAATGAGTGAGCCTTGCTATTTGGCCAATGCCTGTATATAGTACACCTCATCTTCCATTGATACTGCAGAAAGGAGACCTCACCGTCAGTACATCTGTACTAGTGTCTACCAAGGAAAGTAATGACACTATGGGGAGTTTGTTATCTAAGACAGACTACACAAACTGGAAAGTCCTATATTGAATACAAAGACAATTCAGTGTTAACTTATTTATAAAGAGATAAAATTAATTATTTACTCACTAGACTCATAGTTCCATCCATGGGTCCCTGACTACGCAGAGGTCCAGGAAGGCAGTCATGATTTCAACATTTTGATAATCCTAAAGGAAATGATAAGTTTACTCATACTCTAAAATGTCAAGATTCTTTGCTTTAGGCTAGAATTATCCCACCTCATTGTGGTAACACTGGTTATCTTTGGCGGATCAGGAGCTCTGGTTGGCATTTATTTATGTATGCCTTTAATTAGTTTCAAAATAGAGCACAACTTCATTGTGACGCCATGAATGCAGTGTGGTGGAGGACAGCTTTTTGCCACGTGGGCTGTGTGAGAGCAGGCAGACCTGGAGTTGGAGGAAGCCACCTTGAGAAGCTGGGAGGCACTGTCTTGGCCACGTGGAGGGGGCAGCTATGGGAAGTGGGACAGAAGAGAAGCCAGCTTGTGAGAGTTGGGGAGGGTTCTCTCTTTTGGCTTCCCCAAGGAGATTTCTAGAGGGAGCATGATTCAGGAGTGCTTTGAATGTTGGAAGGGAAGAAGGTCTAATTGGGGAGAAAAGGCAATGAAAACATGCAAATTAGCACCCAGAATTTGAGCTATCAAAACATTAAGTCCTGGTCTCAGTCTAATTGGGGAGAAAAGGCAAACATGTAGGAAGAAGCTCAGGAGTCTCAGTATCGACAATGTCTCCCAGTAGAGTAGGGCACCACGGTAGGATCTAGGGTGTACGATGGCATTCATCCCCGCAGGAGTTGCAGCGTGAGGAAGTACATATAGTACAGCACAGTTCCCTGCACATGGGCCCGGGGCCAGCAGCATCAGCGGCACCTCAGACCTGTTAGAAATGTGAGTTCTCAGTCCCATCCCAGCTCTGCTAACTCAGAAACTCTGGAGGTGGCGTCTGTCTAGCAATCTGTGTTTTAGTAAGCATTCCAGGTGATTCTGATAAATGCTGAAGTTTGGGAACTTCTCCTTACACAGTTCTATTAGTGGATTAAGCCCTGGAAGATGTGGTATAGTGAGATGTGAGTAGGGGAGGGGAGAATCAGAAAGAGCGTGCCAGGTAGGGCCGATGTGGTACAAGGAGACTTTAGTGATGATGAGAATATCCCGGGGTATAAGGATGTAGGGATGGATGCATGGCCTGAGCAGTGTGCACACTTGTTGGTCCAGAAGGGAGGCCTGTCGTTGGGAGATAGCAGCAAATCTGAGGAGGACCAGAGTGTGAAGAGCTGAACTGATTGTCTCCTACACGGGAAATGGTTGTTTTTTTAATAGGTCTTTGATATGAGGATTTGATGTGAATAGGGTGTTAGGGGAGATTGTATTTCTGGGGCTATGCAGGATGATTTGGATGAGAAAGAAACTGGGAGCATGTCAGAAAATCTCCTAGTTGGCAGAAATCTAAAAGTGAGTCACTGGGGACTGAGCTGAGATTGTGGGCTTGTAAAATGTGGAGAGAGACGTTTTGAAGATAAAATTCTGAGATTAAAAAAAAATGAAGCATGTGCCATGGTGCTTGTTAGACTTTTATTCATTTGCTCTGTTACCGTTATGATGCAGATGAAAATGATCTGTGACTTGCTTGGGTTCTCAGAAGCAGCATTTATGCTGTATTTAATCAAGTCATCATTTCTCTAAGGAGTGTGTATGTTTTAAGTAGCATATAGATTGCATTTCTTCTCTATTGAAAAAAGTCTGATCTTATTGATCCAATGTTTTATGACTCCAAAGGCCCTTTCTTCACAGGATCCCACGTTTGCAATCTGTAATACAACAGGCATTGTATCACAAAGTGTTAATGTGGCTGAGTAGTGACCCTGTCTCCAGGCCGTCTCCTGGTAACAAGCCTCTTTTTAATGTAGTATCAGCAGATACATTTTAAAAGTAGGATAGATGGTTCAGTTAAGAGGATTTTATCATCAGTGTCTCTGGTATTCAAGTGAAATAAATTAAGTTAATGGGAAGCTCTTTTATAGCCTGTCATGGAAAAAAGTACATAATTTCTGTCACAATTTGCATGTATGGAGCTGAAAGAACAAACGATTAGCAACATTTATTCTATCATGTTCTCGTAAAGTTCCAGCTAGTAGGGTATAGCAAATTGAGTCTGACATGAGATGATAGTAGCGAGAAATAAAATTTTTGATGTGAGTTAGGGGCCCTGATAAGCAGGGTGTGGATACTGAGTTGCTCTGACGGTTTGTGACGTTTCACAACATCTGGGTGGCCACCTGACCTCCTCACTCTGGCTTGCCAATTTGGGAGCTCGCAAGCCAAGGAGAGCCGGTGCGTAGCAAACACCTTCTCTGCTTGCTGCTCCAGGTGGGAGGAGAGTCGTACTTGGGGAAGGGCCGAGTGTCCACCTTACACCCAGAGCTTCCTGGAAGTTCACAAGCTTCAGGCCACAGGTTTATTCCCAGTTGAAAGGCTTCCACTCGCCATCCTCACCTGTGCCTCTTGGCGTCTGTGTTTCTGTCTCGAGGGTCCTCTGCTTTGCGGGAGGGCTCTTTGACCTGCTGCCTCAGGCCCTCTCCAGTGTTCCCTTGAAGTGAGTCCTTGGTAACCACCAGTACCCACTGTTTTGTGTGCTTGCATTCCTGTTTACATCTTCTCCCCTGCCCTGTTAAATGGTCCTTCCAGATCTACACTGTGGTGACTTGGCAGGGATGTCGTAGGCCTGGAGTTGTGCTGGTGACAGCTGGAAGGTCCCCAGTGAAGTGGCAGTGGATCAAAGACAGCACTCTTCTGCAGAAGTAGAGCAAGCAGTTGCAAAGTCGTTTGATTAGAGGAGCACAAGGAACCCCAGTTCCTTCCGTAAGGGACGGGTGTACATGCACACGTGCTTCTGTCTCCACCAGAGAGCCTGGTGCATCCTGAAAACCCAAGGCTTGGTTTGTGTAAAGCTCCTTTCTCTTTTTAAACAGCAGATTCTCCCAAAAGTGGTACTACACAAACCCACCAGTGTGTTCACTTAAATTATTTAATCAGATCATTTTCCTCCTAGAGGGCACTATGAGGCAGCTTGGTGTAGAGTAATGGTCCTTAAAGCTTTTGATCTCAGGACCCCTTTTCACTCTTGAAAACTGAAGACCCAGATGAGCGCTGTGGCATTTGTCAGTAGTTCCAGCCACTCCAGAGACTGCAGCAGGAGGATTGCTTAAGGAGTTCGAGGACAGCCTGGGCAATATAGCATTACCCCATCTCTTAAAAAAAAAAAAGACCCCAAAATCTTTTTATTTGTAGGTTGTCTTGATATTTATCATTAAAAATTGAACTGAAAAATTAAAAAATTATTAATTCATTTAAGAATAACAAATCACACAGTATCAGAGTAACATTTTTAATGAAAAATAACTATTTTCAAAAAAATCAGTGAGAAGACTGACATTATTTGACAATTTTTGCAAATTTCTTTAATGTCTGTTTTAATAAAAGACAGCTGTACTCTCATGTCTGCTTTTGCATTCAGTCTGTTATGATGTGTTCTTTTGGTGAACATGTATAAAGAAAATGTGCTTTCATCACAGATGTGTAGTTGGAAAAGAGAAGTGTATATCTCATAGACTTTGCAGGTAATTCTGGACATTCTTCTTTGGTATTACACCAAAACTTGACAGGTGTACTTTCTTAAAATGTTATTAGTGTGGAGTGGAATCTGAGACCATGTCTGTGAGCTTTTTGAACTTTGTTTCACCAAAATATATCAGTCTCTCTTGCACTTTCAATGGATTTTGTAATATCATGCATGGGTTGTTTGGACAGTTTTAGTTGAGTTATACAGGTTTTTCAAATGTTGACACATTTCATTGTATAATATCAAAAAATTATATTCATTACTATTCCCACTGATCTCATCGGAGAAGTCTTTGGGAAACTATGAAGCTCTTGGTATCAGATATAATAGTTTCCCACAATTATAATTCTTCCTTGAAAGCCTGGATTTTGTCATTGGCAACAACTACTGCAAGTTGTTTTCCTTGAAGTTACAGGCTTCATTCATTTTCAAGAAAATATATGCCATATCCCCAGTTCTGAATAACCAGAGTTTATCTGTTAGTTGTTTGTTCAAGTAAAAATGGTATTCCATGCGAAAGTTCAGTTCACAGTTCAAACCACTAAGGCACCTCTATTGCTTTTGCATCATCAGTGCAAGCGTCAGCATGGTGGAAAAGGCATACAATGTCTCAGTAGTACAATGAAGGTTTTCTTGTTTTGTCTTTTTGAGACAGGGCCTTGCTCTGTTGCTCAGGCTGGAGTGCAGTGGCATGATCATAGGTCACTGTAACCTCAAACTCCTGGGCTCAAGTGATCCTTCCACCTCAGCCTCCTGACTAGCTAGGACTATAGGCATGTGCCACTATGACCCGATAATTTTTTTTTTTTGTGGAGACAGGGGCTTGCTATGTTGCCCAAGTTGGTCTCAAACTCCTGGCCTCAGGCAATCCTCCTGCCTCAGCCTCCCAAAGTGCTGGGATTACAGGCGTGAGCCACCATGCCTGGCCATGACCATAGTTTTGACTTCATGGAATCACCCCGTGGGGGACCCTTGGGGTCTTTGGATCCCGCTTGAGAACCTGTGGTGTGTAAGGCTGACTCTGGAGTCAAAGCCAGGATGGAGCATTGGCATTGTTGCTTAATATGCTGGCCATGGGACCCAAGTGAGGCCACTTAGCCTTTCTAAGCCCTTGTCTTTTTATCTAGAAAATGGAGACATGAGCTTCTTTGATGGATTGCTGTAAAGATTAAATGGGAGAACTAAGGGAGTGTGCCTTCTGTGGTACCTGGTATGGAGTAGGCACTAATAAAGGTTGTTTGCCTTTCTTTCCTTCTTGGGCCTTTGTGAAGGTACTGGGGATGGGGAAGGTGGAGGTGGTGGAGAGATGAAGAGGAAGGGCCTGTTTGGCCTTGGGGTGTGCTAGAACTCAGGCAGAGCTCTGGCAGAGTGCTCTTGGCAGCTCCCTCCTTTGCACTGACTCTGAGAAGGTAGAGAAGACAGGGAGCAAAGGCGAGCTTCCTGCAGCTGCTCGTCTGGGGTGTGCTCTGTTCTCTGGACCCATCAGTTTTGTGTTTCATCCGAAGTGCTGGCTTCTCTAAAAACAAGCATGGTCTTCAGATTGCTGTCACCTGAGCATCAGCGCTCTTTACAAATAACCCTCGTTCATCTTCAGAGCTCACCAGAGCAGCGGACAAGGAACAGAGCAGCAGTATGCACATGGCCACACTAAGTCCACATCGGCTCTAACGACTGGGGCCACAGTAGGCTTTTCCTGCACGTGAAGTTATGTTTCAGGGAACTTAATTAGATTTGTGGTTTAGCCAAAGCCTTGTATTAATAGCAGATAACATACTTTAAAGCAGCTGTCATTTAACAGGAGTAGGCCCTCATCTGCTCCAGGAAGTGGGCTGAAGGAAGCTGGCCGGAGTGGACAGGCACCTCCCACAGTGCAGTGGGTGGCACTCACCCGCAGTCTCCTCTGTGCGATTCCTCTCCATTCTGAGGGACAAGGGCAGGGGCTGTAAGCTGGTGGTGTTTTTTTCGCTTCTCTGTGAATGTCCTGGTTGTGAATATTTTCTAGCATTCTACTGGCAAAATTGTATTTCAAGCATTACCTTGATTAGCTGTATGGGAAATGGGGTGGAGAGAAGCTAAAACAGTTTCTTAAACGTTCCTAAACATCTTAGATTATTTTAGTTCCTGAAAAGACCATTTGGATATGTTTTCTTCAGCAAAACAGGCATATGGTGTTTTACACAGTTTACTGATTCCGTAAGGCCTGTGGTAGACATTTGCAGTAGGTTTGTGGGAGTGAAAGTTGTCAGTGGACTAGGAATCAGAAGACAGGCCCTTCTCCCAGCTGTGACACTACATGCTGTCTGACTTTGGGCAAGTCCCCAACATTCCTGGACCTTAGGCTGGTGACTTGCAAAGTGGAGAAGGTGTTGGTCACTTCTTGCTTACGTCACCAGGGGGGTCCTGAGGGTCAGATGAGAGAATGCTGGTAAGCTACTTTACAACCTAAGTACAGGTATTGGCATAACAAATGGCACTGATGACCAAGCTCTGACCCTCCTAATGAAATATTTTCTTTCTCAGTGATGTTACAGCCTTTCGATTATGATCCCAATGAGAAAAGTAAACACAAGTTTATGGTTCAGTCTATGTTTGCTCCATCTGACACTTCTGATATGGAAGCAGTAGTAAGTACTGAATGCTTCTTATTTTTTTTCAGTAATAATCATTTAAAAAACTGATTAGGTATAGAATTGTGGGTGCATGCATTTCAAAATATGTCAAAATTGTTTAAAAGGGAATGATGTTTTCAAGGAGGTTTGTACTTTGACTACGTTTATGGTTTTTCTAAAACTTCGATGAATAATCTTAACATCTTATATAACTTCCTAGAATTGTATTCTTTTCTGACTTTTATAAACTCCATTTGCTTAGCAGTTTCTTGCTCTGACAGATTTTATCTTGAATGGTTGGGAATCCCTTGAATGGTGGGAATCCCACCTCGCTCCCCACACAAAGGGGTACTTTTTATCTTAGGGGCTGTTTCTTACCTTGTCTTCCTGTCTCCCCACAAACCAGAGGGATATGAGAGTGTTGATACTGAATGTCCTTCTTGACTTAGGCTTTTTTTTTTTTTTTTTTTTTTTTTGCTTGGTTCTAGTAAGCATGATTGTTTTTCCCTAGATTCCTGTATTTTTCCCCCTCCTTAAATACATATTTAACACTGTCTCTAATTTTGGTAAAATTAAGATGACTTCATTTTTATAAAATAAATAAGTGATAGTATATTATTGATATTTCTGGACAAAAAGAGGATATAATGGAAATTCTGCCCCAAAGTAAGCTTTTTGTACACTTGAATAAGTCCACAGACATTCTGGTGCTGTGAATCGAAATCTACAGACAAGCCTTAAAATCCACAGCGCTGCAGGGAGAGACTTGCTAGTCCTCACAGCTTGGGAGAGGAGAGCAGGGGAGCCTTGTACCACTCTGCTGCCAGCCTGAGCAGCAGACCCAAGTCACCCAAGGCACATCTGCCAATTTTGAGTTAGCTGTCCCCACGCGATGCTGTGGCTTTGCTCTGAGTTTTATACCGAAGGCTGCTTCGTGCCAAGCCCATCCATGTCCCTCATGTTGCCTCACAGCCTTTTTGTTTAGTTCTAGAAAAGTGTAACTGACCATCTCCACTGATGTTTCACTTTTAAGCAGGAAATGAAGGGAAGCCAGATATTTCTGAGTTTGAGAGAGAGCAGTGATCACAGGCCATCTTCTTTTCATAAGAACGATGATTGAGGCATTCATTACTTTCTCTTTTATCTTCTGGAACATGATGTGTCACTTCGTGTTAATTTGTGTGATCAAGGAAAGGTATGGCAGATGCAAAATATGGAATATCCAAGAGTATGTATGTTCTGTTTGGCTTTTGACGCATGGCGTAGTGAAAAGAGCATGGCTTGGGTGTCTTGGTTTTGAAGCTGAGTTCTGGCTTTTACTAACATTGTGGCTGGAGCAGGCTTCATTAACCCTCTGAAGGTTTTGGCCATTTGTAAATTAGGGACAAAGACACAGCTCTCACAATTGTGAGGATTAAGTGTGCCACGTGTAAATCCTCGTCCAGTCTCCGAGGCTTGTTTATCAGTATAGGCCAGGCACTGCACACACACTAAAGGGCCGTTTCATTTCCTTGGATGATTATTTTTATAACAGTTTAAAACAATTTTTGTATAAAATGTACATTGTAGGAAGTTTTGGAAATACACAAATGACAAACAATAAAACTCAAAGTGACCTGTAATTCTTTCTAGAGCTTAACCACTATTAATATTAATGGGAGCCTAGTGCTTTTTCTTTATTTTGAAATATTTTAATTTTAATATATAGAAAGTTGAAAAATAGCAGTGTCCACTTTCCCTATATTTACCATTTGTTAACATGTTGCCACATTTGCTTCTTTTCTATCATAAATTTTCTTTTTTGCTGAACCATTTGAATGTAAGATGCAGACTTTATGACACGTCACTCTTAAATATTTCACAACAAGGACAGTCTGTTATATAGCCACAATGCTATTAATTATAGCTGAGGAAATTAACATTAATTCAGTATTATTATCTAATAGACAAATTCATATTTATCATTTTCCAGTTGTTCCAAAAATGGCCTTTAGTTGTTCTTATTCTAGTAGAGGACCCCCGACCCTTTTTGTTTTTCAGACTGAATTTTTTAGAGTCAGACCAGTTGCCTTGTAGAATGTCCCATATTCTGAGTTTTTCTGATTTCCTCTTGATTCAATTCACGTTAAGTATTTTTTGGCAAGGATATTCCATAGTTGATACCGTGTGTGCATCACAGCAGGAGGCATTTCATGCCAGGTTGTCCTTCTATTTGTGACACTGTTTGATCACTTGGTTAAGGTAGTGGCTGCCAGCTGTCTCCAGTGTCAAAGCTCATTTGCCCCGGTGGCTAATAGGTAATCTGTGATACTCTGAGTCATCTGATACTTTGAGACTACATGAACATCCTGCTCGCCCGCAGTCTTTCACCGGGTGGTTTTAGCACCCAGTGGTGATCCTTGCCTCATGTTCTTCTGACACACACACATGGGTGCGTGTGTGCAGGGGAGCAGACTTCGATATTGTTTATAGTTTCTTCACTTAATATTCTGGACTTTTCCCCCATGTAATTGAATGCTCTTCAGTATCATTTGAGTGGCAGCATGCTATTCCATTTAATGGATCTACCGTAGTTTATGTGGCAGTCCCCTAGTGTCAGATGTGTAGATTATTTCCCATTTTTGGTTCTTGGTACCTATGTTGCGCTAGCTGCCTCCTGCATAGTTTTGGGGAGGGCCAGGGAGGGGATTGCCTTCTTTTTCTGTGTTATATAACCTTGCTACCGTGCTGGTCTGTAATACTCAGAACACCTTGGAATTCCCATTTTCTGCTGCCAAAAGGAGTTTATAAACCAGGAGTGCATCCTCCTAGAGTATGGGATTTAGCTAGCAAGGTACTCTCACCACAGACTGGAGGGATAGGGGTGGGCCCCCAGAGCAGGGGCAGCCCAAATGCAGCCACAGTGGCAGAGGAGGGCTAGCTAGTTAATGTGCTCTGTTAGTAGCTGGCAGAGTGGTTCTATTGTGAAACCACTCTCAGATAGTATGTGCTTATACTGCCTAAGAAAGGTGTGCCCTGTAGAATAACTTTTATTTCCTTAAAAAAAGCCAAAGTTACCTCTGGTCATCCACACGTGATTTAGGGAATCCCTCTTTGCTCAGCAGTGGTGCCCTCTCCTCCACGTGCTTCCCACAGACCACCACACCGGGCACTGGGTGGCTTTGAGGCGGCAGGCAGCAGGGCTTCAGGGCTGGTGAATTGTAGTAAACATTCAGGGAAGCTAGTGTACTTAATCTTGTCATGTTAAAAATATCGAAATCTCAGCAGACTTAAGTTCTTTATTTGATATACATCAGAGCTTTCTCATTAAGAGTATTTTTCTGAAATTGTCAGTTTTAGGAAGAAAATTATTCTTCCAACAGCTTTATAATATCTTGATTATTAAATTTAAATTGTTCTAGTGGAAGGAGGCAAAGCCAGAAGACCTTATGGATTCAAAACTTAGATGTGTGTTTGAATTGCCAGCAGAAAACGATAAACCAGTAAGTATGTTTATAGTTAACAATAATTGAATGTTGCAAGCTGATACTTATTTGCATACCATCTCCTGCAAAACCAAGATTTAAGTTGGCAAATTGTTTTCCTCCCTCTGGTGTCTGAGGAAAAAAAATAAGCTGAAGTCAACAAATAAGTGGGCCTTTATGAAATCAGCCTTTGAAAGACTTTCAGAAAGACAACTAATTGAACCAATTTTTCCCCTTGAAAAGTGCAACCCGATGGTTGTTTGAGATGTCATAAATCCCAAAGAGCTTGTTTGGCTTGGCAAAGTTATAGGTTGCTGTTAAACAGTGGGTGAGACTAAAACAGGGAATAATTTGCCCTTTATCATGGTGCTAGGTGGTAAGCTCTTAGGTTCTGTTGTTTTACAAAGTGCCCCTGTCAGCACCACCTCTCCCTGGCCCCCCTAATCCCATCTACCTCTTCAACCAAAATCTGCTTTTCGATCAGGATTTCTTAACCTCAGCTCTATTGACGTTTTGGGCTGGACAGTTCTTTGTAGTGGGGACTGTCCTGTGCACTATAGGGTGTTTAGCAGCATCTAAGCACCTAGCCACTAGATACCAGTAGTACTCCCCAGTTATGACAACGAAAAATGTCTCCAGATACTGCCACATGTGTCCTAGAAGATGCTGTCTCCCTGCATTGAGAGTGACCTGACTTCCTGTGCTGCCTGAGGGGGAGGGGAAGGAGACCCTTCCCCCAGGCTGTCAGCTCACTTTCTCTTTGCCAGAAGACAAGGGATATGCCTGTCAGGGTCTTCACTTGTGACCAGTTGAAGAAGGGAGACTGTATCTGAAATGCTAATTTGGACCTCCCTTCAACCTAGTCAAAAAAATTTAAATTGTATTAAAAACAAAAAGAATTTAAAACACACGCAGAATATAAACTACCCTGGCCATTAATAGCTAGAGTTGGGAAATAGAAATGCTCTGAAGCATTCTGTTAACATTATCCGTAATGATCTGCAGGAATGCTGTTGATTCCTGTCAAAACTACATAGTTATTTTCTTTCTGCTCAATAATTGACCACTGTCATCATCATGTTTCTTTGGTGGATAGAGTCATTTTTCCCCCCTTCGAAGAGTATATTCTGTCATGGGAAGGTCAGTTTGGAAGTGGTGAGAACTGTATTCTGGCCCTATCTCTGTGATAGGTTCTTCCCTCTCAGGGCCACACTCTTCTATTTTATTTTATTTTATTTTATTTATTTATTTTTGAGACAGAGTCTCACTCTTTTTGCCTGGGCTAGAGTGCCGTGGCGTCAGCATAACTTACAGCAATCTCAAACTCCTGGGTGTTAAGCAATCTTTCTGCCTCAGCCTCCCAAGTAGCTGGGACTGCAGGCATGCGCCACCATGCCCAGCTAATTTTTTCTATATATTTTTAGTTGTCCAGATAATTTCTTTCCATTTTTTTTAGTAGAAACAGGGTCTCGCTCTTGCTCAGGCTGGTCTTGAACTCCTGAGCTCAAACGATCCACCCGCCTCAGCCTCCCAGAGTGCCAGGATTACAGGCGTGAGCCACTGCACCTGGTCTCACACTCTTCTTACTGGGAAAATGAAGGGCAGAGCCAGATGCCCTGGTCTTCAGTTTGCTACCCAGAACCCCCAGGGTAACGACCCCTAGTCACTCATGCCCTGGCACATCTGAATGCTTCCGTGCCCTCCCCCTACTGACTGACTCTCATCCCCAGTAAATCTCAAGAGTGTGTCATAACACAATCTTGGCAGGGGGTATGGGGGGAGTATGTGGCTTCCCCAAATTGAAACCTTAACAGACACTGAGCTTGGTTCACCTTCATCCCAGTTTTCAAGTTCTGAGTTGATAAAATAAATTGCCCTCTATGCAATGTTCTCCCTGGCCTCCCTCCCCCACCCAGCCAGTCCTGAGGATGTTCAGATCTTCCTGGTGACAGTAATTTGTGGCTAATAATTCCTGAGCTTGCACAATTACAGTATGCTAATTTTTGCATGGCAGGAATTTGATAGTGCAATATGCACAGCCCTTTTTCTCTTTCTTTGAAGTATTAATCTCAGCCGAACTTCATTATTTGCCCTTATCCATAATTTCTAGGGCCCAGTTGTTTTAGATTATTAAGATACTAGATAAAGTGATCCATTTTTAAAATAAATGTGACATTTTTCAGTGTGGATGAAATGCTACCACATTTGGTGTTTGCTGAGAACTACTTTACTTTGCATAAAAAAGTCCTTTATTACATGGTTGGTGACACTTGGGCTTTCATTTATTTCTGAACAGCATGATGTAGAAATAAATAAAATTATATCCACAACTGCATCAAAGACAGAAACACCAACAGTGTCTAAGTCTCTGAGTTCTTCCTTGGATGACACTGAAGTTAAGAAGGTGATGGAAGAATGTAAGAGGCTTCAAAGTGAAGTTCAGAGGCTACGGGAGGAGAACAAGCAATTCAAGGTAACAGCAGTTTATTTTCTGATAATCTAGAACAGGGGCATTTTCTCTGGGATCTTGGGTGGGGAAGTTGATGAACCCCTGAATTTGTAGGGTTTTTTTGTTTGTTTGTTTTTGGTATTTGCTTATTTTTCCTTCCCAGGGAGAAATTTCCATAGCTTTCATCATGTTCTCAAATTAAAAATGACTGTCCCTTGAGCAGAGTTTTCTCAACTATTTAAATCCTTGTCCCCTTAAAAAAACAAAACAAAAAAACCTCCCATGTCCATTAGTATAAATTGAAAATAAATTTTGAGACTAAAACAGGAGTGTTTTGTTTTTTGGGTTCTTTTTTGAGACAGATTTGCTCTGTCACTCTGGGTAGATTTCAGTGGCATTATTGTAGCTCACAGCAACCTCAAAGTCCTGGGTTTAAGTAATACTACCTCAGCCTCCTAAGTAGCTGGAACTACAGGCACACACCATGATGCCTGGCTAATTTTTCTATTTTTAGTAGAGACGGGGTCTCGCTTTTGCTCAGGCTGGTATCAAACTCCTGAGCTCAAGTGATCCTCCCTCCTCAGCCTCCCAGAGTGCTGGGATTACAGGCGTGAGCCACCCCGCCCCGGTCAGCAGTGGTTATTTTGAATATGCATTTTCAAACCCCACTCTATCCCCATTCGTTTGAGTGAGAATCTCTTTAAGAGGGTAATGTACTCTGTTTTAACACACTTCTGGTTTTTAAAGAATCTGAGTAGATCTGGGCAGTCATTGGCTTATCAAACAGTTGATAAACCTATGCGGTGATAGGATTGGAAATGGGATGCTGTCACAGTGGATAGGAGATGGAGATTATAGAAGAGTCTCTAGCTCATTGATGAAGCATTTGCACTGGCCTTGGAGGGTGGGCTTGTGCTGGGTGGTGAAGGGAGGCTTGTGGTGTGGAAATGGCTGTATCTTAGGCTTCCATTTGCTGAACACCTCTAAGCCCCTTCCAACTTTAAAAGTATGAGTCTGTTTTAGACATGGTATTGAGGAAAACATTCTCAAACATCACATTATAGAAAATTTGTTGCAGCTTAAATTTTCAGACCTATCTGTTCTCTTCATCTTGACCAGGCCACCCAAGCATGTAATAGGCTTTCACTCCTTAGCTGCCATCCCACCAGGCACACATAATAAATTTATGTAAGTTGACTTTTCCTTCGTTTTTATTCTGACAATGAGGTAGGTAGATATAGGAGAACTGATGGAGTTTGGGAAATGGCATCATCCTCTTCCTTTGCAGTAATCTTGATTTGCCTCATTCAGTAACTTCTTTAGTATAGAGTAAATTATGAAGCTGACACTTTACTTTTTGGCTAAAAATCTGAGCTATGCCTGAAGCTTCTCCTTGAGTGTATTTCTCTTCAGAAACAGAGTTCTGTGCTGTTTAAAGTGATAAATAGATAGAAATAGCTTCTATATAAACCCAATAAAATAAATGCTGTAGTTTGCTGTGCCCTTTTTTTTAAAGTTAATCAAACAACGCCAGTCATTTATCACTGTGCAGTGATATTGGCCATGCCCCATGAGCAGAATATCTTTAAAATATTATCAGGCCACTCTTGACATTAGAAGATTGTTTATCCTGCTAAACACTGATTTCTTGTTTTGTGTTGGTTCAGGATCTAGTATGTGCCCAGCACTGTGGATTCAAACGTGAGCAGTCCCTGCCCTTAAGGAGCTCCCTCTTGATGGCATAGCAGGGAGAGACATAGACACAAATAATTACAACCCAGTGTAATAAATGTCCCTTAGTGACAGCAACAAATCGCAGGGAAAGTCAGCTTCATGGGCTCATCTGCCTGTGGACTCCAGGACCTACTAGGTACTGCAGTAAATATAAATGAATTGAAAGAAAAGAAGAGGAGAAAGCAGAGCTGGTGTGTGGAGTTCAGGGACAAGTCCATAGAGCAATTAGCAAGAGATCTGGCTGTATAGATGCATCTGGGCCAGAATAGGAAAGGCTTGATGCATTGCCTTCTTCAGGAGTGTGGGCTTGCCTTGAGGGCATGGAAGTGGCATCATAGGTCTACAGAGTGACTTGCAGGTTCTTAAGGCAGTGTGAGGCAATGAAGGCAGTGGCAGTGGAGGTGAAGGAAGAAAAAAGGTTCTATTCCTTACACATCCTTGTAGTTGGGGGGAAAATGTGGTCAGTTACCTGTATATGTATGAAAAAGGATGTTGCTTCTTTAGTGAGGAATCCATGCATTCACTTGAAAATACTTGAGATGATTTTATCATTTTATCCAGCAGTCTGCATGTAACTCGTCAAAACCAACTATGTATAGAGCTGTGCATTTGAAAGCTTCCAGGTGGCCCACTTTGTAGATTCTTGTGATTTGTGTATTTATACCTTGGGAAATGGCTATCACTCAAAAATCAATGACAGCTTGATTAGGGAAGCCTGTTCGTTACAGGCAATATTAGAGGCAGGAGGGACAGAAAGTTTGGGATCGGATGAAGTGGAGCAGCTGGAAGACCAGGCCAGAAAGGTCGGGATGCGAGGGTGTAAAGGGCCTGGTTGACCTTCTTAAAAGCTTTTTACCTGTAAGTCTTGGGGAACCAAGGAGTGCCTGCTTAGATTTGTGTCGTAGAAAGGTACCTAGCAGCTTCGTGTAGCACGGATGAAAGAAAAGAGGGGCCTCTGGCTACAGGCCAATCCCTTCCTCTGTAGGCTTCAGCTTCTCCATTTGCAAAAGGAAGCTGGACCGTATCCATATCATCCAAGCCTGGGCGTAAACAGCCCACCCTGTTGCTCTGTACAGTGGATTCACGTTTCTTTCTTGTGCCTTGGATCCTCTTTGAAATGTGCATTTGCTCCTGTAGGAAGAAGATGGACTTCGGAGGAGGAAGACGGTGCAGAGCAACAGCCCCATTTCAGTGTTGTCCGTGGCTGGGAAGGAGGAGGGCCTCAGCACCCGTCTGCTTGCGCTGGTGGTTTTGTTCTTTATTGTTGGTGTAATTATTGGGAAGATTGCCTTGTAGAGGCAGCATGCAAAGGATGGTAAATTGGATTGATGGATCCACCATATCATGGGATTTAAATTTATCATAACCATGTGTAAAGAGAAATTAATGTATGATGACATCTCACAGGTCTTGCCTTTAAATTACCCCTCCCTGCACACACACTACACACATACACACATGCACATATAATATAACAATCTTTTAGAAAGTTAAAAATGTATAGTAAATGATTGGGGGGGAAAGAATAATCTTTATTAATGATGAGGGAAACCATGATTAATGCCACAATGGCATACTGTAAATGTCATTTTAAACATGGGTGGGCCTTGGTACATGTTGCTGGATTACCTCTCTTAAAACAAGACACTCTTCCTGGCCTGTTGGTGCTGGCCTGTGGGGAGCTGGAGCCCAGCGCAGAGGGGAGTGCGGTCAGCTCCACGCAGTAGTCCCCCACGCTGCCCACACCCGCCCCAGGCTGCTTTTCCATTTCTTCAGTTCTGTCCAAGCCATCAGCTCCTTGGGAATGATGAACAGAGTCCGAAGCCAAAAAGAATTGCACTGTGGCAGCATCAGACGTGCCGAATGAGAGGCATGTGTTGACTGATTGACCCAATACTTTGGAAATAAACGTCAATGCTTTGTTCTCTTAAAGGGACCAAGCTAAATTCCTGTTGGTTCATGTAGTGAAATTGAACTGTAATTCAGAGATGTTTAATGCATATTTAACTTATTTAATGTATTTCATCTCAATGTTTTCTTATTGTTACAAGATTACAGTGAATGCTACGTGCTCCCTAACGCCAGTGGGTGAAGCTGGCTTTGCTGTCGGAAGGCTGTGGGCTCCTCTGTCTCTGGAGGTTCTGGGCGTGTGGAGCTGGGGTTTATTGGAATGTTGGAGAAGAGTGATCAGGAAGTGGTTTTCACTGTCAATAAATAACAGCTATCATACGGAGGGAAATTCTTAGTAGTGACAGTCAACTGTAGGTTACCCTTTTTAATGGAGAAGAGTAGTTAGTCTTCTAGATTGTTCTTTCACCACCTCTCAACTACCATGCATACTTCTAGCACACAGGCCCAGGTTTGGTCCTGACCCCTCCTTGGGGCCCTGGCTTGGAGTCAGGACGCTTAAATGAGGCTACAGAGGGCTAGGGGAGCAGACACCAGCAGGTGGGAGTGGGAAATGGTGAGAGACTCCTCAGCTGATCCACCTAGTAGTAATTGAGAGTTTGACTGTGTATTAATTTTATGCCATAAAAGACCAATCCAATTCTGTTTGACTATGTAGCATCTTAAAAAGAAAAAAAAATTACAATAAAGCCCCAAAATTAAGAGTTCTTTTGTCATTTTGTCACATTTGCTATATGGGGGGAGTTATTTTATCATCTTTATTATTTTGCCATTGGAAGGTTGATTTTAAAATGAGCCCATATACATGCTTAATGATTTAACTATACACACACACACACACACACGTGTGTGTGTGTGTGTGTGTGTGTGTGTGTGTGTATTTTGGGGAGGAGGGGATTGGCTTTGATTGAGAGTACGAAAAATAAAACTGAAAATGCAAGCACCTGGTCACCTTTGGCCTTCCATTGCTTTGGCCTGCAGTAAAAAGCAGCCTCCCTTCTGGGTCGGGGAACCATGCCACAGAGACTAGTGACAGCTGTGCTTGCACAGGTTTGAGAGGATCCATCAAAAGGAAAACAGTTCTAAGACACATACCTCAAGCCACACTGCTCCTGAGCCTGGCTTTGGCAACTGGGTCAGGGGCCTTGACACCGGTAAAGTCGAAGTCTGTGATTGGTCTGAGTAAGTAACTTCCCATCTTTATGAAAAGAAGTTGACTATAAATCCCAGGGATCTAACCCGAATATCTATGGCGAGGACTGTGTTGAGCATGCGGACAGGGAGGCCATCCAATTATACATTCGTCTCCAGGACCTTTTCCGTGTGGCCCCAAGTACTTACGAAAGGGTGTGAAAGGACTGAGCTCTAAGGCACACGCCTCCTGCCACTTAGTTTTCTTAGTGGACTCACTTGCCGAGTATACGCCTTGCAGTAAATTAGTCTTTTTGTAGCTCCCAGTCCCTCATGGTCTTGAAAGGAGAGTAATTAGAGGTCCTCAAGCAGCGCCTTGGGGTGCACTACAGTCCCAGCATGCTAGAGCAGGGGTCTGTTTTTTCTTAAAGGATGTGGCTGTGTGTTCCGATAAAACAAAACAGCTCGTGGGATTTGGCCTATGAGTCTATGACAGTTCTTAAAAAGAGTGCCTGGGAAACTACTCTGGTTTAGGTCTTTGTAGGTGATTTGGGTTTTGTGTATATGTAGGAAAAGGTGTGCAGCTTCTCAGAGGTTGTAGACGTTTTGGTTGTAGCTAAAATTCAATTTTTTTAAATCGACTTGTTTCTTCCTTCTAACTAATCATCCTCTGAAGTCTCTTTCCCTTCTAGAGATTAGGATGTGGTGAACACATGTTCGTTTGTGGGGTGTTTTGACTGAGTGGAAAAAGGAAACTCCCCAGGGAGAGAAGTAAGGCATTGGTGGGATGGTTGTTATTTTCTAATCAGCCTGATTAGCAAAGAATGCGCCAGAAAAAGAGTGTTTGTGTGAAGCAAGCAAGCACTGCTCCCTCAAGAGAACATGGAGGTGCACACACATTTTCAGTATCTTTTCTAGAATAACAGAAGGGGAAAAAATGAGAGTAAAGCAAAGAGGAGGTGACTGTGAGGCTCTGTCACAATGGTCTATTCTGCCCTCAGGGGCTAAGAGTCAGATGGTTGGGAATAAACTGGCCGGGAAAGAGCAAGGATACCGGCCAGGAAGGAAGTCTGGTGGGTCGCAGGCAGGCTGTCCTTGCACCTGCTCCCAGGGGCCCCCCACTCCAGAGGGCTGCCCTGGCTTTAGAAATGCCCACCATAGTGCTCACAAATACAGAAGAGGTGGAAAGAATAACAAAGTCCCTTAAATTTTTATTGATTGAATTTTTAAATTGATAATTTAAGCTTTCTTGGCATGATGCAAAATACCACTTAAAGGCTGTATTATTTGTAGGTGCGAGGAACTGGCTTTAATTTTTTTTCTCCTAGTTTGCATGTTTTCCCTCTCTAGTCTTCTAAACTGCTGGCACCAGCAGTAATAAATACTGATAAAATCAAAATTGATTTTTACCAGTGGACAGTTTATGCCTAGAGAGACGGCTTATACCTACATAACACAGAAGGGGGAAAAATGAAGAACCTCCAGTGATCCGTGAAAACCTAAACGCTTTCAAACAAATCCCAGGAACAGAATTGCTATCGAAAGATATCAGTGCCCAGCTTGCAGGCTGTGTTGAGTCAGATATAACTGAATGCAATGAGAGTGCAGAGCTAAATAGCCTTTCAAATTAATTTGAAAACAAGCTGTGTCTGTGTGTGTGTGTGTGTGTGTGTGTGTGTGTGTGTGTGTGTGTAGCATATGTGCCATATGTTAAGCAGCTTGACAGTTTTCAAATGGTGCCTACATTTTTTGCATACACAAATCTTTGTAAACTCAGAATCCATCCCAGAATTCAATGCTATTTGTCGTTTTCAGCTCCTTCCCTAAAGAACTGGCCCATGTACACATTTCTGGCTATGGTTTGTGAATTCTTGGTTTAAAAAAATATATCAAGAACAATTTAACCTCCAAGACCTTCTCAGTGGCGAGGCCACTGCCTCCCCCTGCTGGAGATGGCAGTTCACCGAAGGGCGGCTGGCTGCGGTGTCCCCTGCCTCTCCTGTTGAGCCTGGAGGAGGAAGAGAACTAAGTAAAACCATGCAATTAATCAGAAGTCACCCCTCGTAGGAGACCTGTCTTAATTAAGCTTGGGCCGTGTCTGCTGTTGCTGGGGATGAGTGGTCTCAAAGGTGAGTGGGAATGGAACTGTATTTAGAAAGTCCCCTGAAAAGTGTCGATGCATGACTCCAGTTCATGGCACACAAACCACAGGAGGCCGGCAATCACTCTTCCGGAACATAAAGGGCAGCGCTGAAGTCACGTGTCCCTTATGTGAATTGGGTCCCTCGGGGTTTCTGTGGCCCGGTTGGATTTGGAGAAGGGTTTTTACCCCCTTCCTCAGCGGAGCTGCTCTGATAGGAACCTTTTAGAGAAAGCTGCTATTGTTTCGATGCCACCCTCTTCGATGCCCGATGCTCCTGGGGAATGAATTCGGGGGCTTTAGGAAGAAAATCACCAGCCTGTCTCAGTGAGGTGACGACGGACGTGCTCTATAGGGAGGCTTTACATAACTTGTAAATTAAATGTGAACGAGGGTAGTTCATTAACATTGGTATCACGGAAGTGGCCTGCCGAGGTCTGCAGACAAGCCAGGCTGCCGGCGTCTGAGGCCCCTCCCTGAGCCAGCGCCACGTTTCTCGGGAAAGCAGGAGGGAGCGGGCGGTGGAAGAAAGACCCTGACGGCGAGTGGCAGCTGAGAGGCGCTGGGGCGGCTGCGAGCAGGATCCGCAGCGAAGCTCACAGGCCTCCTGCTCCGAACCCCGAATCCCATTAGCCGTGAACCCAGCACGTGAGGCCCGGCCACCGAGAGCATTAGTTGAGGTGCATGAGGTCACCCATCCCGCGCCCAGGGACCCAGACCTCCCTCTGGGGGATGTTTTTAGCTGTATCTACGGCACTTAACAGTAGAGCTTTCATTTTAATTTATTTTCATTACAAGAGATATTTTGAAAAATTTAAAAGACTCGAACTCACATAAACAGTTATGTATAATAGTTAAGAGAGAAACTGGTGGAGTTGGATGAGAGGTTGTCTCGAAGGAATATAATTACTTGATTTTTTTACTTAATGGAATTAATTCATTAGAAAATGTCTGCATCCAATCTGTAGACAAGGAAGAAAAATCGAGCAACAAAAATATGGCTATTATCTAACTTGCCATAAATATTTGCAATTATGATACCTTGGAATGTTGCCACGATATGGATTGCTTTGATTAAAAGATGTCAGTTGAATAAAACAGTACAGTGGGAGAATTGTTTTCTGCTGGTAGATAAATGCTGATGTTTATTTTTAAACCAGGAAACATTGATCCTGTAACAATGCCCTATTACAATTGCTTTATTACACCACGGGGCTGATGTAGATTTAATCATTTGGCTAATGGATGGGGGTGCAGGACGGCTGCTCACTCACTGTGCTGCTCTCCTGCCTGCATTCTGATGAGCGAGGCTGGCTTCTGCAGGTGGGGTGGCTGCTGGCACCTTCCTTTCACTGATAGCCAAGCCAGGGCTGGCCACAATGAAGCAGGTTACCTTTTATTTTTTGTTTCCCTTCAGAAAGGCACCAAATAAGGGAGACAAATCAGATATCTTAACACAATTTCATTAAGGTGTAGTGCTAACAAGAATGCTGAGCTTTTTATGATTTAAGAAGATAATAAATTAGTGTGTGTGTTTCACACATCGACTTGCCGGTTTTCCACGTAATACAAAAAAGCCCTGGTTCTTTTTATGAACTGGCTGCCTGCGTTCCCATCTTTCTTTTGTTATATAGAAGTAGACTGAATTCTGCTGTTAATCCTCTAGTTCAGCATTCATTAAATTTTTTTTCCAGTGAATCTTTTCATGGATTCAAAGGTCAGAATTTATTGTCTGTGATACGAAGATCATGTGTGTAAGAACTGCTTTTTGCTTTTCATCATTCCCTCACGTAGCAGACATTCAGTAAGAGCCTTGTGTATGTTATATTCTGTGTGAGGTGCTGAGAAAACTAATCAGTGGGAGTGATTTTGTTTTTGTTTTTCATTCTTATGTAGCCTAAGTAAGATGACTCAAGCTTATACACAGAGAGAAAATGCAAAAATACATTTGGTTCTCATATCTGTTGCTGGCATTTACTTTTTAAAGGCAATTTATAAACTGCTGCCACTTGGAACTTCCTATAAGAAACCAAAAAGGATCTATTTAAATGTTCCCTTCACCTCCCCTCTCCCTCCTGAGTAAAGAAATAAGAAGTTTCAGTAATGCACGCTGTCCCTTCCCTGTTCTACATCTTTCTCCCTGCCTTGAAAAAAGATCTCTGCAGTTTGTGATTTGTGTTTATTCTGTCTTCAATGTATGTTAACGCTTTAGGAATTGCATATTTTAAGAGATGTCTTAGAATGCTTTAGTTTTCGTAATTTTTCCTTTATGTAATTTCATTTGTATTTCCTGTTTTGACATGGAAATCATTTAAAAAGTTGATGCAGGAAAGGACTCTACCATTGCACATTTTGGTTATCTGATATGTAATAAATTCATGGTTTGACAGCTGACCTTACATTTCCTGGAGGGAAGGAGATGTATTTCTGCAGGGTCCAGATCAAAAAAGCCCTTCACAGCATGTTCTCACATGTTCCCTATCAGCCTGATGGAACTTGCCCTGCCAAGGCATAAACTTTTGTACTAGCTGTCTCTATATTATGTTCAATAAATTCTGTGCTCTGAATATATTTAAAGGATGCTTCAGTGTAAAATTATTTGAATGGATGGCTTAAGAGCATTTAGATATGATTTGGAGAATGTACTAGAGCCCATTGTTCTCTCTCACTGCTTCTTAGGAACATGAAATTGGTTTAAATGAAAATCATAGATATTTTGCATCAGAAAACCAATATGAGAGATGATTTAGGTCAAACTCCTCATTTTACTGATGAGGAAACTTTTGCCCAGAGAGCTTAAGCACAGGGCCCAGCTTGCGTTCCACTGTTTTCATGTTGGGGGAGGCCTATGCTGTTGATTTACAAAGTACCCACCTGTGTAAATTACTTCCAACTTTAAAAGGTGAGGGGTGGCTTCTGTCTTTAAGCAGTGTTTCACAGTTCTCCATCTTACAATGTTATCTTTTTAAAAATATTAATGAAAACAATTTTAAAACTTCTTTGGGAAAAGTAACACAGGCAAATGATAAGACTTCCTGCAAGACCAAAGGATACATGGTATAAAGTCAGTTTTCTTCCAACCCCAAACCCACTTCCTTTCTCCAGAGACATCCTGAATTTTCCATGTCTTGTTTGACTCTCCAGAGATCCTCTATGTACATAGATGTCTGTGTATGTACAAGCCTTATGTTTTCTTATATACAAGCAACAGTACACGTTACCTGCTCTGTTGTGCATGTTGCTTTTTTAACGGGGAAATATATCTTGGAGCTTATTTCATGTCAGCCCACATAGAGCTGCTGTCATTCTTCTTGATGGCTCTATAGTTTTGCTCTGTGTGATGAGCCCGTAATTTACTTAACCAGCCCTCTAATTGAGGTGCATTTAAGCAGCTTCTAGTCTTGCTGCTACAGACAAACCTACTATAGCAAACCTGCTGTAGCAAATACCCCTATAAATGAGCAAGAATATCACAGGAGCAGTGCCTAGAAGAGATGGCTGGGTCACAGGGTGCCTGCATTTTAAGTTTTGTTAGGTGGTGTCCACATTGCCTTCTACAGAGGATGAACCGATGCGCAGCCCAGCTGGGCCAGCACGTTGCCAGCATGTTGCATCGTCTAACTTTTTCAACTTTGCTCATATGAAAAGTGCACCTGGTGTCTTCGTTTTAGTTTGCATTTCTTTAAATGAGGTTCAGCAGCTGTTCATCCACGTAAAGACCACTTGAAAGCACGTGGGAAGGCCCGGAATGAGGTAAGGGAGTAAAAGCGGATCACACACAGGGCTGATGGTAGAGCAGCAGAAATTAAGAGGCTAAGGGTGCACAATCATGAATGTGGAATTAGGATCTACCTTGTTTTACTAATAGGAAAATTACTTGCAGCAAAGGGTATAGAAATGGATTGGGGAGGGGGAAATAAACTTTTATGGCCAGCTGCTGGAGCTCTGACCCCTGACCTATGCGGGCCACCTCACCACTGCTAGTCCAGATGCTCGTGTGTCACACTTGCATTCCTGGGGGTCCTTTAACCATGGCATTCACAGAGGATGCGGACGATGGCAGACGTCAGCAGCCCAGACCATGGGGAGCTTCTGTAGGAGGGACTGAAGAATGGTGATGGTCTTTAAAGTGTTAAAACCCAAGCTGAGAAGGAGTTTTCTAAACAGCAGCACGAGGAGCTATTCTGAAGAAGTGACCACGCTGATCTGCCATTATCTTTTGTGATGCATTAGAAGACAAATCAGCTAGCTGAGGATTTTCCAGGGTCCTGTAATGGGAGTGACATGCCCCATCAGAAACTGAAAATACCCTCAGAAATTGCACTTAGAGTCTAGACTTTTCTTTTTTTCCAAGTAGAGCTTCTGTGTCTGTTTTCTTAGCCATGTTTGACTGTAAAAATCACTTCAAAGGAGAGAGGACATAGTAAAAATTTCAGGAAACACAAAATTACTGTTATGGACTTTATGAAAAAAATGTACCTTTATGCTACT
Source organism: Lemur catta (assembly GCF_020740605.2). Lineage (NCBI taxonomy): Eukaryota > Metazoa > Chordata > Mammalia > Primates > Lemuridae > Lemur > Lemur catta. The sequence goes on from NC_059144.1 coordinate 47,383,418, forward strand.
TCAAAAATGTTAAGGAAATAGATACTGATTCAAGACAGGAGGCTTTTTAAAGTCAAGCCCAGATGCACTGTTACATTTTAACCACCTCCATATAGTCACATTGCTAGTCCTAAAAGTGGCTCCAAATTATACAAAATATTTCCCATTATTAATGCTAAAGCCATCTAAGAATATCCATCAGCTGATGTGTGAGGAAAGGCTGGCCGCCCCTGACCAGGGCCCTGTCGTCGTCCCACTTTTTTTCTTTTTTTTTTTTTTGAGACAGCATGTTGCTCTGTTCCCCTAGCCAGAGAGCAGTGGCATCAGGCTAGCTCACAGCAACCTCAAACTCCCGGGCTAAAACCATCCTCCTGCTTCAGCCTCCCGAGTAGCTGGGCCTACAGGCATGTGCCTCCTCCCCTCCTGGCTCATTTTTTCAATTTTTTGTAGAGGCAGGGTCTCACTATGTTGCTCAGGCAAGTCTTAAAATCCCGGGCTCAAGTGATCCTCCTGCCTCAGCCTCCCAAAGTGCTAGAATTAGAGGCGTGAGCCGCCACACCTGGCCTGTCCCACTGTTTTTTCTCCTGTTTCCCACAAGCTCAGACATTGAGGATGAGCCCAGTTTGCACAGGCTCGGAAGTGCTGTGTTCCGAGTTAGCTGCGACTGCCTGCTCTGCTGGGCCCGCCCTTGCTCGCCCACCCTGGCCTCCCACAGCGGGAAGCTCTCTGGCCATAGTCTTCCCCTTACTGGATTGAAAGCAATTTGAGGGCAAGTTCTAGGTTTTGTTGTTGGATTTGGCTTTGCAGTGTTTTTAATTTTATTTTTTACCAAAGCATTTTGTGTGCATAATATAAAAAGCCAACTAGTTATAACAGGGTCATAATGAAAACCAGCAGGGCCATATCACCATGGGCTTCCACTTCCCAGAGGCAGCCATTTTAACACTTTAAATTGTTTTTCCTGGTATTAACCTCTATATTTATGAATAATGTGGTTACATTACTTTTTAAAAATTTCACTTCTATATCTTATTTGTTGATTTCCTCTTTAGGAAGATAAGGATTTAGCTCTAATAATCTTTCTTCCAGCCATGTCCCAAGCACAGATCTCCTAACTGCCCCCCCCACCTCATGTCATAATTTTTGGCTTTTGCATGATTAAGACTACTGAAATTTTTTACAGCTGTGCCTTGGATGTTCTTTGATTATATTTCCCTTTTAGGCATAGCCCTTTGTTTTTCCTGAAGTTGCTAAGTCTTAGTGGTTTAGTTGCTTAGTTTCCTATGTATCTATCATGAATTCAGGCCCAGACCCTGACAGAAGTGTAAATCTCAGCATGTTCACACACATCAGGCAATCTGTGATTTTTCTGGTTTTCTTAGAGAGGTCGCTTCCGGAGCTCTCCATTCTCTTGCTCCTCTCTGGACTGACTGCTGTCTAGGTTGCTGTACAGATCTCATCCCGGGAAGGCCCTTCACTCACTGTCATCTTTAGAACTCCCTTTCCTCTGTTCTGGGGAGGATCACTAGCTTCCTCTTCATTGTTATACTACCTCATTTGCAGAGAGCATATCCTTTAGCAGGTCTCTGAGAAAGGAGTACGAGGGAAATATATGTATATATTTTTGACGACTTTACATTTCTGAAAATGTCCCATTCTGCTCTCTCACCTGATTGATAGTTGTACTGGGTATAAAAGATAAGGTTAAAATCATTCTGAGGATTTTGAAAGCATGGTTCCATTGATTTCCAGCTGCTAGTGTTGCCCTTAAGAAATCTAATGCCATTCTAATTCCTGATTCCTTTTTTATTTCTGGTAAAATTCTCCAACTTTATTTTCTAACCTTCTTATGTTTTTTTTTTCCTGCTAACATATTTTTCAAGAGTTCTTTCTTTTTCAGTTATTATTCTTTGTTTATGGCAACCTGCTATTGATGTATATTTTTTTCACTGAGGATATTATAGTTCTTTGTTGTTGTGTAAGTTCTTTTTTGTTGTTCTATGAGAGGAACTAGAAAATGGTGGTGGTATGTAAAGGGTTGACGTTTCACTGAGGATATTATAGTTCTTTTTTATTGTCCTTATATCCCCTTTTATCTGCTATCCAGTAGTCACTTTGGACCAGGTTTGGTCTCCATCTGTTATTTTAGAGACTTTCCTCAAATGCCTGGAGATCTTTGACTGCCCTTATGTATTTATGAGTGAGCACTAAAAACCTGATGGGAAGCTGCATATGTGTAGATAGCATTTGTTTAATGGTGGGTTCCTATGAAGCTAACTGGGTAGGAACGTAACAGACACCTCCTTTGGGAATTTCTAGCTGTCAGTGTCTGTAGCTAGTTTAGCTTGGGCTTGTTTCTCTGAAGAGGAATCTTCCAGTGACCTGCCAGGCAGCCTTAAGTCTGGTCCCTGTCTTTCTAGGAGCCACATGGAGGAGGAGGCTGTGCAATCACTACTTAATGGATAGAGTCTTATTTACTATGGGCTGAGTATCCCTTATCTAAAACGCTTGGGACCACATGTGTTTCGGGTTTCAGACTTTTTTTGATTTTGGAATATTCGCATTATTCGTATTGGTTGAATATTCCTAATTTGAGAATCCAAAATCCAAAATGCTTTAATGATTGTCATGTTGGTACCCAAAAAGTTTTGGATTTCAGAGCATTTCAGATTTCAGATTCTCAAATTAGGTATACTTAAACATGTATGTATATTTTTAGCATGATACCTTGCCCTGGCTGTCCCTACATTGAAAGATCGCCAGGTTAAACTTTTGGTTTCTTACAGGCGTTGGAGAGAGGATGTTGGGGTAGAACTCCTTTTATAGACTTATGACATATTTCAAAGATTCCTCCTGTTTTCAACCTCACTGCTCTCCTGCCTTCTGAGGTTCCTGGGGCCAGCACTTCCTAAGACTTTGGGGGGCATCAGTGGCACGAGTGGACTTCCTTCTGTGCCCCGCCCTGCCACCACCCTGCCAGTGCTTTGCTGTTAATGATAAACTGCCCTTCAGCTTTCCAAAGTCTAGGATTTGCTGACATTTCTTGTTGGTTATGTTGTCATCTCCTTTTCTGTTTATCCATGTGATTTTGTGCCTTTTGATTCTTTTCTCATAATTTATTGGGACTTCAGAAGGGAGTAGAGCTAAAAGCACATGTGCAGCTGCCCACCTTGGCTGGAAAGGCCTTCCTTCAAGGAACGCAGTCCAGAGGAGAAGGGCTAACAATGAATAAGGAAACGAACAAATAGGATGTTTTCAGACTCCAGATGTGATGATGCTGTGATGAAGACAAAACGGGCGCTGAGATGGGCAGCGGCTGTGCTTTGGCGGTGGCCGGGTTGGGGTGGGCAGAGAGCCCCGGGGAGGGAGGAGCTGATGCAAAGACCCTGAGAGCGAACAAGCTCGACGTGACTGCAGAATGGCAAGGAGGCCACTGTGGCTGGGTGGAGGATGCAGGTGCCAAGAGGAGCTGCCTGGAAGCTTAGGTGAGCTCTCGGAATGTTGACAGGTAATGTGCTGCTATTGTCACATCCATTTAAGGGGGCTGATGTGTGTGAGAAGGAGCTGGATTTCAGTCACTTAAAGCCATCAAGATCAGATTGGAGGCCGCACACTACGGCCCAAGTTCACCTCCCCCCTCGGCTCCCACCTGTGACTAATGGCTGTGACGCTGCCAGGCTGGGCCCTGATGCAGCTCCACATTCTGCGTCAGAAAGCCCCAGCACCTCACGCCTGAGTCACCCGGGCTCCCAGGAGAGGACGCTCGGGCCAGGGCCACGTGCTGGCTCCCGCGTCACCAAGCCACACACTGCTGCTCAGCCTGGTAGCACCGCTGGGAGATTAAACACATGCGCTTAGAGAAAGGCAAAGAAATAACTTCTTTTGATAACCAGCATCTGTTAGTTAATGGGCCTCTGAGAGCTGTATACAATTTAAACTTTTTATTAAGAAAAAAAAGCTCATTTGCTCTCCTGGGAGTTGCGCTATGAAATTATCAACTGTGCGGCTTCCTCCTCCCCGCCCCGCTGTAAAACGTGACTGAACATACAATGCAGAGCATTAATTGTGTTTTGTCTCGTCTCCCACTAGGACCCTGGGTCTTCCTTCCCCGTGGGAAACAGCTCGCTCGGGTCTCAGGTGCGGGGCAGGGAGCAGGTGAAGGTCCGTAGCAAACGGCCGGAGGGCGTGGCGTCCTCCCGGAGAGCCTCCTTGGGCCCTTGGCCTCTGAAATGCCCCTTCCTTTGTCAGTCTGGGCAGCAGTGACCCCTGCCCAGGAGAAGGGGACTCTGGCCTTTCTCCGGCCTTCGTGTTTGCTCTCAGCATCCGCTGGCCCGGAGCCAGGCAGCCCCGGAGGGAGGCAGGGAGCGGAGGCCACTTGAAGGGAGCCAGGAAGCGTCTCTCCTGCTCCAGCCTCCCCTAGTGAGAGACACCTCCCGCAGGTCCCACGGAGCAGACCACATTGCTGTCCCCAAATCCGGTCAAGGAATCCAAGTTCCTCTGGGAGCCAGGACGACACCCCAAGCCCGCAGGCAGCCGCTAGGGTTTGGATGCCGGGTCTCTCTCACGGTGTGACCTCAGGCAAGCCCCTTCCCCTCTCTGTGTGTCTTCATGCTCTCGTGGGCAAGATGCAGAGAATCATACCCTTTTGCCCATCTCAGCTGGGCCTCCTGGGGGACACCACACCTGACAGGTGCCAGGGCCTGTTTGCCAACCTCAGTGCGAGGCTCGGCAGGGATCACCGTTTGTGTAGTCAGCCATGTTTACCGAGCTGCAGTCCTCCAGGCACCGGGCGCTCCCTGCCCTGCGGGAAGATCACAGCGTTGCCCGTGGAGCTTACATTCCAGGCAGAGGAGGCAGAGAATAAACATGAATAAGTAAGATCGTTTCAGACAGTGATTAGCATGCCTTATGAAGAACATACGACACTGTGATGCAACGAATTGACAGGACAAGCGGAGGGACTTTTTCTTGGGATGCTAATGGTGTATCTCCTTGAAAAGGTGACATTCGGTCTGAGACTTGAATGAAGGGAAAGAGCCAAGATTCTGAAGGTCTAGGGGAAGAGCTATTAGGCAGGAGCAAGGACATGTGCAAAGGCCCCAAGGCAGCAACAGCTTGTGGGATGGAGAAACAGAAAGAAGGCCACTTGGGAGGTACGGCTGAACCTCGAGGGCAGTCGTGACCCAGGGCTGGGATTTTATTCCGAGTGCAATGGAAGCCCTGGGAGTCTTGAGAAGGGCAGGCAGTGGCATGAGAGCGGAACTGAGAGCACCGGAGTTTACCTTCACTGGTTTTATTCTCTTCCACACATTCTCTAGAAGACACTCCACTTCCTTTCTTTAGAACCATAATCCCCTTGGTTGACTTTAATAACCAGCAAGAACATTTTTCAGGCTGTTTAATTTTATTAAAAGATTCAAATTTGATGATAAATGGTGGCATGGTTACTTCAAGCCTTGGATACAGGACTTGTTCAGCTGTGGACATATTACCGACACCCCCACCAGGAACTCCCCCCAACCCCGATGTAGTCTAAGGTCGTAAATAATCTAATTATTTCTTGTGCTTTGGTAAATATGTCAGGAACACTCGTAGCTGCCTGAGACCTACAGAGAATATTAACTTGGAGGTTTTTTTTTTTTTTTTTAAAGAAGAATGGGTAATAAGTTAGAGTAATTTCAGCGGGCTGATTGAACCCTACACAGTCTCAGAGAGGACAAGGGCTTCTTTCTGAAAGCATCATTAGCCTCACAGACAATTGTTGTTCAAGATCTGTGATAAGAGCCAGAGATAGGAATTGGAGGGGGAAGGGGGTCAAACCATCAGCCCACAGTCCTGAAAACCCTTGAGCCCACCAGGATGCCGGTTAATTTTGCAGTGTACAGATGAGGCCCTGGGAACACAGGCAGGGTCCCTGGAGGGGCACAGCCGGTCCCCACCAGGATGACAGTCCCTTCTTAGCAGGCGAGGACACTCCTACATTAGCGTCGTGGCAAGGAGCTGGGTGAGGCAAAGCTTCCTGGCCCCTCATGTCCAGATGTTGCCCTGCAGCCTGGCCACCCTGACCTCTCCCTGGGGTGGTCCCAGAGATCACATGCCGAGGCTCTCTGTCAGTCAAGCACAGGGAGTCTTGAAAACAGAGGGCTGCTGTGCAGGGCTAATTGCAGAGCGTGTTAGTGCTACTGCTATCATTAGTATTAATTACTCTCTGAAGGCTGGAAACGCTGATTTTCTCCCTAGACCTGGCCCCAGCAGCCAGCCCGGCGCAGGCTGGCATCCGTGTGGGCGAGGGGGCTCGGAGGCCGCAGCCTGCCGGGGAGGCCAGCTTCGCAGCTTGGAGGGAGCCCTCCCCACTCGTGGCTGGCCCAGGAGGACTAGATTTATCTGCACGTGGTGCTGACAGCTTGAGGTTGGACTGGCAGAAGCACAGGCAGATGCAGGCAAATGCCAGCAGTCAGGACTCAGGGAAGCTGAGTCACCCCCAAAGAGAGGAGCCCTTTGCCAGAAAGCTGAGAACTACTTAAAGCCCTAAGCTGCATCTTTAATTCATGGCCCCGCGTTGAGTATGTATTGCTAGATTCGAATTAATAATCATTAAACAACAACCTGCAGGCTTGGCAGAGCAGCTGGCACTGTCCCCAGGCACCAACCCGGGCATCCTCTCTCCTGCCTCACACACTCCCAGGGGTGGGGGACGGGCAGGGACTGTGAGACCGGAGACTCGGTGCGGTCCCCTGGCCAGAGCCCATCCTCGAACTGCTGATGATAAGGCAAGTCGGAAAATCGGGACTGAGCCTTTGGAAGCCCATCTAACGATCAGCTGCCACGCCCCAGCCGGGGGTCCGTGGACCCCAGTCTCTGCGGGGACACAGGCCTCGCAGGTGTTGGACTCGTGCGCTGGCCGCGTGGGACACGGCTGGCCGTGGAAGCAGTGGGGCCGCGCGGCCATCCGTGCCATAGTGGAGGAGGGTTGGTCCTTCCCCGCTGAGTCGGAGGCGCCCGTGCGGGGGCGGGGTGGGGCAGTCCGCAGAGTCAGAGGGGCCCGGGGGAGCCACCTGGCCGTGGAAGGCCGATGTCACAGCCACCGGAGGAAGGCCGCCCCCAGCACGAGGGGCAGAAGGGGCAGAGGGGCCACGCGAGGGCCCGGGTCCCCGCCGCGGGGGGCCTCGGGCGGCGCCGGGCTGCGCTGCGGGGGCCCGGAGGGGTCTCCGGTGTCCCCGCCGCAGAGCACCAGCGGCGCCTGGTAGGAGGTGGGGCGCTTCTCCGGGGTGTCCGGACTGGACCCATCCGTGGGCCTCTGTCCGATGAAGAGCAGGCTCTGCCCCAGGGCGTCGTGCTCCACCTTGAAGAGCTCGTACTCCACGTGCGGGAGCCTGATGCCCAGCGGCAGGCACCCGTTGGTGGCGGTGACGTCCCTCTCGGTGCCCACGGCCCAGGCCCCGGGACCCCCGCAGCTGCCGGGCTCAGAGACGTTGAGCATGGCGGTGGTGACCCGGTCCATGGGCGTCACGTGGGCCCGCGTGACCTCGAACACCAGCTCGGTGGCGCCGCGGACCCTGGCGGACGGCGCGCCCCCGCTGTAGCGGCCGGCGGCGACCACGGTGAAGGTGGGGCGCCGGCAGGCGGGGTCGGAGAAGTGGCGGTAGCGCCCCTCCCAGGAGCGGCCGGGCCCGTGGAAGGCGAAGGCCCGCGTGAGGAACAGGACGGCCGGGCGCACCTCGCAGCCCGCGCTCACCCAGCGGCCGCCCAGGCGCAGGGGCAGCGCCGGCGGGGCGGGCAGCGCGGGCGGGTGGCGCACGTCGGAGCGCGCGACCAGGCTGCAGGCCGGGCAGGGGCCGAACGTGATGCTGGCAAAAGACAAACAGGACAACGGTGGCTGCCCAGGTGGCCAAGGCGGGGGTGCGGCCAAAGCAGGGTGAGGTCACCATCTTTCTCCCTCCTCCCTGCCTCCAGCCGGGACCTCTGCACTGTGCCTCCCCCGGCCTTGGCACTGAGGTCCCTTCCCCCTGGAGCTCCCACCCAGAGGGACCAGCCAGCTCCTCCTACTTTAGGTCTCAGCTGAGAGGGGCTCTGAGGCCTGTGATCACCCCATGGAAAGTATCCTGGAGGGCCATCACAGCGCCCTCTTTTATTTTTCTCATAGACACTCCATTCCCATAGTTTCTCTTTTCTCTGCCCCTCCTCCTTCATTAGATTGTAAGTTCTAGAAAACCTGGCTGTCTTTCTGAGGCTACTCAGTCCCCAGGGCCTAGCACAGTGCATGGCTCCCAGCAAGCACGTGGTTATTGCATGAATAAAGGAGAGATGAACGGGGCTGTAGGTGGGCCTTATGTCTTAGGATTTGAAAGAAGTCCTTTCTCACGCCCGGCCTGCTTGGTCCTGACGTTTGACCATTAAGCTTCTCTTCTTCCTTGCTCTTGTTACTGCGTCCTCACTCTCTGACGTCCTCCTGAAGGGCCAGGCGCTCTGCTAAGCGCTTCCCAGGCACCTGTCACATGTCACAGCTGAGGAAGCTGAAACCCAGAGGGTCAGTTGGCCCGCCCAGGTCATCCAGCCCAGAAGGGTAGAGGCCGGCCGCAACGCAGCCTGGCTGAGGCCACGCCTGTCTGAGCACCCATTTTTCTGTCCTGAAAGCCTCATAGCATACCAGGTAGGGAGGGGAGGCTTTTTATCTTAGGAATTTCACATTGGAAGGTGAGCATTATCGTTCTACCCCCTTGGAAAGTGACCGTGGCAACAGGGATGAAAAGCCATCAGAATGCTTGTGCCTTTGGAGCCCATTGCTCAGCATCTGTGCCAAGGAGACAGCTGGAAAGCTGTAGAGACCTGTGGCTCAAACACGTTCATTCTGGTGTTACATAAAATGGAGAGAGCCAGCCACACTCGAGTTTTCAGGTGTAGCCACAGCCCGTGGGTGCCCCAGGCTGGGAACTGATCTTCCTCTGTCCTTGGCCTGATTTACAGTTGTCCTGCCTTACAGATTCTCAGGAGCTGGGTTTACAGTAAAACATGTCAACAGGAAACAGATGCTGAACCCAATTGCGTGGGAGTAGTCAGTCTGCATTTTGGAGTGAAATGGTGCAGTTATCTCATTGTTTTGTTGTTTTTTTTTTTAAAGGAAGCTGCTGCCCAGAATTTAGTCCAGAGCACCATTCTGAAAGGTAAATGGCCTTGGAGCTGCTACTTGTCACAGCTGACGTGGGAACAAGCAAACATCCCCTGCTTTTGGGTTAAGGGTCCGAGCAGGACAGGCCAGGATGTGGGGGCATTTTGAGGGCCCAACTGGAAAATTGCCTCCAATATATTTTTTTCTTGCAATAAAAAACCCAAAAAGATTTCCACAGATCACTTCTGGGTGAGTTTCATGTCAAAACAAGAGATGTCTGGGAGTTCTAGCTCAGAAAGAAAATATTGGATGATTGAGAATTTGGATTGCCACGTTTTAAAAGCTCTTATTATTTATTTTTATCACTAACCTAAACCCTGCTTGATTTCCGTAATATAGGAGACCACATTGCTTTTGGTTGGGGGATTTTTGACCCAGAGTGCTTGAAGGCATCTGAAATGCCAGCAAATGGCTACAAAACTGTGACAGAAACAAGCGAGCTTGGTAGTTAGAGAGAGTGTCAGTAATTGGGATGCCGACTGATAAGAGTCTACTTTAATTTAGGCATTTTAACCCACATTCCAACTGTTGTCACACTAATGTGTATCGACAGACATAATGCGTTACATCAAAATAATCCCAGAGCTGCCCTTCCCTACTACAGAGAAGAAAAAAAGAAAAAAAAAAAGAAAAGAAAAAAAAATCAGATATCCTCTGCATGCAGAGGGGACATTTGGGGATGCTAGTTGGTAATTTGGGGCAAGTGGTTTTCTGCATAGCAGAAACAAATTAAGAACTGGCAAGCTTTTAAGGTGAGAGAGGAGATGGAACAGGCATTTCCTTCTCTGGTGCTTTTGAAGGTGCTGAAATAAGATTCCCATCTCTACCAAAAATCTTCCGGGCATCTTTCTGCAGAAGTCCGGAGTTGCACGTGTTAATAAACAAGGCCTCCAGCCAGCAGAATTCACACTTGTGCGGAAGCCAAACTCGTACTGGTTTAAGCCTGTTACATAAAGTTATTTCTCAAACAGCAAATAACAGTTTCTAATTAACCCCCAGAGGTGACACCAGGCTCAGATGATTTTGGTGGAGTGTTGGCTGATTGATTAGGATTCTATACCCAGGCAATGAATTTGGGGATGAAATTGGTTTTAAATTAACTTCTAAAAATGTTCATGTTTACCATCTGGTTTGGGTCGTGGGCAAGGCTTGGGCCCCAGAGAGCATAAGGTAACGACTAATTCGTTATTTGGGGATTTATCTGCAGCATTTCCTTCTTTTAAATTATCTTTCTTTCTTTTTTTTTTTTTTCCCCGAGAAGGGGGGCAGTTGGTGCGCGGACATTTAATTTAATGTCTGTGCATCTGGCACTGCTTGTCTCTGCATACATTGCTATGTGTTTTGCTTCTCGGTCACATCCTAGGCAGCTCTGGCCACCCGGGCTGGCCAGGCAGCAGGGAGGGCAGAGACAGCCGTGGCCCCAGAGTCCTGCCTGGAGAGACATGAAATTGTCAGGCTGTAGCCCCCAGGGATCTGCCCTCTCTGCATTCAGAGCACTTTCCCTCCTAATGAGGTGGTGGGGGCCGGTAATCAACTCAGCACCCGCGCCTTCTCTTCTCTAAGTAGGATTAACGCCAGACCAGCCCAGAACATTGGTTGCCAAAAGGGGAATAATTTTGAGGTCATAAAAAGAACTGTGAGGCTGATTTTCTGATTATGAGAACTTCTTGTCTGCTCCTTCTCTGCTACCCAGATCCTGGCTTTGGAGGAGGGGAGGGAGGGGGAGAAGGTGGGCAGGCACGGGTGGGCAGTCCCATCCCCAGTGTTCCTGCTCGGGGCTCTGACAAGTGGCTGCTCCCAGGGGAGGGAAGTTGCCCCATCTGGTTTAGTTCCTTGAGTGTCTAGTACACAGTAGGCACTAAATACATGCTAAGTGACATGAGGGCAGCCTAAGGGCTCAAAGAGCACTTGATAGGGACGCCGAGCTCATCCATCCCCTTTTCCATCCATTTTCACTTTCAGAAAATATTCACTGGCTGCCTTGTGCAGAAGTACTAAACTCAACTACACTTTCAGTAACCTTTAATAAAAGTTAGCATTTCTTCCCGTTGTGCATGTAGGCAGCAAACCCCAGTAGCATTGGTAGAACCTCTGACTTTGTCACCAGCCTCACATTAATGGTGTTGTAGATGCTGGAAACGTTATTTACGCTTGTCACTGCTTTGACATGAGAGCAAATAATGAATTCATATTCATAGTATTTCTCGTATCATAAATTAATGTTTTAAGACTTGGGTAACGTTTAAAATAGAATTGTTTTTCACTTAAGTCCCATGCATTTTATCTTATGCTTTTAAAACCATTTTCCCGCGGAGGGGTCCTTAGGCTTCAGCAGCCACCAGAGAGGTCTCTGTCACCCCTCACCAGCTATGTTCCAAGCAGTGTGCTGGGAGCAGCCACACAAATAAAGTTGCTTCCTGCCTGTTTGCTCATCAGGCAAAAAGGGTGACCAGATCTTACCCAAATTAGGACAGTATATTTGCGATGGCTTCACTTAAAGTCTAAGCTAATCAGCTTGAGTGACATTCATTTGGGAGTCTGGGGGAGCCTCAAAGAGAAGGCAGTTCCCATCCGACTGGGGCCCCCACCCAGAGGGTGGCCCACGGACCACCTAGGAGCTTGCTAGAAATGCAGAACCCCGGGCTCCCCGCAGACCTGCTGAGACGGACTCTGCACTCTAGCAAGATGCCCAGGTGATGCTGTGACATCAGGGTTTGGCATGAAAAGGTGTGTTTCGAGGGCTCTGCCTCCAGGTCAGCAGTGAGGCTCCACGCTGAGATTTTGATGGGGGTGGCATTTGCGCGAGGGAGCCCTGGAGAAAGCCGATCTTTTTCTAATTGATTCACCAACATTTATTGGCCCTGATCATGTGCCAGGCCCACGTGGGGAGGTGGCAGCGGTCCCGGCCTTGTGGAGGGTCTGGCACTAGAGCCAGGAGGTAATAAACAAGTAAACAACAGAGCTTCAGGGTGTGCTGAGTGCTGGAATAGACACAAACGGGAAATGTTAGAATGGAAATGGAGGGAACCTTTGAGGTAAAAACCCAGGGAGGGCAAACCTGCCCCAGCCCATGTGCCCAGCAGGGGCAGAAATGGGGCCCTGCCAGGCCCACGACTGAATCTGGAGGATGTGGGCTGGAGAGGACCAGGCTGGGAAGGCCAAACAATTTTCCTTCTGGAAAAAGGCAGCCAGCCTTATAAAGGCCTGAGAAAAGACGTCTTCAGCAGCGGGAACAGCCTGTGCAAATGTCCTGAGGCAGGCAGACCAGAGTGGGAGGGGCAGTGACAAGAGCAGGCAGAAAAGGGCTAGGCAAGGACCCACTCACACAGGGCCTGTTGGGCTGGAGCTCAGAGCTCTCCCTCCCAGGGGCCGAGACTCACCAGGGCGCTCTGCAGTGGGCGCTGGTAGCCGGTGGGCCGGTATTGCTGCCTCTCTGCCCAGTCCGTGTGGATGTCCCCCAGGTACAGCTCCTCCACCAGCTGGGACGCGGCCCCAGGCTGGGGCTGCAAGTAGCGCTGGACTCGGACCAGGCTGAGCTCGTGCATGGTGAAGCCCAGGGCCGCCATGCAGTCCCCCTCAGCCCGGGCACTCAGCAGCTCATACAGCGCTTCTGGCAGCCAGGCCCGGGTGGTGGGCAGCCGCCTCGAGCAGTCCTGGCCAGCCTGGGTGTGGTTGAGGCGCCCAGTGACATCGAGCAGGGCTTGGCGGCTGTGGAAGACGATGCCCACCTTGTGCAGGTGGTAGTCAGCCTCAGTGGCACCCCGGGTGACCCAGGAGGCCCGGCGCAGGCGGACTTTGCCCTTGATGAGCAGCGAGTGGGCAGGCTCCCGGCAGAAGGGGTCCCTGTAGTAGAACTGGTAGGCTCGGAAGAGGCGGTTGGGGTAGAAGGTGTAGGAGCGGGTGAGGAACTCCGGTCCGGGACGCACCTCGCAGCTGCCAGGGGAGGAAGGAGACAGGGTTTGGGGAGGGAAGCGAACACCAGCCCCCCTGGGCTGTGCTGCTGCCCCCAGCCTCCACTCCAGGGCTTGGCTCAGGACTGTTCCCCAACATCCTGAGCTGCCCTGACCGCCCTTGGTCAGCCCTACCTTGGGGCTGGGGCCTTCCACTCGGTGCCTTATGGCCTCAACAAAAGCCACCTAGTTCTCCTTTCGTTCGCGCCTGATCGCCCTAACCGGGGGCCCCTTTGCACCCTGCTGTACCGTGAGCCCTGGGAGGCAGGGTCCCGCTTGTTCCTGTCCTCACTGGGCCCCTGAGCCCTTGCTGAGTGGACGGAGGGAGGGATGGACGAGTGAATCGGGGTGATGACTGCTTGCGTGGTGCCTCTCCCTTCGATAGGCTGGCTTCCCTGACCAGGGTCATCCCTGTCTGTGACTGGGCTTGTTGACCTAAGCCAGGGGTCAGCAAACCTTTTCTGTAAAGGGTCAGGTAATCAATATTTTTGGTTTTGTGCAACTACTCAAAGTTGCGACTGGAGAGTTACAGCAGCTCTAGATGATGGGTTAGTGAACGGGCGTGGCTGCGTGCCAGCAAGACGTCTTGCACAAGACAGGCAGCAGGCTGGACCGGACCCCAGATCCGTCCTGCTGGTGGTGCAGACAGGTCCGGGCTCGGCAGCTGCAGGGGGACGGAGGCTAAATGACTCCTGGGCCCACGGCCTCTGGGACTCCCCATCGAGGGCTCCGAGGGGCAGATGGAGGACGCGTTTGGGGGGATGCCAGGCAGGGCCCTTCACAATCTTACCCCAACCAGGCACCCCCTGGGCTGCTGTTGTCCTGATGTTTTCCTACCAGGGCTGTTGGAGAAGAGGAAGCACCTTATCACCCTGCGAGGAAATAGTAATAATTCCCCTTCCTCCTCAGAGTCCTGAGTGCTGACCACTGCACGACGGAACCTCCCTTCTGTCTTCCACTCTCTCTGCTCATGTTGAGGAGAAAGTCTCTGCTGGGAGCGGCTGCATCTTTAACGCCAGCCTGTTCCTCCCAGAGAGAACAGACGCGGAGCTTTGGGTAGGCAGTAGATCTAGAGAGGGTTTAATTATGTTGTTTGTGGTTATGGAGTTTCTTTTTACAGTGGCCTCTTATTTATGATAAGTGGCTCTGTTCTCCACAACCAGACTGATATTATGCTTCCTTTAAAAATAATTCTATTACCCTGCAAATGTGTGGAGTGGTACTGTGTGCCAATTATACCTCAATAAAGCTGTAAGAATAAATGAATATGTTTAAGTAAATAAAAGCAAGTTGGTTTACAGAAAAATAGTAAATACTAGTATAGGTGGTAGTGACAAATGGGGAGGGGTGCCCCACATCCCCGAGGGTCTCAGGCAAGGCCTGGAGAGGGGGGAGATTTGCCTAAGGGGACATGGCCAGTCACACTGGACATCTCAGTGGTTGCCAGACTGGACCCTTTCCCACACTTCTCTCAGAAGCAGCAAGGTCTGCCTGGGGAGCACAGTGGGGAACTTTCTAGAAAGTTCTAGAAGAGGTTTCTTAGAAGAACTGTTCCAGAATGCTGTTGTCCTGGGGCAGGAGCAGCCTGCACCCCAGCTCTGTCTCAGAGTGACCCTGGCTAGTGGGCGCCTGGATCCCACCTGGACCGTGCACCAGGGTGGGGGCTGCATGCAGCCGGCAGAGCCTGGGAATGTGCTCAAAGTGCCTTTGCAGAACTCACGTCCCTCCCTCCACCCAAAGCACTAGCAGATGTTTGGCAGCTGAGTTTCTCCCTGACCTCAGGAGGTATGTGGAGGACGTGCAGAGGCCACTCCTTGACCCCAGAATAGGACTGGCCCAGTGGGGATGGGCCAGGTGCAGAGGAGGCCACAGCCCCCTTCTCCCCGACCCCAGCCCTGGGAGGGGGGACTCAGCTGGCTGCTATGTGGTTTGTGCACCAGAGATGAGGGCAGAGCAGCAACTGGACCCCTGACATGTCAGTGAGCCTGTCAGGTTGGAAAGAGAATCAGACAGGCCTGCCACTTCCTGCCTCAGGGCCTTTGCACCAGCCTCTGCCTGGCTCTTCCCTTGGCTCTGCGTGGCTGACTCTTATTTCAGCTCTCAGCCAAATGTCACCACCTCCAAAGAAGCCTCCTGTGAGAACTCTCTAAAGAATGCTCCAGGCCACTTGCTATCACAGCCACGAATTTATTTCCTTCATTGCAGAGCACTATCTCAAGTTTATATTATTTATTTCTGTGTTTGACGTTTAGCATGTGTCCCACTGCTTACCCATGCACCTAGCTTGTCATGGGTACTCAATAAGTATTTGTGTAATAGGAGCTTGAGATGCTGAATGAATGGATTTTATCCATTTGCTGTTTGTGGCTGGGTGAGATGCCCGACGCACTCCCCGCCTCCCGCTGCACCCTGGGGCGGGGTGGTAAACAAAGCCGTGGGCTTGGCAGGTACCAGCCTCTTGGACAACTGGGTGAACTGCGCCCATTTCACAGATGTGCACGTGAAGGCTCAGAGAGGCCGAAGTCTCCCAGCCCAGGGGCCCATGGTTGGATGACCTGGGATCTTACCCAGTGGAGATCCAGGGCCCGTCGAGGCGTGGGGGCAGGACTGCAGTGCTGGGCATTCTGTCTGGCAAGGGGTGCTGACAGCGGGGTTCCCAGCGCAGGTGGCCACCCCCTGCTGCCCCAGCTGCCTCTGCTGTGTGAGCTGCAAACCAGACAGGCCTGGGTGAGAGATCCCAACACAGCCCAGGAACGCTGCCCACCCCACCTGCCTTCCCACCACCACCGGGGCCTCCCCGGGAGGCAGCAGGAAGCTTGGGGTGCTGTGCCCCCACCTCCGCCACAGAGCCCCCCCAGACCACCCCTGGTTCTGGAGCCAGGGATGCGCGTCCCATACTGGGGCACCTACAGTTAGCTTCCTGACTCACCTCCTGGGCTTCCAGGTGTGACCGCCCTGGGCGCCCAGGCTCCCGGCACAGAGCAGGCCAAACCTGCCGCCCTCCCCTGGAGGCCGCTCACTTCCCATCTCGCCTCAGTGCTGGGCCTTCGGGGCGTCCATCTCCGTGTGTGCGGGGCCCAGCCCAGTGCCTGGCACGTGGTTGGCGCTCAGTCGGTGTGTGGTCAGCGAATGAGCGCCGGGCCCTTCTCGCAGGGCCTCATCCCCAAGCCGGGGGCTGGGGGAGGAATCGACAGGCTCAGGGAGGGGGGTCCTGGGGGTTGGACGCAGGAAGCAGGGCCCAGTGCATGGTGGAGCGACCCCCAAATGCGCTCAGCTCGGCCCAGGGTGTGGGACTGTTTCCAGTCTCTTCTAGGCGCTGCTCGGGGGCGAGGGCGCCGAGACCTTCAGCTGCTGAGGAGCAGGGTTCCCGCAGAGACCGTCATCTCCACTCAGGAGCGACGGCTTGAGACGGCCCAGATGGCGGGATGTTGTGGGAAGCTTGGCGGTGAGCAGCGCCCAGATATTGCAGCCACGGGCTGCGCTCACGGGGGGCTGGCCCCCCTGCCGGCCGGCTCCTCCCACGGAGCCTGCGGCCGCAGCGGGTGGGGAGCCGCCGACCCTGGGGCGCTGGGGGGCCTGGCAGAGGCTGCAGCCCTCCAGGAGGCCCGGGAAGGGCTGGGGGCTGAGTGGGAAGGGGGACAATGGCAGCTTCTGCCCCGTCCCCCAGCACATAGCCATGCCTTCCCGTCTGGGGTTTGGGAGGCCTGGGGACCCCATGCTGCCCCCTTGGAGCTGTCTGACTGGACACCTTGACCCCAAGCTCCCCGCACCCCAGTGGCCTCTCAGGAAAGCAAGGCAGAGTGGATTCCTCACTTCCCTCGAGGTGGAGGGAGACTCTGATGGAGGTCGCATCTGGAGACTTGGGGTCTCCAGGAGCAATGCTGCCGGTGACGACGGTCACATGGCTTCTGTGAACCGCGTGTGGCTCTGTGTGTTTCCACATGTCATCTCCTCTGGCCTCTGCAATAACTCTGGGAGGTGGCGTCAGCCTTATCTTCCTCTCAGGGCCAGAGAGATGGGCTCCTTGAGACGGGTTCGTCTTACACAGGGCACGTGCCCCCCAATGTGACAAAGCCAGGATTTGTCCAGGTGGTTGGGCTTCGGGATGTCATGGCTGAACTGTGGCTTGTCCTGCATCCCCGGCGAGCGCAAAGGGGCTGATTTGGAGACTGGTAGGGATGGTGGGACGCGAGGGGGAAGGAAGGAGTCAAAGTGCTGCTGGAGCCCTGGGTCCTCGTGTATTCCGGGCTGACCCCACCACCGTTCACTGGCTCCAGCGGGCTCCACAGGAGACACGAGAGCAGACACCAGCCAGCCAGCGCTGAGGGGACCCCACACCTCGGGCCGGCCCAGGGTGCTCAGGGCAGGGTGACTGAAATGCCAGTGGGGGTCTTGCAAGAGAGAAGCCGTGGCTTTTCCATATTAACGTGGCACATCTAACTTCGGGGCAGCCCGAGCCCGACATTGCGGTGGGTGGGTAGGTGGGCTCAAAGCTGGGCCAAGTCCCGGCATAACCCCACGCAGAGTCCTGAGCCCGACACGCAGACACCCCTCGGCAGCAGCACCTCAGCACTGGGGGGGCTTCTGCAATCAACTCGGTCCACAGACGCTGGGTTCCCTGGATTCAATTCTGCAGGTTAATTTGAACATCTCGGTGTCAATGAAACCTGTCCGAAAGTGTTGATTCGTAGAATGGATGGAAGCAAAGCGAAGAAAAAGATCAAACGGGGTCAGTGTTATTTGCCTGGTGGGAAAATCGAGCTCACATCTCAGAGCAGAATAGCGAATGGGCCCTGAAAATTATCTTGTCATTGTTTCCACGAAACTTGGGTTCCTGAGGAAATGTTTTCTGTTCTAAAGAAAACAAGCTCTTTTTCTTTTTTTTTTTTTTTTTTTCCTGTACCCTCCCTGAAGGCCAGGAGAAGAGATGGCCCTTGACATTATATTTTGTCACGAATCCTCAGATGCTATGTTTCTGCTAAGTTGTTTTAGTTTGTCTTGTTTTTCTGCGAGAAATTAGGGTTTAATTACATCGGGAGATGAGGAGATACAGCTAAATCTCACTGCATTCAGAACCTGTACACGCAAACACAAACAGAGCCAGAGAACTTGATGAGAACTCCAGAGCGGAATGTAATGTCGCCTCTTGGTTCTTCCGGAAGCCTCAATTTCAAGATTGCAAAAATAAAATTAACCAATTTTAAATGATTCCATGACATTTTCTCAATTGTATCTTTTTGGGGTAGATGTTTTTATTTTCTTTGGTTTTTTTCCCTCTCCCTCTTTCTCTTCTCCCAGAAAGGTCTTAACTAAAGGACCAAAGAAACAACCACTGAAAGCAGCTGGTGCGGTGGGCTGGGTCACACAACTTTTTCACAGGGACCTGATAAACTGAGTTAAATACATGGACCAAATTGATTTTTATCAACCATGGATTTTTAATTAACAGTGGTATCCACTTACTGCCATTCATTATTTACTGTTTACCCACTAATTAAAAATTATGCTGCTTTTGCACTCATAAGAGCAGGGACATTTGAAATTAGATAGCATCGTTCAAATTACCTGCAGAATTAAATCTAGAATGCCCAATTGCTCAGACCAGGCTACCAGAGTTTGAAATATGATCTGCTCCAGCTCGAGGTGTTATCATGAGTCAGAACACCAGGGACAGGCCGCAGGGACAAACACCATAAGGAACCTGCCTGGGGCCTTCAGGGGCAAGAGCACTTGCTGAGCCCTACCAAGTGTGGGCACCTGAGATTGTCTCGGGGTCATAATGGTGCCCAGCGCCGCCTGAGCACCTGTCATGGGAGTCCCATGGTCAGATGCATTATCTGCATTATGGCCGTGAGCCCCCCGCGGTCCCAGGGGAGGCAGTAGGTCAGTGCATGGATGGAGCCCCAGGATCGACAGGTGGAGTCTGCACGACCACCCAGAACGTGGATGGTGTCCATGCCCTCGTTTTGCCGATGAGGAAACTGAGGTTCAAAGAGTCAGAGGGACTTCACTATGGCCACTCCTCCACAGGCAGACGCTTCTTGGCCAATTTAAAAAATATATTTTAGGAAAATACAACTAATGTAAAATGCACCATTTAAGCCACATTGAAAGTGTGCAATTCAGTGGCACTAAGTACATTCAGAATACTGTGCAGCCACCACCACTGTTTCACACCTGAACATTTCATCACCCAGAAAGGAGACCCTGCACCCATGGACAGTCACTCCCCTCTCTTCTTAGACCCAGGCAATGACTAATCTGCTGCCTCTATGGGTTTGGCTAATCTGGACATTGCACAGAAGTGGAAACGGACAATACGTGTCCTTCTCTCACCTACTTTTCACAACAAGGTGGACGTGGTTGTTCTATTTTGCAAATGAGCAATGGAGGCTGAGACAGGTTTAACTCCCACGTCCACAATCCACGCTTTCTTCCAAGACCACGAAAGGAGCAGGCGTGGGTCAGAACGGGGCGGGGGGGGGGGGGGGCGGAGATGCGGGGCTGAGAAGATGGAGGGGCAACAGCTCTTCACTTCCCTTTCTTTTGGAGCAGAGGCAAAAGCAAAGCACTTTTCCTCCCCTAATTGGCTTGTTCTGCGGTTCTTGAGACGAGGCACGAGGCACGGATGCCAGGGTGGGGTGCGAGAGGATTTGAGATGCTGTCGTGAGCTCTTCATAGTCCAACGTCACACGCCCACTTTAGAGGGTGTTAAAAAGTAGCCGTGGTTCTCGTAGCCAACTTGGGCTTTCACAGCCCATTTTGCTGGGGACGGACTTTTGAAAGAGGGTTGATCTAGACTTGATTTTAAAATATTAGGTAATTTTTAAGCAAATAGTATTTAATAAGCAAATGTATAAGTGACTTGTGGATGTGGTAAATAGCCTTGGGGTGGGGCGTGGAAGACGGAAGAGGGAGCGGCTCAAGGTGAATTCATCACTTTTCCTTGGAGCACAGAAGGGAGCGTATGAGTCCCCTGGGGCTGCTGTGACAAAAGACCACAAACTGTGTGGCCGAACACAGGAATTTATTCTCTTACCATCTGGAGTCTGAAAGTCTGAAGTTTGAAATCAAGGTGTGGGCAGGGCCAGGCTCCCTCTGAGGCTCTAGGGGAGGGTCCCTCCTGGCCTCTTCCAGCGTCAGGTGGCTCCAGGCATTCCTTGCACTGTGGCCATGTCACTCCAATCTCCGCCTCCGTCTTCACAGGGCTGTCTTCCCTCTTTGTGTGTTTCCTCTGCCTGCGTCTCTGTATCCAAATCTCCCTCTCCTTTCTCTAATAAAGACACCAATCACTGGATCAGGCCTCCCCCCAATCCAATATGACTTCATCCTAACTTGATGACATCTGCGAAGACCCCCATATCCAAATAGGGTCACATTCACAGGTACTGGGGTTAGGACTTGAACATGTCTTTTTTTGGAGGGATACATTCAACCCACAACAGATATCAAGGGCCATCCGAAGCCTAGGTCCCCCCAAGCAACCTAACCATCATTCATTCATTCCTTCTACCGCCACCCACACACTTATTGAATGCCTGTTGTATGCCCAGAACCATGACAGGCTGCACACGATGGCCAGAGCTCCTGTTCTCAGGGAGAGGGTGACACTAATTAAATAGACCCACTTTGGAATATAACTTCAAACCATCCCAAGTGTCTCAAAGAAAACTTACACAATGGCCAAAAGCTTTTAGGGCTTCCCAATGCAGTTGGAGCGATGTCCAGGCTTTCCTCTACGGCCTCTGAGGCCCATGGAGACTGGCCACCTTCCTACCCTTTTACCACCAAATCATCCACCAGATCCTGCCGTCCTCGTCTACAGCGCCTTCCTAGCGCTGACCAGGCAAGCCCTTCGCTGCCTCGGGGCTGTCACCCTCACTGTTCCTTCCCTCGGCTCTGCGCCAGGCTCTCGGCTGGCATTCCTCTCCAGGCACCCCCTTCTCTATTCCTTTCTCTCCTCCTAGGACCCATCCCATCTGGCAATTATTTATCTGCTTTCTGTTTTGGGTTTATTTTTATTTTTTGACTTTTCATTCTGAAATAATTTCAGACTCACAAAAATGTCACAAAAGCAGTAGCAAGAGTTCCAGTACATCCTTCACCTAGTTTCCCCACAGGTTAACATCTTACACAGACACTGCACAATGAGCAAAACCAGGACTTTAACATCCATACAGTGCATTTTACCCATTTCCCCACTAATGTCACCTTTCTGGTCCGAGATCCAATAAGATCCCATGTTGCATTTAGCCATCACGTGTCCGTAGTCTCCTTCCATCTGAGACACTTTGTTTCCATCTTTCATGACCTTGACACTTCTGAAGAGCGCCGGCCGGTGATTCTGGCGTGGTCCTCAGCTTGGGATGGTCTGATGCTTCCCCACGAGGAGTTCAGCTCGTGCAGTTTCGGTCAGAATGCGGGAAGTGATGCTGTGTCCTCCTCAGTGTGTCCTCCGACAAGACCCGGTCATCCCGTTCTTGGTGGCGTCGACTGTGATCATTTGCTAAAGGAGGTGTCTGCCACGTTTTCCCACTATTAAATTATTACTTTTCTCTTTGTAATTAATAATTATCTCATGGGAATATACTCAGAGAAAATGGAAGTATCTTGTATTTCATTATACATTCACCCACTAATTTTATCTTGCCTGTAACAATTATGACTGGTGGTGTTTGCCAAGTGGCCATTCTTTAGTTTCTTCATGCTTTCCAAGTTTATTGATTGAACTGTGCTGTAAGCAAGTGCTGTCCCTTTCCCCCATTTGCCTGTTTATTCAGTTGCTATTTATATTAGTACGAGCTCATAGATATTTATCTTATTATACTTTATCAGTTATAATCCATTACTATCATTTATTTTTTTGCTCCAATTGTCCCTGATTTGGCCGTTGAGAACACCTCCAATTTATCTCCTGTGTCCTTCCTACATGGCCTTGTCAGTTTTTTGAAGCACGTCCTCATTTTCTGGCACCAGAAGATCTTCCAGGCTCATTTTGTATTTTCTCAGCCCAAGCCCTGGAATCAACTGTTTCTCCAAGGAGCTCTGGTTCCTTTTGTTGGAAAATGGTGTTTAGAAACCAAGATCTGGGTGCTACTGTGCTCACTGTAGTGGGGTGTCACTCTAGGCTCCTCAGCTTTCTTTCTTTGTTTCTTCTCTTTCTTCTCCTTTCCCTCCTTCTTTCCTCCCTCTCTCCCTCCCCCTTCCTTTCTTCCTTCCTTCCTTCCTCCCTCCCTCCCTCCCTCCCTCCTTCCTTCCTTCCTTCCTTCCTTCCTTCCCTCTCCCTGTGCCCCTACCGGCCTGCCAGCTCCATGAGGACAGGGTCCTCATTTCTCCTGCTCACTGCTGATCCCTCAGCACTTAGCCCTGTGTCTGACTGATGCTCCATATGCATTTGTTGTGCTAAGTCATGGAAAGTGCTTAGAACAATGCCTTCATAAACTAAGTGCTCCAAAAATGCTAGTTATCATTACTACTTTTAGTTGAATGAATGACTTGTGCTCCATAAGAGCACATGTGAGAGTTTCTTGTTGACACTTCCTTCAGCCCCGAGGATGTGGCTGTTAGGGTCAGGCTTGAAGTGGGAGGGGAGAAAGAGACGGTGACAGCTGTTGGAATTGCTAAGAACCTGGGTGAGGGTGAAAGGGTGGTCAGTCAGGGAGTTCCCAGCAGGCTGGGGGCCCAGGCTGGTCTGAGTAGGAAGACGGAGGAGAAGAGGTGAAGGCAGATTTGTGAGACCCTCAGGTCACATCACTGGCTTAGATGAGCTGGATCTAGCCTAGGAACCTAACACCAGGTGCTCTGCATTAAAGCCTTTGTTCACTCTTGGAACCTGCCCCAGCTAAACCAGGACCCTGACATGGTCCCATACTCCTGGGGGAGGTCCCCCTGGCTCCACGGCATGGTCCAACACAAACAGGACGCAAACCACGTATGTGATTTCACTAGCACACGATGTTTTCTAGTAGCCACATTATATAAAAGCTAAAATGAAACAGATGAAGTTAATTTTAAACAGTATATGTCATCCAGCCCCAAAATATTATATTTCAACATGTAACAAATATAAAAACTATTAATGAGATATTTTATATGCTTTTTTTATACCAAGTTTTCAAAATTTGGTGTATATTTTATTAATCCATTCACAGCATAACTCGATTTAGACCGGCCACATGTCAGGTGCCCAGTGGCCACAGGTGGCTGGAGGCTGCCGTGCAGGACAGCAGAGCTCGGGCGCAGGAACGGAGCGTGTGGGTCACACTGTGCTGTACAGATGTTTTCACGTTGGTTTCTCAAGGCCCCTGGGGTTATTTTTGGCACAGAGGGGGAGGCCTAGCAAGTGGGCCCAAGCAGCCCCCCTTCCCCTTTGCTCTGGTTTAAATACTGAAATTCTGTTAAGATTTGTTTTTTTAAAAAAAGGGTCTGAAACCCTCTGGTTTATTTCAAAACCCTCAGCTTGAGGTAATTCACCTAGAATGTGTGAACTTGGAAGCTTACGCACATTTTAAATAAAAATTTCAGCAATGGACACCCAACTGAAAACAACCCCTCTTGATTAGAGGAGGCCGCCTCTTACAAATTGAGATGTGTTGGCACGTTCTGAGGGACACCTGCTGCTCCGCCAGGGAGCTTCAGGAGCCGGCTGTCGAAATGGCAGCCGTCACCACGTTGCCACGGCAAAAGACGTGCTTCCCAATGAAGTCATTGCACAAAAGGCAGGCAGAATTTCCATTTGAACTCCCCCGAGAAGGTTGCAGATTGGCATGCTATGACAGTACCAGCGAATCACACAAATGTGAAGACAAACTTTGAATTCCAAGGAGCCCAGACTTCCCCTCTGGTGTGGGCGGCTGGTCCTCAGATACCTCACATGTCTCTCATTTGCCATAATTGAACCTCCTGATCCATCTAATCCGAGGGGCTTTGTGTTCAGGGCCGGGAGAGGGCTGCGGGGATGGAGGCTGCCATCCTGGGAAGTGCAGAAACGGCTTGCTCTAGAACCAGTACACTCCACTCCCCACGCCCTTCCGCACGCCCGGCCTCTGACGTGTGCCCACCTGTGCTCGGCGAGCTCAGCAGACAGTTGCCCCAAGACATTCAACACAGACTGGGCACCTGGCAAAGATTCAGGGACGTGAGAAGCAGGAGGGCCTTCCCACTGAGAAGTCGCAGTTTGGCTGGTCACTGTCCTCCCAGCTCTCCATGAGAAGTCCCAGGTCCGGCTGGAAAGGGTGAGCCTCACCTGGCGCCTCCCAGAGAAGGCGATTGTTTTGTCTGTGTGCAACGTGCTGTGAGGGGAGCAGCTGGTGCTGAGGACGTCTTCCCGGGGCCTCACGTCCTGCTCAGGGAAAGGGAAGCGAAGAGCTCACGGAATGGGAAAGGAACGGGGGCTTTGCTGAGACAAGATCGGGCCCACCAGTTTTTCTGTCTGTTTAGGAATGTTCCAGAACAAAAACTGTTCACATCAAAACTCTTCCTCAGCCCCATGATAATGCTAATTTCTCTCGCTCTGGCCAGGGCTTCCACCCAGATGAAAACTGGAAAATTCCGGCCAAAGCCCAGCTGTTCCAAACAGCCAAGGCATCAGGGTGATTGATGGAAGTTTTTCGCTCTCCTTCCAGATGTTCTGGTGTCTTGGAGACAAGACCGCATCAGGCCGACCTCGGCGCCCGCGTTCCCAGCTGCAGTTGGCCCTGAGACCTTCATAATTTATGCCGGATTTGGTCAACGCTCTGCGTAGATGCCAGCGTTCCACCTGGTGCTGTGAGGAGCCGGGCTGGGGGCGTCCCGCGGCTCCCGGTGGGTCTTGCTGAGCATTCCGGGACCTGCCCTGGGGGGTAGTTACAGTCAGTGTCTGCTAAACAGAACGTGTGACTAGGAGTCTCCCGCTGGACCGAATCCCTATTCGTTCTCTTGGCAGAAGACTGAAGCTTTCATTGTTCTGTAGAACAGGAATCTGGCAAGATAACCGCGAGGCTTTGCCACCCCCAGTAAGAAAGAAGACGTCTGTACTCATCGTGGCGAAGCCTCCCCGCAGAACCCAGAACAGGGCGCATGAGAAGGAATCTCGGGGCGGCACCTTGGGGACCCAAGTCTACACGGGGCCTTGGGAACCGGCGCTCCACCGGGTCTTCCCCAGCGGGGCCAAGCACCTGCTCGCGTCTCAGAACTAGGTAGGTTTCGAGGAGAGAAGGATGGAGGCCGGTGGTCGCCACGGAGCCTCTCTGGGTCCGAGGACCGTCGGAAGACGTCGGAGGTCACGGGGAGCAGCCCCGGCGCGGGGGAAGCGCACCGCTTACTGGGCTGTTCGGGGAAGTCCCCACAAGGGGGCCCTCGTGAGCTGCGCTTGGGGCGGTCGCGAGCCCCGGGCGCCCGGGTCGGAACCGGCACCGCCTCCTGGGGCCTCCGTCCGCCGCCGTCGGGGGACGCGGCCCAGGAAGGCCGGCGCCGGGCCGCGGCTCCGCCCACGTGGGGACCGTGCTTTGCCCTCGCACGGAGCACATACCTGAGACCCAGGCATCTCAAGGTGATGGCCATGGAGCCACCTGGCCTCGCCTCCTCTCGGAGGAGTTGGCGACGCTTTGGAGCGACAGCTCGGGTTGGAAACACAAAGGAGAGCGACAGCTCAGGTTGGAAACACAGAGGGGGGTGTCGGAAGCTTCGCCACCACCCACACAGAACATCCGGGCTCCCGGGCCCCTCTCCAAGGACGCACGTGGGGGGTCCGCCGCCATAGGAAGCGCCAAGATTCTAAATGCAAGAAAATTATTGTAATTTAACACATCGGTTTTTCTTACATTGTGTTGAGATGAAGTCTGTGGTCTCTTTCATACATTCCAGATAAGGAATTTCCTTCGAATGCAATTTTGTGGGAAAAACCAACATCATGTTTTGAAAAACTCATTTTGTTAGGAGTTACCAGACTTCATTTTAAGAGAAATGGTAATATTTAATGATGGCATTATTTTACCGTCTAGAAAAATTAATGTGCTTTCAGGGTTTCAGGAGAAAGGCCGAAGGTAAGTCCAAACCCTATCTTTGAATTACCATACAAACAGAATCCCAGAGACGCAAATACGGCTTAGGTGTTGCGGACAAGGCGCAGGGAAACGCGTCGGCTTCCGAAACCTTAGACGGACAGGCCTGCGAGTCGGCCTTCCCTCTCGACCCCGGGCTCGCGCCCTCTCCTCCGAGGAGTACATGCGCACTAGGGGACAAGGTCGCACTACACTGATGACCACAGAGGATTAGTCGTGGGGTGTCGAGGCCGCACAGTTTTAGACATCTCTCGGGCCTGCTCAGCCCGCAGTTATGCATCTGCTCCACCCCAGGACAGCCCCTGGGGCGGGTCGCGGACAGGAGAGGCGCGTTCTGACATGCAACCCCTATGGGGAGAGGCCTAAACCCAAAACCGGGTCTGGTAACTGTAAAAGGCCCAATCTTTTTCCACCTGCTCTTACAGCCCCTAGTCCTGACTCCATACTTATTGAGCACCTACTGTGTGCCTGGCCATGGGTTGGAAAGATATGCTTCTCCAAGGGCTCAGGGCCTGATGATCTGGGCTGGGGTTCGGCCAGGCTGGGCCCGTGCACCAAAAAGCACACAAACCGGGGGCCCTCAGGAAGGGGCTTGCCTGTCTTGCAAGACGAGAAGCTGCTTGACAGATGGCAAGAGCCGTAATGGGTACTCCGGGCAGGAGCTCCACAGGTAGCAGGGAGGTGTGAAGCAGCAGAGAGCCCTGGAAGAGGACAATTAGTCCCTGTGACGGTGTGGTGCGCAGAGGGTTGTCATGGGGAGGGCTGGAGAGGGAGGCGTCGCCAGCCACCTCGGGACCTGGAGTGTCCTTCAGGAGACAGAGGCGGGGGCGGGAGGCATGAGATGAGGTGTGTGCTTGGAAGAGCAGTGTTTCCCAAGTGCTGTTCCTGCTGGGTGGCGCTGCCCGTGATTCCAGGGTGGTCTTGGTGGACGTTTCACAGCAGATTAGTTTCATGTCTCTTTTGACTCAACTCAATAACTGATCCATCAAGCCTGGGTTGGTGTTAGGCACAGAGGGACAGATTATTTTTAAAAGCAAGTGAGAATGAATTGATCTGGAGAGAAACATTGACTCAATTATAGGACAGTAGCAAACAGATGTGGCCAAATGGCCGGGTGGCACATGGGGACAGGCAGTTGGGGGCCAAGGCGCTAAGGCCCCTGCCAGCTTGTGTTAAGGATGTGGTAGTGGCACGTGTGCGGGTCTGGGAAAAGGAGGGGCCTGAGAGGACCTGCAGGGACCACTTCAGTTCCTGGGTGAGGAGGCGAGGCTGGGGCCACTGGGTGTCGAGGTGTACCACAGGCGACCCTGAGGCCACCGGAGAGGGGAGGGGATGCAGGTCCTCGGCCTGGGGGATGAGGGGATGGGGTGCGGGTTGCTGAGATGCAGAACTGGGGAGGGGTTCCGTTTTCTGGTGTGCATTTTGAGCATCAAGTGAGAGCACCCAGCTGGGACCAGCCACCAGTTCACAATGTACATGTGGCTACAGAAGCCCACCAGAGGCAGAACCCCCAGGGAAGCAGCTCTGGAGGGCAGATGGGCACAGAGACTGAGCAAGGACACTCGGGAAGATACAGAAACACAGGGAGCAAGTTGTTTTCTAAGTAGGGTTGCAGATAAGATACAGGATGCCTACTTCAATTTGATTTCCAGATATACAACAAGAAATTTTTTTAGTATCAGTGTGTCCCTGATATTGCATAGATGAGTGTAGGAGTTTGGCTGTGGACACAGGAGAGAGACAAAACCAGAGAGATTTGTGAGCTAGATTGTGGTTAATGGTTTAATTATTATTTTTATATAAGTTCTTTTATGCCATGCACAGGGCAACAAAAAAATCAGAAAATACAGAAAAGCATGAAGATAATTTAAAAGCTTATGCACAGTCACCTCACCCACAGTGAGTTGCCATTAACCTGCTGGTACACACTGACCTCCAGATGCGTGAGTCTGGGCCGCCCAGAGTCTCAGCAGAGGAACTCTGCTCCCCTCTGAACTTCTGTGTCTACAACAATGCCTGGCCTGTGGTAGGCAGACAATATACTTTTGTTGAATGAATAAACAAATCTTCCTTGACATTTTTCTTTCTTATACACACAAGCATTTATTCAATTATTTTCACAAAAATAGGATAACCCTATACATGTTATTTGAAATCTATTGTTTTAACTTAATAATAGATTTTAGAGGTCTTTGTAGAAGGTTGATTTTTTTTTTTTAAGACAGAGAGACTAACACATTCACAGACTGTTCACAGTCTGCAGGGGAGGAACCAGAGATGATGAAGTGGCAGAAGGAGACGCAATAGCTAAGGGAAGCAAGTGCCCTAATCAAGAAGAGTCCAATAAAAACAGGCTACACTCTTCAAACAAAAGCAATATGTGGCTTGCAGTGGAATTTTCAAGATGTATAAAAAAGGTGTAAAATGAAAAGTGCAAGTCGAGTTCTACCCTGAAGCCCTGGTTGCTTTCTCCAAAGTGAATCACTTTAACAGTTCCTTGTGCATCCTCCCAGAAAATGGCTTCATGCCGATCTCTGCATATAAATGTATATGTTTTTTATTTGGCTATTAAAATTTTTTTATGCATGCAATCTTTCCATACACATTGTTCTGCATTTTGCTTTTTACACTTAAATTATCAGAGATAGTTTTGCATCTCAGACTTATTTCTTTATGGAAAAGACAAAATAGTATTCCATTATATAGATGAATCTTGATGTAGTTAACCAGTCCTCCATTGTTAACGGTCATTTGGGTTGTGGTCAATTCTTTGGGTGTGTGATTATCAAAAACAACAATACATTGGAGATCCTTTTAAGTATATCTTGGTGTAAATTTGTGTGTGTCCATTGGAGAAAACAGAGAAATTTTATGTGTGTTTAACATGTCGACAGATTTGGCCACATTGTCCTCCAAAAATGCTGTTTAAATTTATCCTCCACCAATTATGTATGAAAGTACCTGCGTCCTTAGACCTCTGGCCACATTCAATATTATCGAATAGAAAAAGCAAAATTTTCATTTTTGCAATTCTAACATACAAAACACTGGAAGAGAAATGACAAGTTAATGAAGGTTTGTGGTTAATCACACATTTTTTGTGCCTAACAAATAAACAAGGAGCATGAGTTAATCAGCAGACACTCCAGTAACTTGGACTCATACCCTTCTGTTTATTTTCACTGCCACTGCTCTGGCTCAAGCCACCATCATTTCTCAGATGAAAGACTGACAGGGGCCTCTCACTGTTTCCCTGGCACCCACTCTGGACCCTGCATTTCATTCTTCACGGAGCAGCAAGCATGATCTTTAAAATATGCAAATCAGCATTCTGCTTCTTCAATATGGCTATCTGAACATTCTGAGGAACTCTCCCACTGGGCACGACTAGGTTTGATATAAATTATATTTATTCATAAAGTTGGGAAGCCTCTGGCTCCCAAAGTGAGCTGAAGGCAGACCTGTAGGACCCCTCATGAGGGCAAATGTCAATGTCAGCTTTGCCTGTGGCAGGAGGTTGGGGGACCAGGGGCTAGAGTGCTGATTGCTGCACCTCTTGGCTCCTGGGAGAAACAAATATGAATGATCTCTTGGGGAAAGCATTATTTTTTATTTTTAAATTTTTTTTAGAGATAGAGTCTTGCTATATTGCTCAGGCTGAACTTGAACTCCTGGGCTCTAGCACTGTTGCCACCTCAGCCTCCCCTAGTAGCTGGGATCACAAGTGCATGCCACATGCTTGGCTCACGAACATTATTATTTTAGATTCCAGTATTTTCACAGATTAAGATCAAACAAATATGGGTTCTCAACTAAAGATCACCAAATGAACAAGTAAACAACCCACTATGAAGTAATAAGTAGCACAAAAAGAAAAATTACATTCCAAGAACATCAAATATTGGAATTGTCTATCACAGAATGCAGAATAATGTGAATGAAATGTTTAACAAAATAAAATATAGAATTTAAAAAATGAGGCCGGGTGCGGTGGCTCACGCCTGTAATCCTGGCACTCTGGGAGGCCAAGGCAGGCAGATTGTTTGAGCTCAGGAGTTTGAGACCTGCCTGAGCAAGAGCAAGACCGCATCTCTACTGAAGGTAGAAAGAAATTATATGGACAGCTGAAAGTATATATATAGAAAAAATTAGCCGGGCATGGTGGCGCATGCCTATAGTCCCAGTTACTTGGGAGGCTGAGGCAGAAGGATTGCTTGAGCCCAGGAGTTTGAGGTTGCTGTGAGCTAGGGTGATGCCACGGCACTCTAATCCAGGTAACAGAGTGAGACTCTGTCTCACAAAAAAAAAAAAAAGAATTTAAAAAATGAGCAAACAACATGAGCCTATAAAAATGACTAAGTAGATTTGAAAAAGAATCAAATAAAACTTTAAGAAATAAGAATATAATTGTTGAAATAAGAACTTAGTGGCTAGTTTAGGGAGTAGATTAGACACAGTTGAAAAGGAGATTAGTGAACTGGAAAATAGATATAAAGAAATTACCCCAAATTTAGGAAAGAATGAGAGGGGGTTGAAAACTAAGAGAAAGGGGTTAATAGACATAGTAGCTAAAATGATAAAGTCTAACTAATGTCTCCCAGAAGGCAAGAAAAGAAAGGGTAGAGGAAAACTAATAGGTGCAGAAAGATAATTTTCCAGAAGTGATAAAAGACACCAACTCACTGGTATCAGGAAGCACAGTGACTACCAAGTAGGATTAATAAAAAGAAATCAACAGCTGAACCTGCAAAACATCAAAGACAAAAAGAAGAGAAAATAGCTACCAAGCTATGTCTGTGTACCCAACAAAATAATCTTTCAAGAATGAGAGCAAAACAAAGACATTTTCAAATAAACGATACTGAGAGTGTTTACTACTCTATTAAGTGGACTTCTAAACAAAGGAATTTATGAAGAAGGAAAATTTATTAGAAGGAAGGTCTGATTTTTAAAAAGAAATAATGAGCAAAGAATTGGAAAATGTAAACCTAAAAACATGGGAATAAAATAATTTCTATTTGTGGGGTCAAAAAATGAGGAAAAGGGACAGAACTAAAATAATAGAAAATAAAAGCATGTAATTTGGGAGAGTAATGATTATATTGGTATTCTAAATTTCTTGCATTAATCAGGAGAAGGCTTAGGTATTATAATTTCAGGGGTAGCTACTAAAATAGTAGAAATACTGTATAACTTCCAAATCAGAAGAAAGAAAAGAAAGAAATAGGAATAAACATGACCGAAATAATTTCTTAAATATTAAAAAAAAGACAAGAAAGGACGAGAAGTGCATAAAAAGTATAATAGGTAGAAAATAAAAAATGATTGAAAGCAAATCTGAATAAATGTAAATTGATTGACTTGCCAATTAACAAACAGAGATTATCAAATTGGATTTAAAAAGCTCCAGTGTTATTTACAACAGACATACTTGAAGCATGAGGACACAGAAAGGTTGGAAGTAAAGGAGTTGACAAAAACTTACTTAGCAAATACTAAATTAAAGGCAACTGAGTGGCTGCATCAATATCAGATAAAGTAGGATATATAATAAAAAGCATTATTAGAGATAAAGTTCATCACTCCATAAAAGATCCAATCTTCCAGGAGGAGATGACGATAAAATAGCATCAAAATATACAAAGCAAAAATTGCTATAGCTACAGAAAGATATTGACAAATCTATCAGAGATTTAATTACTTATAGGACAAGTAGACAAAAGATTAGTAATTATGCAAAAGATTTAAAAACACAACAAAGTTTAATTCATTTTATATATGTGTGTGTGCGTTTTCGCGCATGCCTGTGTATGTGTGTGTTTTGTGTAAGTGTAGGATATACAGTAGTCCTCCCATCTGTGATTGTGCTTGCTGAAGTTTCAGTTACCCAAGGTCAACCACAGTCTGAAAATATTAACTGGAAAATTCCAGAAATAAACAATTTATAAGTTTTAAATTGAGCACCATTCTGAGTAGTGAAATCTTGCCACCCTGTACAACTGAGTATAGGAAAAAATGTAGTATATATAGGGTTCAGCGTTATCCATTTCAGGCATCCACCGGGTGTCTTGGAATGTCTCCTGTATGGATAAGGGGGGACTACTGTATACCCATGTATAAATTACTGTGCCCAACAATTAGAGAATGCACATTCTTTTGAAACACACATGCAACATTTACAAAAACTGAGCCCACATTAGGCCATACAATAAGTCTCACCAAATGCAAAGAATTTGTATCATACAAGCTACAGTTCTGACCACAATGCAAATAAGTTTAAAGCTAGTAATAAAAATATTCTTAAAACTTCCTATGTGTTTGGAAATTAAAAATGCTTCTAAAACACTCAGGCATCAATGAAGAAATCAAAATCAAAAAAATAGATCTTAGAACTAAGCAAAAAGTGAAAATAGTACACATCAAAACTTGAGGAATGCAGAGACAGTAATACTTTGGGGTAAAATAATAGGCTTA
Source organism: Lemur catta (assembly GCF_020740605.2). Lineage (NCBI taxonomy): Eukaryota > Metazoa > Chordata > Mammalia > Primates > Lemuridae > Lemur > Lemur catta. Next base: position 47,416,027 of record NC_059144.1, read on the forward strand.
GGAACTTACAGTTAAAAGAAGAAAGTGAGAAAATTAAAGATAATCATCCAACTTAAGAAGTTAGAAAAAGAAGAATAGAGTAATCACGAATAAGGTAGAAGGAAGAAGACAGTAAGTAAAAAAGCAGACATTAAGAAAATGGAAAACAAAGCCATTAAGAGAGAATGAATGGTTCTCAGAACCCCCTAGTAAATTATAATACATCAACCTCTGGTAAGACTGGTCAAAAAAAGAAGAAAGAAAAGGAAAGAAAAATGAGTAGGTGGGGGGAGAAGAGAGGAGAGAGAAATGAATAAACATTGAGAATGATAAGTGATAAAACTATAGATCCAGCAGGTTTTTTTTTTTAAAGAAATTTATGATCCTCTCCGTATGTGTGTGTATAACCTGAATATTCTATAACTGTTCAAGAAATTGAGAATAACTAAAAATCCACCCCCCAAAAACATAAATAAAACTAAAACCCAAACCAAACCAAAAAACTTAAAAAAAAAAAAAAAAAACCAAAAACAAAAAACAGGCCAGGGTGTTTTTACAAATAAGTTCCACTAAACTTTAAAGAAACAGCTCACTCTAATTTTACAAGCACTTTTTCAGAGGGTAGAAAAGAGAGTGCAATCTCCAGCTCATGCTGTGAGTTCTTATTCTCAAGGGCAGATCCAGATTTTGTGGAGCCTGAAGTTTATTCGATTTGGAGGACCCTCTTAAGGAAAACAATGCAGATTTATACAAAAATCCAAAATTGGTGTAACAGTAAATATTTATTTAGAAGGGAAAAAAATAACAATAAAATACACATTTTATAAAGCTGACAAATACCACGAACATAACAAGATTTGGAAAAACAGCATACTGCTTTTATTAATTGGCTGCTTGAGTCCTCTATGACAGTGTTTTTCTACATTTTTTAGGTTGTATAATCTTTGATTGCCTCTTCATATGACAAAGACATTGTATTTTCATTTTCTATGGCAGGACTAGAGAGGCCATTCAGTCTTCTTCTGTTGATTAAAAACATCTTTTGTTACTGATAATTTAGAAAGTGTTTTTCAGCCCCACAACTCCTTATTGTAATGCCATAGATTTTTAGGATTGTTATCAAATTTTGGAAACCCTTTCTTAGGTTTCTTTCACATATGAGCTATGAGATTTGCAACAACTTTCTGTAGACTGGCTTCTTCTGCTTCTGCACGTGTCATGCCTTGCTTTCCCAAATGCCTGGTACGAAGGCACATTCTCTAAGCACCGTCATGTCATGGCGGTGGGTGGGTATTAGAGTGAGAAGCAAGTGTTTTCCAGAAGTCAGTCCCACACTGACTTTGCCAGCGAGAACACAGGGACCCATGAAAGTGGCTGCAGAACATGTAAATATCTGCCACCAACTAAAAGAATTCCCAGCTCATCTTCCTAAGCTGCATCCCAAAATGCCTGTGATGACTTCAGTACTTTACAGCAAGAGGCAAAGTGTGATGGAAGCAGGTCAGAGACGACAGAACCAGTGAAAGGAAGCATGGCAAGAGACTGTCTCTTCATTGATTAATGTTCAAATATGTTCTCAATATTTACAAAAACTTACATCCATGTGAACACATTGCTAGGGTTCCTATGCCTCTTCCCCGGTCTGGGTTTTGGAAAAGACCCTTGAAAGAGAGAGACCCTGATGCCTTTGAGGATGGCATGAGGAAGAAATGTTAGTGACCAAATGCGAGGGGAAAGTTACAGGCCAATCTCATTTATGGTTGCAAAAGTCCTAAATAAAATATTGGCACATGAAACACAAAGATGATACATTATGTCCCTAGCGGGTCTATTGCAATAACACAAGAGTGGTTAACATTAGAAAAATCTGTAAATGTCATCACCACATTCATCAGATTAAAAGATCTATTCACAGATGCAGAAAGTACATTTGATAAAATTCCACGCCCATTTGCAATTTTTAAAAACCCATATCAAAAGAGAAATAATTTGATTTGCCCTCATGTTGATTAAGGGTATTATGCACCAAAAATCTCTATGCTAAATGATATTTCTCAGTGGTGAAATACTGAACTTTTGAGATGAGGGATAAGACATGAATGCCTGTCACAGTGCATGCCAATCACTCCCAACGTTTTACTGAAGGGACTAGCAGCAAAACAAGAGAAAGAAATAAAAGGCATAGGGCTAGAAAGGAAAGCAAATGATCATTATTTGTGGATTCTATGATTGTCTATGAAAAAAATCAAAATCTACGAATTACTAGAAACAAGTATTTAGCAAGATGGCTAGATAAAATAAATCAATGTACAAAAATCAATTACATTCTGTCACAGCAACAGATGAGGGAAAAGGTAGCATTTACAACCATAGTAAAGAGTATAAGATACCTAGAAATAAATTTCATAAAAATATGCAAGACATTTTTGGAGGAAAATTATAAAATTTCTTGAAAGAAGATAAAAATAAATGAAGTGAGATATATTCATAGCTAGGAAATAGCAAGAGATGCTTATGCTCTACAAGCCGATCTGTAGGTACAATGGTTTCCAGTCAAAATCCCAACAGGTTATCTTACTTTATTTTTTTAGGATCTTGAGAAGATGCTTATAAAATTTATATGAAAGAGCAAAGGTGTCAGGAACTGAAAAAAAAAAAAGATACAGGGGTGTGCTGTATCAGAGATCAAGATTTATGAAAACTAAAGTAATTGTAACAGTGTATATTCTACAAAGAGAGAAACAAACTGACCAAAAGAATGGAATACAGAGCTCAGATCCTGAATCCTGAAATGTTGAGAAACTCGCTGTTGGGTAGCGCTGCAGGTAAGTGGAGAAGAGGGGGAGGTTCAATAAATAGGGCCAAGAAAACTGGTTATCCACGTGGAAAGGAGAAAGAAATCGGAGTCCTTCCTTGCATCATACCTCCAAATCAATTTCCAGTGGAGAGAAGACTTAAATGTAAGAGGCAAAATGCTAAAGCTTTTAGAAGAAAATGTAGGAGAATATCTTTATGACCTCAAGGTAGCAAAGGATTTCTTTAAACAAAATGCAAACATGCAAAAAGTGCTGAAAGACAAGCTGGTAAATGTGACCACATTAAAATGAGGAACTTCTGTTACTCAAAAGACATCACAGAGTGACAAGAAAAGCCAGGAACTGGGAGGAGATATTCATGACACATATTAAATATGACCAGCAAAGGATTAAGATACAGGCTGTGTAAAGCAGTCCTGCAAATCTCATGGACATGACAAACCATACAATAGAAAAATAAGCATAAGACAGGATCGGCGTTTCACAGAAGAGGAAACCGAAATTGTAGATAAAGACACGTGAAGACATTCAAACTCATTAATAGTCTGGGCCATGAAAATTAAGACCCAATGAGGTAATATTGTGTGCTCACTAGCTTAGCAAAATTTATGAATTCCAAAAACAGCAAGTGTTGGTGAGGATCAATGAGAAGCCTGCCTGTGGGAGCGTAAAGTGGGATAACTGCTTTGTCAAAGTAATTTTATAGACGTTTACAGCGTGAGAGCTGTGGTTTACAAGCATTTTTTCTGAATCGCAGTCAGAAATATGTTTTACATCACCATCTGGTATGTATACATGGGCTCACACACACACAATGCAAGCATGCACACATGTATACACACACACACACACACACGCATATAATGGAAACGGAAGTTCCAGGAAACAGTATTGGCCCTCACTATGAAACATGCGCTCTTGAGTAGTCATTAAAGACAACGCACCGGGTGGCCTTGCTAATGCGAGTCATGACTCATTAATAGATCATGACTTCGATTTTGGTCACTCTTGCACATGTGCATCGGTGACAAGTACAAGAAGGTTCCTAACAGCCTTGCTTGTAAGAGCAAGAAACTGGAAACAAATGGGATGTTCGTAGACAGAACAGAAAAATAACTTGCAGCTTCCTCACACATTGGAATATTATCTAGAAGTGAAAATGGAGGAACCACAGCCACACCTAAGAGAGGCTCACACCTTAGAAGCACAATATTGAGTGACAAAAGCAAGCACAGAAGAATACATACAATGAGCTATAACTTTTATAAAGCTCAAGAACAAGCACGGCTAAATGATACACTGTTTAGGGAACATCATACCCTGAGCAAAAGCAAGGACAGGCTAAACACAAAATTCAGAAAGGAAGTACATGTGGGTGAACAAAGACCCAGCCAATGTGTGGTTTGGGGGTGAGAGGTAGACTCACAGATGTCCATTTTGTGTTGTACAGTTGACCCTTGAACAACTTGGGGGTTAAGGGCACTGACTCCCACATGAAGTTGAAAATCCACATATTTTTGTCTCCCCCAAAACTTAACTACAAATAGCCTACCGTTGACTGAAAGCCTCCCCGATAACATAAACAGTCTATCGACACAGATTTCGTATATGTATTATACACCGTACTCTTACCATAGAGCAAGCTAGAGAAAAGAAAATGTTATTAAGAAATTCATACGGTGTCACGAGCCTATAATCCCAGCTACTAGGGAGGCTAAAGCAGGAGAATCACTTGAGCCCAGGAGTTCAAGACCAGCCTGGGCAACATAGCAAGACCCTATCTCTAAAGAAGAAAAAGAAAGAAAGAAAATTGTAAAAATCATAAGGAAGAGAAAATATATTTACTATTCATTAGGTGCATGCAGGTCTTCATGCTGAGTGGGCTGAGGAGGAGGAGGGACAGGAGGTGTTGGTCTTGCTATTGCAGGAAAGGCAGAGGCAGAAGAAAACCCACTGGGTAAGTGGACCCATGTAGTTCAAACCTGTTGTTCAAACCTGTTGTTCAAGGGTCAACTGTATTTCAAAGTATACACATATTTTGTACTTATCAAATATTATGTAACAAAAATATATTAATACATTTGGTTGTCACCTTCCTGTTTAAAACCCCTTCCATTACAAAGTCCTACAAGTCTGATTCCTCTCTTATCCTTTTCTCCTGCGCTCTGAACATCACTAAACCACTGTCTGTTTTTGATCATCATAGCTGTGCTCACCCCAGGGTCTTTGCTCTTGGGGCTCCCTCTGCGAGGAATGCTCTTTTTGGACCTTCTAGCTCATTCTCACCCTTCAGCTCAAGTGTCACCTCTTCAGTGAGCTGAGATGACCTTACCTCAAGCTGGTTCCTCTGGTGTTCCCTACCGTTTGCCCCTCCCCTCTCTGCCTCCCCAGAGAAAGAATAACGGGGTCTGCGTGCTCCCTTTCTGACACGGACCAGTCAGTGCAGATGAGGACACTTATTGATCACACATGTCCTTCAGCCAGCTGTGAGCTCGGCGGGTGCTGAGGTCGCCTCCGTCTCACTCAACTTGTTATCTGCCAATCCTAGTGCTGTCCCTGCCAGGGCCGTGCAGAAGATATTGGCCACCAGGACCAGAGACACGGTTTGTGGTGCCCAGGGCAAATTGAAAACACAGGGCTCCTTGTTCAAAAAATATTAAGAATTTCAAGATGCTGACGGCAGAGCATTAAAGCCAGTGCGAGGCCCTTCTGAGCGTGGGGCACTGAGCCTGACCGCACAGCCGGTGATACGCCCGGGACGCGGCCCTCGTGGCCAGATGAACACATGAGGAACCGCAGCCTGAACAAGATATAGCAGGGTGTGGGGTCACAGTGGCACGGGCTCACTGTGAGCCTGTGGGACCTCCCAGGCTGAGCAGCCAGGGGCTCCCCACACCCCCACACACCTGCCCTTCGTCCTGCCTGTGCCTGGGGCCCCTTAGAGCAGGGACCCCGGCTGCAGAGTCCCACGGTTGGAGCCAGGCTGAATCGGACACATGTAGGTTGGAACCCAGGCCCTCCCGTCTCCATGTAATGTGACTTTGGGCAAGATGCCTGTGCCTCACCCGAGAAGCCTCCGTGTCCTCATGTGCACGGCAGGTCAGAGATGTGCGGGGACAGAGATAACGCAGGTGAAGCGCTCCTCGTGGTGCTGCCACGCGGGAGGATGTGATCTGTGCCGCCAATTCCTCCTGCAGCACAGAAGGACAGACGTGCGACCCGTCACCCTGGGCCCCGGCCTGGCGCACCCTGATCTCCTCAGCTGCCGACGGGGCCGCCAGCAGAGCGGCAGCCTGGCCCCCTGGGCTCTGAGTCCGGGGCTTGAGTGACCTGGGGCACCTGGCTTCACCTCTCTGCACTCGCAGCTCCTCGCCTGCAGCCCAGGGCTCAGTGCACCCGCATCCTCCATCCCCAGCACCCGAGGGGGCACCGAGGGAGAGGGTGGCCAGGCACCGAGCTCGCGGCTCTGCCACGCCACGGGCCGACACGAGGCCGACGCCTCATGATCATTTTTATGAGCAGCGGAGGGCACTGGGCATTTCCACTCAGTCCAGCGCTCCCAAGGTTAATGAGTTCAGGTTGGTTTTCTGAATCCTGAAAAGGCATTTTAGTGTATACAATTACTGCTTTTATTTAGCAATAACCTGTGCCGAGCCAGGGGTCAGGCGTGGGAGAGACACCAAGAGGAACTGTGATTGCGGCGCCTGAGGGCTTCACAGGCCAGCCCGAGCCAGACCCCAGATAAATTATCCTTGCAGGGGGGGGCCCAGGGGGCGCAGGCCATGTTTGCCAGGTACTGGAGCAGCCCTTCTCACGTCAGGTGCCAGGCTGGGGGCAGGACGGGGCCCAGCGAGACAGCCTGGTGCCTGCCCTCAGACTGGGGGGGGACAGACAATGTTCAAGTCACCTCACAGATGAAACTGTGATGATAGATGCTGGTACAGGTCTTTGAGGAAACCTAGTGAGCGGGCTGCCTGCGGCTGGGGGCTCGGGAAGCCCACTTGGGAAGTGACAGGTGAGAGTCAGCTAGAGCTGGGGGGGCGCCCAGCGGGACTGAGCAACAGCAAGTGCAAAGGCCCTGAGCAGGCCGAGCTGGGGGGGGGGGCGCTTCCTAGCAGCGGGGAGCCCAGGGAGGGGCAGGGAGACCCCTGGGGAGGCCCCTAGGGGGCTGGGCAAGGGTGGGTGCGGCCCGGTCTGAGCAGCAGAGGGGAAGTGTGGTCTGTAACACTCTCATCCACTGTTCTGTGAAAGAAAAAAGTTACCCAAACCATGTAGAAAAGTCACTAAAAGCCGCAGTCCCCAATGTTTTTGGCACCGGGGACCAGTTTCATGGAAGACAACGTTTCCATGGACCAGGTGGAGGTGGAGCTCAGGCGGTGATGCCCGCGATGGGGAGCGGCTGTGAGCACAGGTGAAGCTCCACCGCCCTCCCGCCGCTGTGTTTCACGGGAGACGATTGCTCCGTGGACCGGCGTGGGGGTGGGGGCAGGTGGGGACGAGGCAGAGCTCGGGCGCGGGCACGAGGCCAGGTTCCTAACAGGCCACAGACCAGTACTACCCGGGGTTGGGGACCGCAGACTAAAAGTCACGGTGCAAATATGCAGATGTAAACGGAAATGTCCGAACTTACAGACACCAGCCTGGTCAGACAGCTCCCTCTGAGGAGTGAGACTGTGCAGGGGTGAGTTGGAGAGAGGGCTCCGGGCGGCCAGGACAGCAGAGGCCGTGGGATGGGGGCAGGGGCGCTGAGAGCCCTGGGCAGAATGGCTTTGGAGGGGGAGGGGAGCTGAGCCTTGCCGTTGAGGTGCTTGGGGGCCCCTCGGGGGCCAAGGTGCAGGCAGGGGTGGAGGCCTGGGGGGCAGGTACGGAATGGGGGAAGGAAGCTGGAGCCTGGCCAGAGCCACCTGGGCAGTGGGTTTCCTGGGCTCTCGAGGGAGGTCCAGCCCCCTGCCCTGGAGTCTCCCTGCAGGTGGGGAGGGGGGTCCACAGATGGGGGGCTTAGACAACAGAAAGCTACTTTCTCGTAGTTCTGGAGGTCAGAAGCCTGAGGTCAAAGGGTCGATGGGGTTGGCCCTTTCCGGAAAGATCTTCCAGGCCTCACTCCGTGGCTTGCAGACGACAGCCTTCTCCTGCGCCTTCACGTCACCTCCCTCTGTGCATCCAAATGCTCTCTTTATGGGGACACCGGTCACATTGGATTGGGGCCCACCCTAATGACCTCTGTAGAGACTCTCCCTCTAAACAGAGTCACGCTCTGAGGTCCCAGGGGTCAGGACTTCAACATACGAATTTTGGGGAGGACACATTCAATCCACAACCCACAACTCAAGATCACACCGTGGGGAGGCAGCGGGGAGGCAGGACCCTGCGCAGCCTCTTAATATATTCTCATATTAAAAGATAATCCCCTGCCGGGAAGCAGAATTCCCATAACGTACGCCTCAATCATTCCTCACCCCTTCTCAGCAGCAACCACTGTTGTTGGTTAGTGTGTTTTTCCAGACCTTTCTCTATGGAGGCATATACAAAAATATATGTGTGGGGAGGGTGCGGCTGGCAGGCTGTTTTTAAAATAAAATTTAAATCTTTGTTACAGTGAAAAACCTGGCTAATGAAAATTATGTTTCAAAATAGACTGAGGCATTCTTTGTGCTAAATATGGTGTTCTTTGTCTCATTTGCAATGGAAAAGTCCCTTGTTTTAAAAAAAATACATTATTAAGAGGCCTTACAATACAAACCACATTTTCCAATTCAATAGCATACGAGGTCAGCCATGCAAAGACAATGTAAACTAGCTTCAAAAGCATCTTGCTCAATAATGAAATTTCCTTGGAGGGGCAGCATTCTAATCCGAGCCGGGGGGCAGGCTGCTCGCGGCGATGCTGAAATTTTAGCCTCCAAAATGAACCCCTTCTGTAATTGGGAACCTATTAAAGGGTGCTTAAATGCAGTTTTCAGATATTGCATTTCCTGATTAACAAGGATATAATTTCTTGAAGAAAGAAAAAAAGGGAGGATTCAGTTAATATCCTTGGATTTCCTGAATTGGGCACTTGTGCATAAAGAAAGGCCAGGTGCCACTGGGCGGGGCGCACTCGGCCAGGGCTGGTGTGGCCAGGAACGGGGTGCTGAGGGCCGGCAGGGCTGAAGGAGGTTTGAGAGCCATCTGAACTGGCCACGCAAGTTCTGTCTGGACCTCGAGGCCAGCTGCATCCCCTGCCCCCGCCCTGGTAACCTTGGTCTCCCGCTGCAGGTCAGCCTCCCTGCTAAGCCAGAGCTTCTAGAACACACCGCCTCCTCCTTTGTGAAAAAACCCTTGTCCTGGGAGGTTCACCCCATACTTGCCCTGTTGGTGGATGCTGTCTTCAGCCACTGGCCCTGACTGCTGGTGGCCCCGAGGCCACAGGTACCTGTCTCACCTCCCTACCTCCTTTCTTGGAATCTCATCTCATCTCTGTCACACATCCGTGGGGTGACGGTCCCCTGCAGAGCCCTCCAGCTTCTCATTTCATTCAGTGAACGAGGTCACAATTTTCAGTCTCTTATCCTGTCAGCCTTCTCAAGGCCACAACCTCTGCGACTTGGTCTCACGAAGATCAGTCACTCAACCCAGCTCCCCAGCCCCCGGGAGCTTCTGGAGAAAGTCCCCAGACAGGAGGGGTTCGCCAGGCACGGGGACTGCCCTGGGACCGCTGTCTCCCGGCACCTTGGGGCCCCTCCCAAACCTCCTCACTCCCGAAACTGCTCCCCTGCCCCTGCTCTCTGCCCGTGTCACCAAGACAATGACACCGTCAGCCCTCAGCCCGCGCGGAGCCCCTCCCCTCGCCAGCTCTGCTCTCCAGCCCAGCCCCCCTCCCTCCTGGATCTGCACCCCCCTTCCCTCCTGGATCTGCAGCCCCCCTCCCTCCTGGATCTGTGCCCCCCTTCCCTCCCGGATCTGCAGCCCCCCTCCCTCCTGGATCTGTGCCCCCCTTCCCTCCCGGATCTGCAGCCCCCCTCCCTCCTGGATCTGCGCCCCCCTTCCCTCCTGGATCTGCAGCCCCCCTCCCTCCTGGATCTGCAGCCCCCTTCCCTCCTGTATCTGCAGCCTTTCTCATAAATATTCAAGCCTGCTCAACTTCCGCTCACCCTCCCTTGGCCTCAATTTGTTCATTGACGCTTTCAACAACTGTTCTGTCTGTGTGCCTACTATGAACCAGGCACTTCTATCGCACACCAGGAATAAAAAAAAGCCCGAACCAATATTTTAGTTTTTAAGTAGAGCTGGCACTTAGGAAAACAAAAGAACAAATTCCAAAGTGTTCGACGCCGAAAGGCATAAAATGAAGTTTCTGTCTCCATCAACCCTCGTCCTTCTCTCCCTAAGCAAACATTCCACTCAGATCCTTGAGTGTCCTTCTGGGGGAAATATATATATATTAATATATAAATTTAAAGCACTTTGCCTTTTTTCTCCCTCACTGAATTTGTAGAGAGTGTTTTCCATCCACACAACGTCGCCTGTCTGCCATGCGCTTTCCCGTACTGGTCTGTCCTTGCTCACCTTCCATCCTCTGCTTCAGTCCTGCACCTGGCCCGAGGCAGCTCCTCAGAAACATTCGAGAATGAAACTTCACTAGGTACTTGACATATTATTTCATTTGATGCTTTCAGCAGTGTTTTGAAGTAGGGAAGTGTCGTGTCCCCATTTTACAGGTGGGGAAGCCAAGGCTGGTTGCTCACTCGTCCACCCCCTGGCTTTCCTTCCCGCCCACACCCTCACCATGCCCACCCATCCCCTTAGGACATCCTGTCCTTCCTCTCACCACACCTTTGACTGTCCTGAGGCAGCATGCTCTTGGAAGGTCTTCAGGCACTTCAAAGTCAACCAGTTCACAAGGGAATAGGCCCAGCTGCTCCAGCCACCCAGTTAAGGAAGCCACCACCCACCAGGCGACCCTTTCTCCTAGCTCTCTATTAGCCAGTCACCGCGTCCAGATAATTCTACTTCTTGTGGACTCTTGGAGCTGCCTGCTTCCCGCAGCCCTGCTGCCGTCAATCCTGGTGACCACTGTGACAGCCTCGCTGAGGTTCCGCATGCTGCCAAGCATACTGCAGTGTTATATTAATATATAACACAGCCACTGTCAAGATGAACCCCTAGGAACGCATCCTCAGGCTGAGAGCTACAACATTCCCACTGTTTCCAAAGCCTCCTGTGTGCCTCTTCCCTGCCCTACCCCCAGAGGCAACTGCAGTCCTGAATTTTAGACTAATCATGCCCTTGAATGGTTATGACTGACTATACAGTATATAATGTATACCTTCAGATATATTTGTTGGTTTTTAAGGGCCTCTGTTGTTGGCTGAACCACGTTCTTCCCAAATTCATATGTGGAAGCCTTAACCCCCAGTATGTGACTGTATTTTGGAGACAGGGCCTTTAAAGAGGTGATTAAGTTAAAATGAGGCTATTAGAGTGGACCTAATCCAGTCTGATTAGTGTTCTTATAAGAAGAGGAAACGTGGACATGCAGAGACACGCCAGCCATGTGTGCTCACCGAGGAGCAGCCGAGTGAGGGTGCAGTGGGGAGAAGACGGCCCTCCACAAGCCAAGGAGAGAGGCCTGGGCATGAACCAACCCTGCTGACACCTTGATCTCAGACTCCCAGACTCCAGAGCTGTGAGAATGAGTTTCTGCCGTTCTAAGCCAGCCTGTTTGTGGTACGTTGTTATGGCAGCCACAGAAAACAAATACAACCCCACATCCAATCCTCTGACTAGGCCTGACAGTTCTGCCTGCAAATGCATCAGAAATAGTTGCCCCTCTCTCCTTCCCTACAAATGTCACCAAGCCATCATCGCTGCCTCACACTGATAGATTCTCCACTTGGCAACAAGAGGGCCTTTTTGGACCCCTAAACATGCCACTGGCTTTCCGAAGCCCTGAGACTTAACTGCAAGTGCCTCCATGACTGGTGTACACCTGTCCCCCTGCTCCATCCCTCTTCCACCGGCCAGCCTGACTTTCCCTCAGCTGGTTCTGTTCATCCCAGACCTTCACAGGGCTGGCTCCCTTCGTCTTTTAGGACTGAGCTTCAGTGTCACCTTCTTGGAGAAGCTTTTCCAGGGACACCTCATCTAACAGTCCACCCTCCCTGGACACTCTCACACCACTCCCTTTCTTTCTCCTTTCGTAGTGCCTATCACCACCTGTCATTTTCTCGTTTATTTATTTGTTTTCTAACTTGTCTGTGCTATCTCCACCCCACCCAGCAACTAGAATTCAAGCCCCATGGGTGCAACCCCAGGCCCATTTTTTTCCCTGTTGTGTCCCTGGGTATAGAACAGTGCCTGGCACATAGTAGGTGCCGCTTGAATGCTCCTTGAAGAGCTGAATCCTTGAATGAAGAGACATTCCCACCACGGAGATGAAGTTAGAGGAAGTTACCTAAAAACATAGTAAAGACATGTTCATGCATTTACACTCTCCTAAATTAGAATCTGAGACAGAGAGAAAAAGAAGTTTGTCTTTGTACTTAAGCAGGATAAAAAAAGAGAAGAACTTTCTAAGCAAATTATCTATGTAAACATGGAATGTGTTTCACCCACTTAATAATGAAGTCCAGTGCTCTGGTCTCACACACTCTTAGAAGCTCTTGGGCAATAAATATGCAAATTCAAAGTGATTCCCTGCCCTTGTTGAAGCCCTTACAGGATTGTGGAGCCTCAGGGTCCTAACCTCTCTTCCTTGGGTCCCTGTCAGCAGCAGTAATGAATGTTCTGGATGGGAACGGACTTGGCTCTTCACATGTAACTTGGAACTGTGATTTTGCTGGAGGTCAGACTGCCTCCAATCACCCTCTGAGACAGAAATGCACACATCTCCGAATATCCCAAGCCGGCATTTACAGTCCCTGAAAGCTTGGCATGGGGTTTACTAGCAAAATGCAGCTAGTCACTCACTCAATCACGGAGGTTATTACCTTCTCTGAGATGTCGATGGTTACCTTACAGTGACTCCCTGCAAGAGGCAGATGAAAATGCAAAAGTACAGTACGACGGTAGGAGAAATGACACATCTAAACGTTGATTATCGTGCTAGCCCGGGCACTCTCACTGGCAAGCTGGTTTCATTTCAGTAACCGTGGGCTGCTGTTAAGGAAATTGGAGCCCATCAGAATTTGGTTAAAGCTGATGGGCCAAGCAGTAGACTTAAGTTTCAAACTATCTAGAAACCACACCCAACCACCAAAAATACATGTTAAAACAACTCTAATTATACATTTCAAAGAACAAGTAATTTTGTTTTACTGTGGTCACTAGTAATTCCGAGCTAAATACATCCATATCTTGCTCTCTGTACTTATGGATACTTTTGGAAAAGAGTGGGGTTGGGTGAGAGCTATTGCTTTTCTTCCTATTTTCTATGTGATTTAAGATTGAGGCTTGGGGGAGTAGCTCAGATATTTTTAATGCACACTGAGCTTTGGGGGTAGCTAACAATGGGGGTGTATGGCAATGAACACTATTTACCTAACCGCTCAGAGAGCATGATCTCTAAATAAACTTTGCAGGCATATTGGTTAGATGCTTCAGCTGCAAGCAACAGAAGCTACATGTGACTCACGTAAGCTAAAAAGGGATTCCTTAGGAGAGCATGGGTCCTCCATGAGCCAAGGGATGCTCTGGGAATCCGGCTGGTGGGAAACACTCTGTGGTTTCTCCAGGACTGCCCCGTGGGCATGAATTCACTTAGCTTCTGGTCACTGCACTTAAGATTCCAGGTCCTAGAGCAAGAGTCCCATCAGCCCAGCTGAAGACTCACAGCCCAGGCACCTTGACTGACAAGCCCTCCGGGACTGGAGCCAAAGGAAGAAGAATGGAGCCTCGGTGGGCAAAACCAGCACGCGTCCACTGAGGTTTTGTTTCCAGCAGAACAGGACTTGAGGTAGGGGCAGGGGGGAGGGCAGGGACTCCTCAGGGCAAGGGCCCCACTGCTAATGGTACCAACAAGCAGCAGAATGCATCTCCCTGGCTTTGGTGAAGGACCCCACCTGCCCTGGTTCTTCTTGTGGTGGCAATGGGTCTCCTTGCCTCTGGGATGACCATGCAGAGAGGCTGTTGGCACGTCAGGGCTACCAGGCAGCAGTGAGTGCTGGGCTTATTGGGTCCAGTCTTTCACATGCTTTGGTTGGCTCATGAGTGACCAAGAGCCCATCAGGCTGCGGTTTTCCCAGGCTTCTGTCCCTTCAGAAACACCCCAGCCCAGTGGCATCTATTCCCTCCGGTGTTAAATGCAGACAGTGGTACCTAAATCACAAGACAGTTGTGAAGAAATAATATAATACTCCTGTAGTGCTTAATAAGCAAAATGCACGGTGGATGTTAGGTATTGCTGATATTGATCCATCCATAGCTAGAATCTGGCCTCAGTCACCCTACTAGAATTCCAGTCCGCTAGACTGGGGACAGGATACCTTTGGCACCCCCCTCTCCTCACAGCAGGGAGGGCACAGGACTCTCTCAAAACATGAATATCTGGGGCCCTGCTGTTCCCGGAGCTAACTCCCACAAGTACCAGCATTTCTAAGAGCATCTCTCGCTGGGTTCCAAGGTTGGAACCTGCAGGGGAGTGTCCTGTCATACACAACATGCATGACATCTGCTGAACACTCCTTCTGGCACTGTAATAAGCTTTGCACGTGGACAGTGTCACCTCCTCACAGCAGTCCCATGGGGTAGATGTGATTTTGCAAAGGAGGAAACTGAGGCTCGGATGGATGACGTAGTTAGCAAGTCAGCGCAGCAGCTGGAATTTGGACCTGGGTGGCAGAATTCCAGAGTCCAGCCCACTCTGCAGTGTTTGCAGATGGACAATTAGGATCCTCCTCTTTTCAACAACTCTCAGATTAACATATAATTGGGGATTTTAAAAACTGTTCTTGTAGCAAGTCTGTGGTCTCCCCACTGCAATCTTCCCCATTAAGCCATGTTATGTAAACAGTCAGCCCAGATGCCTCTGAGCACGTGTGTCTCCTGGAGCCCAGACTCAGCTTGTAATTGTGGTTCTTTCAAACAGGCAGCAGAGTGGGAAGGTGTGTGCACGGATTGGGCACCGAGTTTTCGCTGGAAGGGGGTGGGTGAGGCACTCAGCTTGGTGGCCCTCAAAGCTACACTGCTGGGCTTGTTGGCTGGATGACTCGAGTGTGTGGCCTCGCTTCCTGCTTCCCTAAAATGGTGTCTATTGCATAGATAGGTTGTGGGGACCAAATGAGGTGGCGTTTGTAACATACTTAGCACAAGGTGCAAACTGTTGAGCTGTCTTTTTCCTTTAAGGAAAGTCAATCTCCCCAGCCCCAAACACCCGCGTCAGATGTGGTCATTTGCGGCAGGAACGTCTGGCCATCTGTTCTCCCCTCTGGGGAAGGTGCACATTTGCTGATAACCCATGCGCCGCTGCACACGTTTCACTGGAGTGAAGGGGAAGGAGAAGAGAAACAGCAAATTCTCTTTCAGGACGCTTGCTTGAACAAACAGCAAGCTGGGAAAAAACTGCAACATGTATAGGAGATAGCTACTTTTCTGTATATAAAGAGCAGTTACAAATCAATAAGAAAAAAGAATTTCTTAAAAGTCCAACATAACAATGGGTGAAAGATGGGACCAGGCTGTTCATCCAAAAAGCAATATAAGAGGTCCATAAAAATACAAAAAGATGCTCCTCTTTGCTCATAATTATAGGAATGCAAATCAGAACAACCAAGCATTGCCACTGGCAAGATTGTTAAAGGATAATAATGGTGAGGGTTGTCGAGGATCTAAGAAATTGGTGCTTTCATAGGCCATCTCATAGGTGCTGCTGGTACAACCCATTTGGAAGGAAGGCTAGTGAAAGAATTTCACACACACACACTTTGCCACAATTCCACTGCTAGGTATTTACACTAAAATCTGTAGGTGAAGGGGAGGCTGGTGGCAGGGAATAGTGTTCTAAGCAGAAGGAACAGCATCTGTGTGCGTACGAAGGCTACAGTGTGAAGGAATGTGGCTCTGTGGACAGACTGACAGATTCTGTGTGACCGTGTCATGGTGTGCCCTGGGTTTCCCACCTGGCAGCCACCATCGCCTCTAAGAAGAAAGAGAGCTTGCCTGTGAGTGTGTGGGGACAAAGGCCACATGGGGACTGTGGGGCACAGGAAGGGAGAGAGCAGAGGAGGCCATCCTGGGACTGGCTGAGGTTGAGTGCCGTCAATTGGGGGAGACTCCAGCAGGTGGCCTTTCACGTGCCTTACATCTTGGCAGCAGACAAGTGTTTTAAATCTCCAAATGCCCCTGAAGTGGCTGACGTCCTTGTTTAGGTGCCTGTCGGTGGTGGGAAGAGATGAGGACAGAGGAGCCAGGGGACTGAGCTATGGGCGGCGGTTGGCGAGAGGCTGGAGGAGTCGAGGAGGGTCTGCAGCACAGGGCGCAGGTGGACCCTGGAGCTCAGCTGTTGCCCTTGCTGCGTGTCCGCTGCTGCCTGCACTATATGTGAGAACTTACTGAGCACCTACTGTGTGCCAGGCACCGTTCTAGAAACCAAGAAACAACCGTCGATAAAACAGGCCAGTTCCTGCCCTTGCGCAGCCCACCCTGTAGTGACGAGCAGATGGTAAACGGAGACCCCCGAAAAGGAGATGCACATGAAGTGACTCGCCCCAGCTCAAGTTGAAACTCCAGTTGCAGAGAGCCGGGTGCCCCCCTCTTTCCACTGCAGGTCTGGGGAGTTTCGTGCAGGGTCTGCCTCCCTGCAGGAGCAGCACAGCAGGCTCGCTGGGGTCTCAGTGTTCAGTACTGACCACACGTCACCTCGGTGAACCCTTCCAGCACCCCCGAGGCCAGAGCTACCACCATTCCCAACTCTCTGATGGGGACAGAGGCCCAGGGAGTCTGCATGAGTCCAGGGGACGGAGCGGAAAGGTAACAAGGCCAGGCAGGACCCAGGTCTGTCTAACTCCAAAGATGCTGCCCCCGAGCTCCGCAGCACATGCAACGTGGGGACTGAGCCCCGCCCTGCGAGCTCTGGGCGCACAGGCAGAGGTCTCGGGCGGGAACAGGTTCTGCCTCCAGCTGCCACCTGAGTGCCCACAGGCCTGCTGCTTGCCCCTCTAGCCCAGAGGTCTGACGTTCTCTGGGACAAGGTTTCAATGTGGCATCTTCACTCTTGCCTTTCTGCTGTACACCTCACTCCCCGGGGGGACTCAGACAGTTTCCTGTATCTTTTGAAACTATCTGGAAATCCAAGGGTGGACAGGGCTGGCTTCACACAAAAGGCCTCTGCAAGTCATTCCCATTTAAGGAATGACCACACCAAACCCCTGGCTATAACTCATAATCACCCCCAGCACCAACTCAGGAATTCCAATCCTTCCCTACTGTCCCCCAGCTCAGCTGAGGTTCCCTCAAGTTCAAACTGGTTTAAGTTGCCTTCCCTTTTCCTTCACATTGGGCTACAGATCTCCATTTTCCAGACCGACTTTGAGGGTGAACCACTGTGTCTTAGAAGTTTTATCAAGGGCTCATTCCGGCTTAAAGCTTCCATTAGCAGAGTTAACTTCCAACACATTGTGCAAACATTCCTCACGTGTAGCTCCTAACTGGTTTGCCATCCAGATGGTTTTGAAATCAAGAAAGCTGCCATATTTGCCTTGAGCTGGTTATTTTGAATTTAGAGATTACAGCCTCGGTCAGGAGATAAGTGAAACAGTTGGCCACAATGATGCGTCCTCGCCAAGCGCCTCGCAACCCACAACCCGGCAAGAGGAAGTTCCCGTTGATAATTTTCTTTGTTTTAAACAACTAATACAATTACTGATCTCCATTCACATTTGATTTTTGGATGCATGTATTTAAGTTAATTTTCCTCCCACTTTTTATTCTGGGTTTCAAAACAGAGCTCCACATCAACAACTAATTTATTAGGGACTAGTCTGTGATTTCATCTTGGTTAATCTGTCTCTAAATGATCACTTGCCATTGCAAAGTATATGGCTAGAGATAAAAGCAGAACTGAAAGTAGAAAAAAAAATACAAGTGCAAAAAAAAAAAAGAAGCTATGGTTTCTCATTTTCCCCCTCAAGCATAAATTGTTGAGTAAGGAGATTTTTAAAAGCCAGAAATTGCTGTGGAGTGAACCAAAGCTGGCAGCTGGAGGATTGTCACAGACACATCTGGCATTGCAGGGCTTGGAGGAAGGCGTGCTGTAGCGGGTAACTGCCCATACCCACAACCCGGCTCACTCGTCCACCAAGAAGACATTTTCAGATACAAGAGGGAGGGAGAACGAATGGGAAAAATCAACGTCCAAATTAGAAACCACCTAAGCTATGTTGTCTTTCTTGGGGCCCTACTGCGCCTTTGATTTCCTGATTGTTCCGAGCAAGAATAACAAAATTCATCCAACCCAGTGATTTTGACAAAGATTTATCGGAAAAGCTACCAGTTGGGTTGATACATCCGTACCAGGGATTCTCTGCTGGGAGGAGGTGCTACCAGCATTGGGTAGGAAGAGGCCACAGATGCTGCTAAACTCCCCAAAATGTACAGGACGGCCCTGCTCCCCCCAGCTGAGAATCAGCGGGTGCCACACATCCACAGTGATGAGATTGAGAACCCCTGATGTGTGTGTAGACTCATTCCAAACTCCCCTGGGCAGGGGCTGGAGTGCCACCATTACATAAACTTTCTGGAACCTCGAGGCATGGAGTTCAGGCATGCCTCAGCTCAGGTACCTAAATTATGTAAGTAGCTGAAGGATTAAGCGGGTTCTGCTTCCTTTCACTAAAGCGAAAGGATCTCGTCGTCTGGTGATTCAGCCAGTGGTGAAAAGGACTTTTGAAAAAAGCATCCAGTGTGGAAAAGGGTGTCCCACTTAGAGCGGGGAACTGCAGCTGCACCCGAATCGAGGGCCGGTGGGCTCGGGAGCGGCTCCCCCACTCACGTCGGCCCCACCGGGCGCTCTTGGCTGCTCTGCTGTGGAGTCTGTCCGACTTGCTGTGGCAAAAGGCCACCGACCAGCAAAGCAGCAAGTCTCCCCAGGAGCGAGCCACGACGCTGAACTTGCACTGATTTTATTGGCATGACGGGAAGCTCAGGGCCTGCCAAAGACAACAGCCCCGTGCTGTGACGCAGACTGCAGGTTCCTGGGGTAGTGTGTCCTCCTGCTCTTATTGCCCCATGCCCGGATGGAACAGCCTGGGGAGGAGGTGGAGGAGAGCAGGGGACACTCGATTCCCATCCTCCCTGTCTCAACACCCAGCGTGGGCAACCTTGGTCAGCCTCTTGCCCCCCTTCCAGTTCCTGTTTCCCTGCCCTGTCCAACAGACCAGCAGGGCTGGCTCAGCCTCTTGTTACGATGATGAGGGACTCTGTGACAGCTCCCTTCCAGCCTGCAGGGACAGCAGCCCCTGATGAACGTGCCTTTGGACCGGGGCATCTACAGCTCTCCAGGTTGCTACTGGGCCCCTCCCTGGGCCCTGGCTCCAACCCCTTTCATCTCTTCTCAGAATACATTGCTTAGAAATTTGGGGCTGGGGAGAAAAGACTGGCATTGGTGAGCCCCTGTGAGTAGCCTTGATCATTGCTCTTTGCCTGTAAATGGAGCAGAGAGTGCCCTGTGGGATCGTGGGCAGCACATCTTCCTGCAGGACCTCACAGCCCTGCGGTACTGGCTGCATCCGCTGAACACTTGCTCAGTGCCCAGCCCCTCCTGCGCTCTCTCCCGTAACCTGCACAATAATCCCAGACGGAGGTGGGGGTTTTGGGAGCCCATATGACAGCTGAGAAAGTTGAGGCTGAGAGAACTGATGGGCATGCTTGCCCAAGGCCATGCAGGTTGATGGGAAGCTGATCTGGGCTTCCCAGCCAGATTGACTCTAGGGCCAGAATTCTTAGCCCTTCACAATGTGGGAGTGCTTGGGGTTGAGCCTGGGGCTGGGCACACTTCAATAACTGTGGCCGTTTTGTCGTTTTCTGCTCGTGGTGATTGGCCCCCACGATGGAGCGTCACAGTCATTTGGCAATTGTAGAGAATTTTGGCCACCCCCCAACCCCCAAGAAGAGCCATCAGAGAAGCCATTACTAGTCCTGGAGAAGATGCTATCTCTTCTACTGGGGTTTCCCGGGGGGCCTGGCCTCCAGGGCCCTGGGAAAGCCCCTTGTGCTGGGCCCCCGGGGGAGCAGGGGCCTCCAAGAAGATGCAAGAGGATCTTAGGCCCACTGAGACCCCCAATGGCAAGGTACAAACGCTGAGCCACCCAGACCAAGGTTGCTGAGGTTGGTCTTGGGGCCCAGCTGGGGCCCACTGAGTCCTGGACCCGTGGGTGCTCAGAACTTTTGTCCTGCCCCTCCTCGAGGGTCGCACACATTGAGCGGTGACGCGACTCCCTCCCTCAGCGGCAGGTGTGGGCCAGGTGAGACAGAGAGGGGGCTGCGGAGGCACAGCATCACCGCCGGTGCACAGGCCCAGAGCCTCAGGCCCCAAGGGCCCTTGGGGGACGTGAGACGGCGAGCTCCCTCCCTTCCGACCTCGGCCGGCCAGCGGGTTGCGGGAGGGTGGTACCTACCTCCCAAAAGCACCAGGACGCAAGCGTAGGGGAGCATGGCTGCGGGCATCCCGTCGGGGCCGCCACGGGGCGCGCAAGGGCAGCGCAGACGCGGGGCTCTCCGGCGGCAGCGGAGGCGGGCGGCCAGGCTGGGGTCCTGCGGAGAAGTTGCAAGGGTCCTGCGCCCCCCTGGCGGCTCACATGCACTCACCCTCCCGGGCTGTTGATAGTTGCAAGTCGAGCTGCGCCCTCATAGGTCCAACTTGCCAGAAGAGGTGGAGACAGCCCCCGGGCGTTGCGCACACCCGCGCGGCACGCCCAGCCCTCTGGCGCGGCCCCTCCTGCCATGCAGACCCCCAGCCGACGCCCTCCGTCCCCGGGCTCTCCCCCAGAGTCTTCGCAGTGGGCAGGGAGGCCTCCCCCAAACTCTTGCTCTGGCCAAGACTGAGCGATGCGCTCCTCGCGCCAAAGCGCACTTGTAGCCAGGCCGTTCCCTGGAAGGGCAAGGGTGGCAGGGAGTTTCTCTAAGCCTCTCTGGTCCCAGGACCCCTGAAGTTTCTGTTCGGGCTTTCCAGATTCTCTTGGAAAAGTCGCGTCAACTTGGATCCCAGCAAGCGCAGGAGCGCAGTGAGAGTTGCCAAGCCCAGGGCGCCCAGGAGCCAGCAGCCACTCTCTGTAATTAGGTCGCCACCCCCTTTCCTTGCACACACTGAAGCTCGCAGGGAGCCGACCAGGCAGGCTTCCTCCTCCCCCCGACTCCTCCTCCGGCCCTTCCACCCCATTCTCATCCAAGTGAGTCAGTTTAGGGTGGCAGCTCAGACGCAAGGCAGCTGTGAGGCGGGCGGACAAGATGCCCCCAAACTAGTCCCCTCTGGACCCCACCCCAGGCACCAGGCGTCTTTGGTGGCATCCGGGCTGGCTGACAAGCCTTAGAGAAAGGAGTGTGGGCCCCTGGGGGGGAAAGTCATGGCGAGTTATTGGATTTATGAATGAGGAGGAAGAAAGAGGATCACTCAGATGGGAAAATCTAACTGGATTGTTCCTACCTGCCTGGATCATCCGGGTAACTGAAGGAAAACTGTGTGGGGTGGGGGTGGGGGGGCTGCAGATGTGTGGACCACAGCTCCGTGTCCTTGTGCTGCCGTGGGCCGAGAGGGGGAGAGAAAGTGAGAGAGCAAAAGAAGATGGAAAGAAAGAGAGAACAGAAAGAAAGTAGGGGGCGGAGCAGGAAAGGAGAGAGAGGAGAGAGACAAAGAGGAGAGAACTGAGAGGGAGAGAAGGAAAAAGAGGGAAAGGAAAAGAAGAAAAGGAGAGAAAGACAGGGAGAGAAAGGGAGGAGGCGAGAGAGACAGGAGGAGGGAGTGAAAGGAACGGAGGAAGGAAGGGGAGGAGGAAGGGGAGGAGAAGGGTGAGAGTAAGAAAGCAGAGCAGAGAGGAGAGACCTCTCCTTGGGGAAGGGCCTGGAGAAGGGCAGTGCCCGTGCCAGGTGTGCGTCTGAGCATCGGGGTGCACGTCTGAGCATCGGGGTGCACGTCCAAGCAGCTGGCCGCCCCTCTGAAAGGTTTCATAGCTTCATCTGTCCTGCTTTTGTGGGCCGAGGGGATTGGGGGATCGGGGACACCGCCTCACCTTTTGGTTCCTCACCAGACACTCGGGTGAGACTTCCAGGAGCCACCAGAGTCGGTCAACCTCAACCCCGGGGACCCTTAACTGGGGTCCCCTGGCTGTCCTTAGCTTTCCCCTTCTCCAGAGAAAACAGTGCAGAGTGCAGCCACAGCACGATCTTACACAAATGGAAATGTGAGGAAAACTATCACTTTCCTTCCTGAAAATGACTTTTTTTTCTGATTTCTGTGGATTACTGAGAACAGTGTGAGACTCGAGGTGGCTTTGCTGAAACTGAAATTGGTACATGCTTTCCCTGGCAGAAAATGGCTACATGCCACATACTAAGTTCTCGTGAAAGGGATGATCTTTATGGGCAAGAGGAGAGTTGTGCAGGGTGATTATTTATGATTGTATAATTCTGATTATTTGTGGCAAATTTGCAAAATTTACAATTATGGGTAGTTTTAAAAGTACACGCTATTCTGGCCATAACTGTTTGAGATCACCCTCTAGGCTTTCCGAATGTGGACATTTTGAAATCCCAGGCCACTGGTGGGGATCTAAGCATTAATGGTTTGTTGTTGGGGGGACAACAGGTGGAGGTCATAATCTGGTACTTTTAGAACTTACCGTGCAGCTATTAAAATTAAAAACCTCTCCACCAAGTACGGCACTCACGTGTTAACAGTTGCATTGGCTTAGGTGCGTGTAAGAGGGACTGCTGCCTGTGACCGTGACTGTGGCGTGGGCCAGGTGTGGAGTGGGCTAAGTGTTTTATGTGCACGCACCTTAAATCTGAACAACCTGATGAGAAGTGGGAATTATTGTCAGCCCCATTTTACAGAATGGGGAAACTGAGTTCAGAGAACGTGGATGACTGTCCTGAGGCGCACAGCTGGGAGGCATCAGAACTTCAGGGTCCCTTGTGACCGCGGTGCTTTTTGTCCCCATGGGTTGCCCCATCTCACCCAGATCCAGTCCAAATGTGAAGATCCCAGGTGAAAAGGCCCTTTCTGGAATAACAGCCTGTCTTTGAGAGGCGTAGGGGTGACAGAGGAAGCATGGTCCCCAAGTGCTTTTTCTGAGTCTTAGTGAAACTCCAGCTGTTAAGGCTGAGAGTCACAAGTGGGACCTGTGCCCACTGCACCCTCATGCTAGCGCCAGGGCCATGTTTGGACAAGTGGGACAGACCAGGAAGGGCATCCGGGCCACCGGCTCCGGCCATCCTCGTCCTACAGGCGAGGACACACGTGCCAAGGCCATGCAGATTTTACTCCCAAAAAATAAAAAAGCAAAGAAAATGGACAA
This sequence comes from Lemur catta, assembly GCF_020740605.2. Lineage (NCBI taxonomy): Eukaryota > Metazoa > Chordata > Mammalia > Primates > Lemuridae > Lemur > Lemur catta. Next base: position 47,439,305 of record NC_059144.1, read on the forward strand.
ATAGCATTGGAACAGACTCTCCTTGAGTCACAAGGACATCAAACAAGAGCGAAAGAAGGAACCAAAGCTAAAACTCATTGATTGGCTTCAAACATTTATTTATTTTTAACCAATTAAAAAAAAGAGAGAAAAAGAAAATAGTTAAGTTGTCCAGACCTTGCCTTTTGCTCGAGGAAGGGTGATGCTCGCTGGGTTCCCAGCCTCTTTCTTAGGTACAGAGCAGCACTGGAGGCATTTTCGATGGCAGCAACTGTATGGCTGTGTGGGGGAGAGGCCGGTTCAGTGCTGGCTGGGAGTCGCGTCCATGGGCGTCACAGCATTGTGGCCTCCAGAGCTGGGCTTTTCTGGGCTGTTAACCACAAGGGCCCTCCCCAGGTGGTCAGAGTTGCCCAGGGTTTGGCGAGGACGGGGGAGGGTGTCTTGCTGGGGACAGGCACAGCGGGTGTGAGGGAGGCGGCGGTGAGCAGGGTGTGGTGAGTGTCGGCCAGTCTTCCTGCTCCGTGTTTATCTCCCACCCCATCCCTCCCCCAAAATCAGTGTCCCCGAAAGGTGGGCAGGAGCAGAACAGGGCCTTTCTTCCTAAGCCCGCCCCTCCAAACACCTTTCTCCTCATCCTTGTCCCTGTTACAAACACCACGGGACCCCACAAAATCTGGCTGTAAAACGGTCTGTTTCCTCTGCTTGTTATCAGGGGAGTCTGATCAAAGAAATCGGGCCCAGGGCCTGGTTATCTAATAACCAGCTAAACATCCAGGCTGGCCTCCTGAGCTGGGAACGGCTGGCCAGCGTGGGCTGGGCCCCTCTTGGTGACCTGACAGTCTCTGTCCACAGAGTGAGCATGCTGGCCAGGCCCAGAGTCGCCCAGATCTCATGTTACAGATGGAGAAACTGAGGCAGGGAAACAATGTGTCTGCTCTCCTGAAGAGCCCATGGTCACCAAGTGACTGACACTCATTTGTCCCCTCTGGTCACGATAGCTTCGTCTACTTGGTGCTGGTTGGTGCCCTCTGTCCATGGGACTGATGGACATTTGGAGGTGTTTAGACACACCAGGCTGGCAGGCAGTCTGTAGAGAGAATGGGCTGGCTAGGTCCAGTTTACTTGAGAACAAGACAATTCAGTGCAAGAGAGAAATTCTGTCGATGCCGGGACTGAGGAGAGTCTGCCCACCCCAGGGAGAAGGAAGGTGTGGGGCGTCCGGTGGAGTTCACATCTTGGTGCGGCCACTCATGAGTTGTGTGACTGTGGGCCTTTGGGCACAACCTCTCTGAGCCTTGTGCTGGTCACCTAAACAGTGAGAATTTGCAGGGTTTGGGGGAGGATGCAGCCAGGTGATGCAAGGACAGCTCTTGGCATGGGGCTTTGTGGGTTGTAGGTCCTGGGTAAGGTGGTGGATGTCACCACTGTTTCACAGGGACACGGGGGTCTGTGGGTGAGTGGCTCCCCTTGCCCAGGACCCCATGCTGGGCTTATCACTGCAGGCGCTGGAGCTGGGGGGCCTCTACCCATCATCTGGTCCACTCCTCTACAGATGGCTCCTTGGGGGCCTCCCAGGGACGAGAGGACAGGAGCCAGGCAGAAAGAACAGTCCCCAGCCCTCCCTCCTCCTAGTGGTGTCCCCCAGGTGTCTGTCAAATGTGAGGACTACAAGGAGGGATCCATGGCGGTTGGAAATTGAACGAGATGCTGGTGGTGGAAAGATCGAGAAGCAAGACAGCATCTCATTAAAGAAGAGGCAGAACAGCTCGTTGGTGTAAACCCAGACCACAAACCTGCACGCAGACGTGGTTTTCGTGTGTGTGTGTCTAAGGCAGCCCATGGCACATACTCGGGGAAGGAAGGAAATGGGCATGCGGATGGGGCAGCAAAGAGGAAAATCTATAAAATAAGAAAACAGGACAAATGAGGATCCTAACATAGACTGAGGTTATTAGCAAGCCATGAACTTGGGAATACTGACGGAACTTTCTGCATCTGAGGCAGCAAAAAGTAAGATAAGCTAAAGAGAAAATAAACCTCTGATCCCTCTCTCAGCTACGGGGAAACTGAGGCACAGCGAGGGGAAGGGGATTGCCAAAATGGTGGTTGGGTGTCACACTCGAGTTGGAATTCCCGACGCCTGCTGGTTTTCCCCTCAGTGCCACTCTGCCAAGGCCAGAGAGTGGGTGTGGTTCTGTCTCATTCCCACCAGCGTTTGCAGAGGGGCTGCAGGGTGGGGACAGGGTCTCATCTTCCCACACCCATCAGCCCCGACCCATCTACTGTCTGGGTGGCAAGAAAAGGCAAACCCATTGTGACAGATTCCTGCCTTTTGAGGGGCTTTTATTGGGGCAGGGGGAAGAAAAGTTTGGGAACGTGTGTCTTCAAACCATGTCAATCGTGAAGTTTATTGTTGTCTCCTATTATTTAAAAAATCAATATCTGTTCCTAATATAGTATTTTAAAAGTACAACGTTTATTATTTCTCTCCCATTATAAGAGTAACAGTGTTCCTAATACACTATTTGGGAAATACAGAGAAAATAGAAGAAAAATGAAAGTCCTGCATAGTCCTACACTCGGGGACAGCCCCTGCTGTCACTTGGATGTATGATTTTTTTTCTCCACTGATATTTATTTTCCAAACTATGGTCAAATTTAATAATGTGAATGTCTAAATAAACCACTAATTTCCCAATTTCATCTTTGGGCTTAATTTGCCAGCCTTTAAGGAACTGTCAAGTGCCGGACCATGGGCAGGGTGGGAGGGGCACAAAAAGGAATTCATAGCCTTGTTTGGCCAAAATAATCCACATGTCGGTTTTGCCTTTGTTGTGTTTTGAGCTTTTCGCCTTGTCAGGCAGCTGTTTGTAAACTTTCCTCAGCTTTGGATTTCAGTCTGCAACAGCAAATAGATTTTAAATAGAAATACCTGAAAGGGGTATTGTTTAGAGAGTTTACAGATCCACCCCCCCACCAGCTACCACGTGCGCGTTCAGTCAATAAGAGGGCTGGTGCAGCGCCAAGGGGCAGGCTGGCTAACTTCAAGGTGAACAGACGGTGCTCTCTGTTTCTCTTCTGGCTGTCTGCCGGGTTCAGGGGTCTTGGGAAATGGGAGAAGCAACATTTGGGGGTGGGAGTGGGAACCGTACAAGTGCTCACAGCACAACCCAAGCAGAAGACCTTACTTATTTTTTTCTTCCTTCCTTTTCTCTTCTTTTTTTTTCAGTTTACAATTAACATTCAGGGTTTAATCTCCAACCCCCACCACCGCACCCCCGCTTGAAATGGAATTTTTATCTCTTGATTCATGCTACAAGATAAAATCCGTGTTTATCCAGTTGCATGAATAATTGATAAGCTCTCTCCAACTTGCCTGAGCAACTTAGCAGTCTCGCCTTGCGGCCTGGAACCCCTGGCAATTTCCAGAGCTCCGGCAAGAGACCTTCACACAGTTTCTGCTTGGAGTCCACCGACTTTCTGTCTCAGAGGTGGGGGTTTAGCTCTCAATCCCAACTTGTGAGTCACAGATCAGGCACCTGGGGCTCCAGCGCCTGGGGCAGCAGGCGTGTAGGGGGCACATCAGTGTCCACTTAGATTTTCTGAACCTACATCTGCGACAGGTGTGGACCTGGATCCCACGGAGAGCCTCCCGGCTGGCAGCTTCAGAGTTCACAGCATTAATTAACTCTAATCTGTTGCCTGATAGGTTAAAACAGGCCCAAGATGCGAAGGCATTTTCTTTCCTACATATTTAACTGGCTTAACGAGATAACAACGAGAATCTGTGTGTAGGCTGTTTAGTGCATTCGAATCTCTGGCCGTGTTTGCATGATAAAAGGCAGTGGGCTGTTACTTATGCGCTTAGCTGGGGGTTATCCTTTTTAAACAGGTCTGGACACCTACCTGTTTTATTTAGCTCATGCTAGCTTAAAAAAAGAACTCGGTAAACCATATAGCAGAATGTCCCGATTCTTCAAGACCAAGGTGAGTGCAGCTTGGGGTGGCAGTGAGGGTGCAAACTGCCCCCAAGAGAAAAGATGAACAAGATATTGTCCCTTCCATGCTGTCCCCACCCCCTCACCCCAAGAGTCCCACCAGGCTTCAGGGTGATGAACACCTGGGTTTGATGCAGCTGAGATCTGCTCGTGCCGTCACCAGCAGGGCACTCTCACCAAAACGCGTTGAAAGCAGCCAGCTTCCTACACTCTGCTGAGACTCGGCCACGGGGGAAGCAGGGCTTTGATTTAAGCCACTCACATTAATCAACCACAGACATTCATTCAGTTTTCTCTTTCATTTGGGGAAGGTGGAGAGAAAATGAATCAGAGGCTGATTTTTTTCTGGCCTGTTTTCCCAAAGCTCCGGGAGATTAAGAAACGTGCTGTTAGTTTTAGCAAACAATTTAAACAAACTAAAACAAAATCTCCCACTGAAGGCCCAGGATCACGACCGAGATCCTGGTGTGAGTCCTCCTGGCCTTGCTTCTGGACCCTGCCAGCCGTGGAGGCTGGCCACTGAGTGAGAAGGGAGCCGTGGGTGCCACAGGGTGGTGTGAGGGACGGTCCACCTTGTGCCCTTTTCTGCTACCACATTTATCACAGTTCGGATGCTTGTGGCCTGGTAGCTCCAGGGAAAGGGGAACAGAAAGGGTTTCTGGGGTGACATGCCCAGACCGTGGGCTGGTCCACAGGGGGAAGCTGGTGGGTGTCTGCATGCTTTGGCAGACCCACCTGCAGACCCGGGACCAGCAGAAGCCAGTCCCCAAGGTGGCTGTGGGTGGCCTGCTCCTGCTCCTCACCTATATCCACAAGGTCCTGCTGTGTCTCAGGGCTGCGTGGTTATTGGGAAGTAGCGTGTATGGTGGATTTCAACAATCTCTACTCTACACAAAATGTAAAAGGGGTGGGGAGGGAAGCTAAGGCACCAGTGCTGGTGACCCTGCCCTGGTGGTTACCACTAAGACCCTGTGGACACAGGACAGGAGCCACAACCGTGCTGCTCCCCTCAGGGACACAGGGTCCCATGGCCTTTGCTAGTGGGGGCGGTGCACCATTCTGAGGAGGGTACTGATGTTGAAGGTGTACGTTTGTTGGACCACATTAATCAGTCTCGGACAGCTATTCTGAGTAAACGGGATGATATGGGTCAAGCCCCAAGCCCAGAGCCTGGCATAAGGCAGCATTGGATAATGTTGATCCCTGGCAACGACGATGAGGAGGAGGAGGAGGTTACTGGGGCCCAGAGTCCTGGCTCTAGCCCAGCCAAACCACCGTCCAGCAGTGGTGGCAAGTCTCTGTCCCCCTCTGGACTCAGATTGTTCATCCATAAGACATCCAAGGTGCATTGCGTGGAGGTGAAGGTCTGTCTCCTGGAATGCAGGTATCTTTCCTCTCTTTTACTTATTGCAATGTGGAATACATCACTACTGCAGAAAGCTGTAAAAAGCAGGAAAACCCATCACTCAGCATTCATTCAACAAATGCCCGTTGGGAGGGATAGGAGGTGAGCCCCTGGTGGGAATGGGGTGAAAATGTGGGCTTTGCTGTGGGTGAAGTGAGGGCAGCTGGGCAGCACAGCAAGCCAAATGTCTGCTTTCAGGTGTCGGCAGTTGTACCAGGAGAGGAGGATCCTTTGAGTCTCTGAGGTCCCCAGGGAAAGAGCTCCTTTTCTAAGGAGGAGCTGAAGCTTAGGGCCCACCAGGCAGTGATGTTTTCTCAACTCTGTGGGTGGCAGAGTGCAAGACCTAGGGGAAGGAGGCCTAGGAAGAAGGCTGCAAAGTGTGTGTCCTCCAGAAAGGGGGTGGGGATACCCAGTGAGAAGGTGGCTGGGACCCTGCTTATGTTACCTGCCATGGGGCCCAGCAGGAGGTGTGCAGTTCCCCACTGGAGACAGCTGAGATGGTTTCAGGTGCTTTGTGGACACAGCATGAAATATCATTGACTCCCTTCTCAGTTGTTGTATGGTTAAAGAGAAAGTCTCTGTTGGGTGCTGCTGTCTCGTCAACACCACTTAACACTTACCCACTCCAAGGTAAAGGAGTCCTCAGGCTCAGAGCTTGTGAGTAGGGAGCAGTATCTCACCAAAGTTTAATTTTGACACTTTGTTTTCACTGCCCTTAGAAAATGATGGTTATCTTCTATTTGCCATGAGAGAGACTGCTTCCCTCTTCTGCTTTTTCCCATTTTTCATTAAGGTATAGTTTGTGTACAGTAAAGTTGAGCCTTTTAGCGTACAGTTCTGTGCATTTTCATAAGTGTAGGCAGTGTGCAACTACCAGCACAGCAAGATACAGAAGAGTTCCATCACCCTAAATGCTCCCTTGGGAGTGACAACCCCTTCTCACTCTCCTGAGCCACTAATGATCTGTTCTCTGTTCCTATAATTTTGCCTTTTCCAGCATGTCCCATAAATGGAATCACATCGCATGTGGCCTTTTGAGCCTAGCCTCTCTCACTTAGTGGAACGCATCTGGTATTCATCCACGTTGTGTGCCTATCAGTGGTGCATTCCTTTTCATTGATGAGTAGTGTTCAATTGTCGGGATAGACCATAATTTGTTGGGGGACATTAGGGTTGTTTCCCTTTGGCAGTTACAAATAAGGCCGCTCTAAACATTCATGTACAGCTTTTTATGTGAACATGAGTTCTCATTTCTCTTGGGTAGTTACCTATCAATGGGATTGCTGTGTTGTATAACAAATGTGTGTTTAACTTTGTAAGAAATTGCTAAGCTGTTTTTCAAAGTGGCCACACTGTTTTTGCATTCCTACCAGCAGGGTATGAGTGTTCCAGTTACTCTACAACCGCATCAGCACTTGATACCGTCACAGTTTTATGGCTTTTGTTGGTCTAATTGGCATGTGGTGAGTGGGATCTCACTGTGGTTTTAATTTTTATTTCCTGGACGACTGAGGATTTTAGCATCTTTTCATGGGATCATTTGCAATCATATTTGTGGGGGGAGGGGTAAAGATTTCAAATCCTTTGCCCATTTTTTATTTGGGTTGTTCATTTTCTTATCATTGAGCTTTAAGTATTCTTTAGATATTCTGAATGTGAGTCTTTTACCTGATGTGTCCTTAGCTTCCTTATTAATTTTCTTAATGCATCTTTTGAAGATCATAAGTTGTTTATTTTGATGAAGTACAATTTAAGATTTTTTTCTTTCATGGATTATATTTTTAGGACCATATCTAAGAAATATTTGTTTAATCTGAGGTGATAACAAGATTCTGGTTTCTATGGCTAGCCTCGGGGGAGTGGGAGGTTATAGAAGTATAATTAATTTTTGTATATGGACCTTGTGTTCTATGACCTTGCTAAACTCACGTTTTAGTTTTAGTAGTTTTTAAAATAGAGTCTTTGACATTTGTATGTAGATAATCATGTGATATATGAATACAGACAGTTTTGTTTCTTGCTTTCCAGTGTGGATGTCTTTTTCCCCCCTTGCCTTGTTGCACTGGTACCATATTGAACAGGAGGGTTGAGAGCCAGTGTCCTTTCCTCAGTCTTGATCTTAGGGGAAAAGCATTCAGGCTTTTACCATTATGTATGACATTAATTGTAGGTTTTTTTATAGATGCCTTTATCAGGTTGAGCATGATTTTTCTAGTCCTTATTTTCTGAGAGTTTTTATTATGAATGTATGTTTATAAAATGCTTTTCTGCATCTCTTGTAATGATCATATGATTTTTAATCTTTATTCTGCAGACATCATGAATTACATTGATTGACTTTTGGCTATTGACCCAGCCTTGATTCTTGGGATAAACCTCATTTGGCTATAATCTAGTGCCCTTTTTACATAATGTTGGATTTGATTTGCTTACATTTTGTTAAGGATTTTATCTATATTCATGAGAATTATTGATTTGTAGTTTTCTCTTATTGTAATGTGTTTGTCTGGTTTTGGTATCAGGGTTATGCTGATCTCATAAAATGAGTTAGGAAGTGTCATTTCTTCTTTTGTATTTTGGGAAAATATGTGTAAAATTGGTATTATTTCTTCCTCAAATATTTGGTAGAATTCACCAATGAAGCCATTTGGGCCTGAAGTTTTCTCTTCCAGAGGGTTTTAATTATACATTTAATTTCCTTAGTAGATATAGGGTTATTCAGGTTATCTATTTCTTCTTGAGTGAGCTTTGACAGTTTGTGTCTTTCAAGAAATCTCCCCATTTCATCTAAGTTGCCAAATTTGGAGGCATAGAGTTGATTGTAATATTCCCTTATTGGGCATAAAGATTGATGTCCAATCTTTCATTGATGATATTAATAACTTGTGTTATTCTCTCTCTTTTTTTTGGTCAGTCTAGTTAGTGATTTGCCTGTTTTATTGATTTTTTTTCAAAGCAGTAGCTTTGGGTTTAATTTTTTTCTGTTATTTTTCTGTTCTCAATTTCATTAACTTATATGCTTATCTTTATTATTTCTTTCCTTCTATTTATGATTCCATTTTATCATCACTATTGGCTTATTTATATCTCTTAAAAATTTTTAGTGGTTGCTCTAAGGTTTACAATATGCATGTTTAATTAAAAATTCTAACCTTAAATAATATGATAGTGCTTTATGTTCAGTCTAAGAAACTTACAAATATATGCTAATAATTCTTCCCTTCAATGCTTTGTGTCATTGGTGTCATATGTTTTACTTTTATGTAGGCTGTGAGTACACAATGACTTGTTCCTACTTTTGTTTTCAAGTTATCTTTTGTTTCAGTTATCTTTTAGACCAGGAGTTGACAAACATTTTCTGTAAAGGGTCAAATAGTAAATAGTTTAGGTTTTGCGGGCCATATGGTTTTTGTCACAACTTCTTGACTCTACCACCATAGTGTAAAAGCAGTCATAGACAATACATAAATGAATTTGTATGGGTTTGGTCCAGTAAAAACTTATAAAAATTAGACAGTGAGCTGGATTTGGCCCACAAGCTGGGCATAAATTTTGGGTTGATAGTATTTTTCTTTTAGCACTTTCAAGATGTCATTTTCATTGTCTCTGGCTTGCCTAATTTCTGATGAGAAGTCCGATGTAATTCTTATCTTTTTTACTCTGTATTTAATGTATCATTTTCTCTGCCCATCTTTAGATTTTTCTATTTATCCTTAGGGTTAGCAGTTTGAATGTATGATGTGCCTAGGTGTTTGTTTCTGTTTCATTTATCCTGGTTGGTGTTCTATGAGATTCTTGGGTCTGTGGTTTGGGGTCTGTCATTAGTTTTGGAAAATGCTCTTTGTATAATTTCAATTATTTTAAAGTATTGACATTGTCCAGAATATAGTTTGTTTGGTGAATGTTTCTTATGTACATGGATGGACTGTTCTATGAATGTCAATTAGATAGTTATTTTTTTCAAATATTTTTTTCTGCCTCATTTGTCTTGTCCTTCTGAGATTCCAGTTATGCTTCTGTTAGGCCACTTATTATTGTTCCACAACTCTTGGATACTTTGCTTTTTTTTAAACTCCTTTTCCTCTTTGAGTATGAGTTTGAATAATTTCTATTGACCTATCCTCAAGTTAGTTGATTCTTTTCTTACCTACGTTAAATTTATTAATGAGTCTATCAAAATCCTTCTTTATCTTTGTTAGCATGGTTTTTATTTCCAGCATTTCCATTTGACTTTTTCTTATAGTTTTACTCCTTTGCTGGAATTACTCATGTTACAATTCATGACGTCCTCATTTCCACTAGAGTCTTTAACATATTAATCATAGTTATTTTAAATTCCTATCTAGTGATTTCAACATCTATATCATAGCTGCGTCTGAGTCTATTGATTCTTTTGTCTCTTGACAGTGTGTTGTTTTCTTTCTCACTTCTTTGAATACCTCACACTTTTTTATTGAAAGCCAAACATCTTGTGTAGGACAGTAGGCACTGAGGTAAATAGTTTTAATGTCTGGGAATGGAACATGCCTTTATTCTTGCTAGGCCTTTAGTATGGGGAGTAGAGTTGATCTACTTAGGAGTTCAGCAAGGCTTAGGTTTTGTTGTTGCCATAGTTAACCCCAGTGTAATTTCAAAGTCCATTTTCGTTAGCCTGTGTTTAGGTTGGGGGGCTGCTTTGCTAACGGGTTTTTATCAACATCTGCTCCACCCTCAGCTTTAAGCCTTCCTTTGCACTTTTGTACTGAGTGAGTATCTCTCCTTGCTCTTGTCCCTCTCCCAGAAGTGGACCAGTGTTACTTGTTACTCCATGCCTGTTTGCCTGGTGGTGGGGGTGGGGAGTGTTCTGTCTTGTTCTGAATGTGTCCCACTTTTAGCCAGGCCCTATGTGATCCTGTCCAGCTCCAGCTATAGGTCTGGGCTCAGGATGTATTCCAGCCCACCCTAAAGCACCACAGGAATGGAGGTTTTGTTGTTGTTCTTGTTTCCTTCAGTCAGCTTCAATGGCTTTCACTCATGCCTTGATGGTCACAGGTTTATTGCCCTTCCTCTAGATGTTTTGGGGAGATCAGGTGGGGCTTGGTGCTTTTCCTGCAGTGGCTGCTGCTCCCCTCTCCCAGGATACTCTGTGAGGGATGTGTTCTCAGGATCCCACCTTTCTGTGAGCACCTGGGCAGCCATGGAAACAAACCTGTGTATGGAGTGAATTCCTCTTGTGTGGCTCCCAGTGATGTATTATCTTGCCAGCTAACACAGCCTTTAGCAATTCGGTAAATATTCTAGCTGATTTTTTTTTTTCTACCAGTGTCCAGTGGTATCTCATCCAGGTAAACATGTGTTTTAGTCTTGTCTCTCCTTACAGGCATCGCTCTTTCCTTAGATTTCAGGTTAGTTGGTTGTAGTCTCAGCTCTCTATTGGATTAAAGAAAAGTTGCAAAGTTTCACATCATCGTGCTTGTTTTTTGTTGCAGTGGTAAGGATGGGAGTGATGCTCTTTCTGGCTTTCTAAAGCAGTCACCTTCTTTTAAAAATAAATTTTCTCCAGTAAAAATAATGTGTCCTTTGATAAGTGATTACTGTGAAGCAAAGCAAATACTATGAAGGAAAATAAATGATACAAAGCACCTAAGCCAGGTTAGGGACAAAGGGCCTTGGGACCAGCATTCCATCTCATGCTTTCCGCGTGACGTCGGAGAAGGTGCTTGGCCGCTCTGAGTCTCAGTTTCTGTTTCCTTATCTGTACAAAGGAGATCAAACGTTACCCAGAGAATGAAAAGAGCTAGTAAATAAAAAGTGCTTGGCTGCTGTTAAGCTCTCTGTTAGATTAATAAAATCAATGGAGGATATTAATTGACATAGATCTAAAGAACATCTCTGCACAATGGAAGGAGCCCAGATGCACACGGATGGGAAATGAAGTGGGTTTTGTCTGTGTAATTCCCATGTCCCCCAGACTCTAGCTGTGTGTGTGTGTGTGTGTGTGTGTGTGTGTGTGTGTGTGTGTGTGTGTGTGGTGTGAGATTGCTCACTGGTGGGATTCTCTGAACTTGCCACCATCTGAAGCATATCTCAAGGCAAGAGAAGATGTGTAGGTCCGGAAATGTTTAAAGAGAGCAAGAGACAGGGAAAATATCCAGCCCAAGACGGGTGTCACAGAAAGCACCCGGGAAACATTGGCAAAGTGAGGGGAAGAAGGAAATCTACAGAGGGAGGGAGTGATGTGTGGCTGGGGAGAGACCTCCAGCTTAGGCCCACTTCTGTCAGCGTGTGTCTGGGTGACCTTGGGCCAGCCCCGTGACTTTTCTGAGCCCCACTTCCCCATCAGCAGGAGAGCAGAGATCTTTGCTGCCCTTGCTTCGTACGGCTGTTATGAAGTTGAAACAGGACAATGCCTGTGACCGTTTGAAAGCTCCACAAACACATAAGGCATTAGTGTTAAAAATGAGCACTCAGATCCGCTCTGAAAGGTTGAAGGATACGTGAAAACTGGACCTTGGGGCCTTCTCCACTGTGGCTTCGGAAAGAGTTAAGGTAAAGTCAGGCGGCAAGCGATCAGTTCCTCTCCCTGCGTCTCTCCCAAGGAGGCTCGGATTTTTGCAGCTGCCTGACATGTTTCTTAACAAGTTACCTCCAACTGGAGAAACATCAGTAGTTGTCGAGGCCACGGTTTGTCTGCCTGATTTATACAAAGCAGTGAAACAATATCTCCAGCCTGTTCTTTGATCTTGGTTTGAAGCAAGTCAACTTAAACACGCGTGGGGAGCTGGAAGGCGCTCCTTCATATAAATGTGCCCACAAATCTTTCCTGGGTGCTCAGGGTGAGGCCTCCGCTCGTTGCTTCAAAGGCCTCATCCGTCACGACAGGGGGAATAAAAACTCCAGCTATGCTTTATTAATCGTATCGATTGCCACCCTTGACCCAGCTCAACCCACGTCCAGGCGCGGCAGGAATTTCTAACTCAGCTCTGGCTGCAGCAGAACCGCACTTCTGCACACGGTTCCTCCACACGCCACCCCGCCCTGCCGGTGATTGAGGAGAATGGGTGGGGAAGGAAGGTTTCTTTGCTGCAGTGTGGTGGGAGTCAACGGTGCCAGCTCTGGGGCCTGCCTGCCTGAGTTCGAATCCCGGCTCCAGCATGCACCGACCCTGGGCAAGCAACAGAGACCTGCCCGTGGCTTGGTGTCCTGATGAGAAATGGGCATGGTGTACTGGTAAGGGTTGTGCCGGACAGAATCAGTAGGATGTACACATGAAGAGATTTATTCTAAAGAATTGGCTTACGGGACTGTGGGGTCTGGCTTAGTGAGTCTAAAATCTGCAGGGGGGGCTGGAGGTCCCTGGGTTTGGGCAGATGAGGCTGCAGTCCACAGGGAAAATTTCTTCCTCCTCAAGGAAACCTCAATTTTGCTCTTAAGACCTCTCCACTGATTGGATGGGGCCCCCAGACTATTAAGGGTAATCTTTACTTGAAGTCACCTGACTGCGGGTGTTACCCCGTGGACAAAATACCTTCCCAGCAATGCCTGCAGTTTGAATGGCTAGAGCCCAGCCACGTCGACCTGTGAGACCGATCATCACGGATGGTTTTGAACTGATGTGCAGAGTAGATGAGGAATCGTACGTCACGTTTGTAGGGTGGGGCCCAGCGTCGAGTATGCGCCCCTTAAATATTAGCCATTATTATTGCTGGGAGGATTCCAGCGAACCCTGCCTGTGTGCAGTAAGTGCTCACTGAACATTAGCTATTCCTGTGTCTTCGAACTTTCACTCAGTAAGTGTGTGGAGGTCCTGCCAGGCATGCTTAGTGTGCGGGCTGTGATGCTGCCGATGGGGCTGATGGTACCAAGTAATTACACACACACACACACACACACACACACGCACACACATACACACGCATGTGCACATGCAATTGACGAAAAATGGTGCCTTAGAGGGCAAGAACTTGGGAAGGTTTTTTGAAAACCCGAGTTTGGGCTGAGGCTTGCAGGATGAGGGGGGTTCCTGAGGGACGGGCGGTGGGGGGAGGGAGTGCATGGTACCTTCCAGCACAAGCGTTGCCCTCCAGGCCGGGCCCCTGCCAACACCTGCATATCGAATCCTGACTATGGTACTTGGCTACTTTGATTTTGTATTGGCATTTTGTTTCGCTCTTAGTCTGAACATCACTAAAATAATTGCTCATTGGCTCTACCTATTTTAAAATCATGCCAATATTATTGCTAATAATGATTTGTTTCTGATTAGTGAAGCCAGGAGTTGGCAAACCTTTTCTTAAGGGCAAGACAGCCCAGGTCCACAAGGGCTCCCCCCTCTTGAACGGAAAGAGGAGGACAGAGCCGTTCAGCACGCAGGAGCCTGGGGTCGTGCGTGGCCCGTCTCCCAGCACTTCCTCCCACAGGCCTGTCTGGCCCAGTCTGTGTTCACCAATATCCTCTTCGTCCTCCCCACCACCTCGGCGGTCCAAGCCATCCTCACCTCTCACCTGACAGTGTCACAGCTGCTGAAATTGTCTCCCTGTTCCTGCCCCACCCCCATCCTATTGCCCACGAAAGCCAAAGGGATTTCTTCTCCCGACTGAACTGTGACATCACTCAGAGAAGGGGTTCAGAGACTTATCACACGGTGCACCTCTGTGCAACCTTGACCTTGACCAGGAAGTCACCCCCTTGCCCCATCTCAGACACTGCCCCTCCTCACCCTGGAAAGAGAACCCCTGTTTTGACATCTAATGTTATTATTTCATTTTGCCTGTATTTCTTTTTTTTTTTTTTTTTTTTTTTTTTTTTGAGACAGAGTGTCACTTTGTTGCCCGGGCTAGAGTGAGTGCCGTGGCATCAGCCTAGCTCACAGCAACCTCAGACTCCTGGGCTTAAGCGATCCTACTGCCTCAGCCTCCCTAGTAGCTGGGACTACAGGCATGAGCCACCATGCCCGGCTAATTTTTTTGTATATATATTTTTTAGTTGGCCAGATAATTTCTTTCTATTTTTAGTAGAGACGGGGTCTCACTCTTGCTCAGGCTGGTCTCGAACTCCTGACCTCGAGCGATCCACCCGCCTCGGCCTCCCAGAGCTAGGATTACAGGCGTGAGCCACCGCGCCCGGCCACCTGTATTTCTTTAAATGGTGTATTATTAATAACTTGGACTGTATTATGTTATATCTGATGCCCTTTTGCATAACATTTTTTGAGGCTCATCCGTGCTGTCGTGGGTATAGCTCTTTCATTGTCTTTGCTGCATAGTGGCCTGTTTATGAACATGCCACAATTTGCCTCTTTTTCTCTTGGTGGATGTTTGTGTCGGTTCTGTTTTTGGGCTACTACAAACAACATATATATGAACATTCTTGTCCAGGTGTGTACACTGCTGTTGGCAGAAGGTGATTTTCTGTGTTACGGGGTATCTGTAGGTTCTGTTTCTACAGATCAGGCCAGACAGTTTTCCAAAGCAGTGGTCCTATTTCCACACTTCCAGCAGCAACAACCGAGGAGTCTAGCTGTTCTGCACCCTTGCTTATGTGGCTTATTTGTCTGGGGGTTTTGTGTTTGTTTTTTTCTTGTTTCTTTAGTTTGTCGTTCCTTGAAAGTGTAGAGTGTCTTACTGTGCTTTTAGTTTGCAGTTCCCTGATGCCTAGTTGGGTTGGGCCTCTTTTCATGTGCCTATTGGTTATTTGGATATCTCTTTGCAAAGTGCCTGTTCAAGGTTTTGCCCATTTTTGTATCAAGTTATTGTATTTTCTCCTGACTTGTAATAGTTCCTTGTAGAATCTGGATGTGACTCTTTTGTCATGTGCATGACTTAATTACCAAAGTGCATCTGTTCAAAGGAGAAATCTGGTCATGCTGCTCTCCTGGCTTCTCCTCCTTCATAGATCAGAGCCTTGGAGGGGCCGTGGCCTGCCACAGTTCTCCAGCCCCCCAGCGGCTGCCCGTTGTGTGGCTTCTCCTTCAGCTACATTGTAGCCTCTCGAATGCCCCTGTCTTTCTGTCCTCAAATCTGGCAAAAGGCAATGTGACTTAGAGGCTAAGGCCCAGACTCTGGAGCTAGAGGGCCTGGGTTCCACTCCTTGTGTGTCACGCAGGGGTGGCAGTGATCATCCCACCCTTGGGTGTAGCTGTGAGTTACAGGAAGGCCCTGGAGGGTGCTGAGCACATGCTGAAGGGGATGGGAGCATTTGCTGTCATCACTTACTGTTCGTTAAGGTTCTGCTTTGGGAAGTGACCTCTCCTTTCATCCCCCTTGACTGGTTCCCACCCATCCTGTGAATCTCAGCTCCAAAGTCACGTCCTCAGGGAAGTCCTCGTACCAGGCAGCACAAGCTCCATTAAGTTGCAATAACAGACAACTGCAAACTCTCAGTTGCTTAAAATCGTCAGAGTCTGTTGCCCACCCCTCCCTCATGTCCCCTGTGGGGTGGCTGGGTGCTCTGCTCCCATATTTTTGCATCCTTGTTCCAGGGCTGAATCCAGCAGATCAGTCCTTACCTGGGACATCGACAGGTGCAGTGGTGCGGGAGGAGAGGCTCAGGCAGGTCTCACACAGGGTATTAGTGCCCAGCCTGGAATGACTCATGTGCCCTCCCACTCTAACCTCGGAGACCAGTGCTGGTCACATGGCCACATCGACCACGGGGGCAGGGAGTTCCGTCTGACCATGTGCTCAGAAGGGGAGCGAGAACGGGGATATTTGGAGAGTTGCGTCAATGACTGATGACACGGTACCTGACCCCTGTGCTGGGTCTGGGCATTCTATTGTGTGCCCAACTGGCTACTTTATGAGACGCCCCCCAACACACAGCAGCGTGCAGTTATGTGTGGTGTGACTATTTGATTGTTGTCTGTCTCCCCCACAAGGCTGAGTCCCACGGGGCGGGGTCTGGACTGCTTATTGCTGGATCCCGGTTTCTGTCACTTACCCCTGTAGCATTTGAGAAGTTGTCACCGGTGCCAGCCCGTCACTGAGGGGTGGGTGCTGGACTCTTCATCCTGCCATTTCTAGGTGCCTTTGTTTTCTTTTAATAATCCATTGTGGAAATTTTTGGATCTATAAAAAAATAGACTAGTGTATCCTCACGTCCCTGGCTCCCACTTCAACGGTTATC
Source organism: Lemur catta (assembly GCF_020740605.2). Classification (NCBI taxonomy): domain Eukaryota; kingdom Metazoa; phylum Chordata; class Mammalia; order Primates; family Lemuridae; genus Lemur; species Lemur catta. The sequence continues at coordinate 47,455,790 of NC_059144.1, forward strand.
AACATTCCAGTCGTGTCTCATTCTCATACTCCCTTCCCACCGTTGCTTCAAAGTAAGTCCAACACATCCTATCCTTTTGTTCATAAGTCATTCACTAGAATGTAACACCGTTATTGTGCTTCAGAAATGAACAATGATTCCTTAATGTTGTATAATACCCAGTCGATGTTGCAATCCCACTGATGGGCTCATAAACGCCTCTTTGCAGTGCTTATGCAAACTGAGATCCCACCAGGGGCCACACGTCGCATTTGGTTGATTCGTCTTTGGAAATCTTGGATGAGTCTCCCTGCCCTTTATTCTATTCTTGCTGTTTTTCTGTCAAAAACCACATCATCTGTCCTGTAGAATTCACCACGTTCTGGGTTTTGCTGATTGCGTGGCATCTTTTATCATGTCCCTGGGGCCCCTGTGCTTCCTGCTAGCCCTAGTTAGCTCTAACTCTCTGTGAGATCTAGAAATTGGGCGGGATTCACGTTTGATTTTGTGTGTTCCCAGGAGGCAGGTGATGTCCACTTGTCTGTTAAGTTTGATCAGAGGCTTCCGGTGCGGTCGGCCTGACCCATCCATGCTCAAGCATCCCTTTGGCCTCTCACGGAATGGTTGCATCAGCCAATCACGATCATTGCCGGGATCCATCGCATCAGTAGAGTTGCAAAGTGGTGGTACTTGGATGGTATTATTCCTTCTGCATTCGTTAGATGGGATTCTTCTGATAAGGAACATCTCCTCATTAAGTCTTTGGTTGTCCTGAGATCTAGTTGGTAGAGGAAAGACAGAATAAACGTTTACATCTTTCTCTTTATTTAGTAATTTTCAGAATAAAGAAGTTAAGTCCCTAGGACCTCCAAAGGTGGACCAATGAGTTTAAAATTTGAGTATCATTATGAATTCATAGATTCCAACGTATTTGATGAGTTTTAATTCATTGCAGTAATTATTCTTTTTGATGTTCGAATTGTTCTGTTCTTGGCCAGCGGGAGCCTCTTCAAGTTGCTGTCTGTGCCTTGTTGACACCCTCCTCTGGGCCTCCAGGAGTCTTTGATGACATCCTTGCTTTCTGCGGTATTAAAAAGTTCCAGCTCGCTCATGTTGTACATTTCCTGTTCCAGACTTGGAATCAGACATTTCTCCAAGGAGTTCCGGTTCTTTCAGGGGGAATTAGTGTTTAGAGACCACTAAACACTGGGCCATGTGGGTGCCTGATGCTACTGGACTGACTGAACCTTTACTCCAGGCAATTTCAGTGGACAGAGCTAGGGCACAGATACGAGAACAATTCTTTCATACTAATATTTTCATTGCAAGTTTAAGATGATGGGTTTTTACTTAATTACTTTGATTTTGTGTTTGTAGTTTTCTTTTAGGCTGGTAATAATTAAAATAATTGTTTTTGGCTATATATAGGTATATGTTTTGAATTAGCAATACCAATAATATTGCTAATGATATGATTATTCCTGAAAACAGCTTAAGATCTCTTTGCAGTGCTTTTTGTCCCACCAGAATGTACCTCCATGTCAGTGCATTTTAAAAATCACCTGAAATGGTTCTTCTCTGATTGGTTAAACCAGGGGTTGGCAAATCTTTTCTTATAGGGCCAAAGTATAAATCTTTTTAGCTTTGCAGGCGATACTGCCTCCATCACAACTATTCACCTCTGCTGATACAGTGCAAAAGCAGCTATATAGACACTATGTAAACAAGTGGGCTTGGCTGTGTTCTAATAAAACTTTATTTACAAAAACAGGCAGTGGGCTGGATTTGGCCCACCTGCAAGCCATAGTTTGCCAACCCCTGGCTTAAACCACCACCTTGACGACCACATTCATGTTTCTTTGTTTGCAATTATTAAGGACTGCTTTTTTAACTTAAATTTTCCTTTGTTATATAATTATATAAATAGTTTCATAGTTCCAAAGCCAAAACTATAAAACACAGTACATTTGGAAAAGTCTAGCTTTTCTTAATGCCCTTTTGATAGCATCTCTGGCTTTTGCTGAGAGAGAGAGCCCCTTTGGCCTGGTTAGTCTTGTCAGTGGCTGACTCCCCTCCAAGGAGGACCTCCTGCCCGCCCCACCCCCACCTTTGATCTTTGAAGAGGGTCCTGGTGCTCAGTACTGATTCCTGTCTCTTCTTCTGATGCAAGTGATAAATATCCAGCTCCAATGGCCTAGGCAACCAATCAACAACTTACTGGATTATTTAACTGGGGAGCTTAGGATCAGAATGGCTTCAAACCATTTGGGCCAACACTAGCTGATGTAGTATTTTTGTGTGACTTAGAAGACGAACCTCCTCTGGGCAGACACAGCTCCAGATGATCAGCTCATGCCTTCGTGCAGATTAGAAAGAGGTGCCCCTACAGGTATGTGGCTTGATGAACAGAGTATGAGCTAGCTTTCAGTCCCTACTTGCCCCTTCAGCTGGAAGACATTGTGCAGTGCACAACCTGCTCAACTGTATGTGGTGGCCCTGGCTTGTTCCCAGGTTTTGGATTCTTCCAGAGTGGCTCTATTCTCAGAACTATCTCCCCTCTTGGCTTCAATGATGACTGTCAGCAGTGCAGGTTTGTGTCCTGCCATTTTTGCAACCACCTCAAAAAGAGAGCACCTTGTCCCCATTGGAGCAGGAACTAATTGGAGAGTGAATGACCAGGCTGGGTCATGTGTCCTTCCCTAGAGGCAGGGAGGTTGGGAGGGGTTCCTCCAGGGCAACCTTTTATCAACTTGGACTGAGAAACTTCAAGGTAAAATTGAAGGATTATTACTAGAAAAACTGTGAATTAATTTTGGGCAGGAGCAGGCTACCAACTGTCCCATATGATTTCCTTACCCCTCATCCATGGTGTCCCCCTCTCCTCAGTCATCTCGCTCCTGTGTGCCTTGTTCCATTTTCATAGGAGAAAAATTATACCCCAAAATGTTCATTCCCCGCCTGGAAAACCCATCCAGATGCAGCTCAAGTCATAAAAGAGCATCAGACAAGGGTCTTCATCCGTTATGAGCTCAGTGGGCATCAATTTTATCAACAGCCCCTGTCTTTAATCAAGAAGGAATTACCCAGTGGCAAGGCATTATGCTTTTCTTTTATAACCGGCTCGTTTAAAAAAAATTAATTTCAGTTCAACTTTTAAGCGAGGGAAGAGAAAGGATAATTGTGCGGCGTTTCCAGGAAAGTTATGAAAGGAAGCATGGGGTCATTTTTCAGAACTCTGCTCCTCACGATTAATAATCATCATTCTTGGGCCTCTCGTGCGTCTTGCAGCCGAGCTGTGAGCCCTGGAATTGACTGACTGGGCTTTGCCTCTGAAGATGTTTCTCGCATTCTCCTATTTCTGGGGAAGGTGTTTGGAATTGGGAAACAGCTGGAGTGTCTCACGGGGAAAATCTCACTATAAGGCTCACGGTTCCCGCACTCTCGTGTCTTCTGGGAATAAGCACCCTTCCCGCTCCTACCGTCTTGCTCAGCAACCCTTTCCTCTCTTCTCCATCCTCATTTTCATTCGTATCAGTGGTTATGTGGTGCTCTCAAGCCTGAGCACTGATGCACGGATTTTTCAAACCGTAATTTATCATGTGGATGAAGGTTTTATCTCTTGTTTGGTGCCCACAACATTGGGGTTCTAATTTCCACCCCACTAGTTCCCTATGGAGTGGGGCAAGCTTTGCCTAACCTTTCTGTGTTAGTTTCATCTCCTGGAAAATAGAGTTATATCTGCCCTGCTCACAGGAACACAGGAATTAGTCATTGTTTTTCAGAGCGGTAATCTCATACCTTTGCCAACACAATGCAATTCCATCAACAGCCCCCAAATTATATCTGAAAGCGTAGTTGCTAGTGAGCTGTGTTTATTATCATTATTTCCATTGTGAGGCTCCGAGCTAATACTCATAAGGTTGCCACTTAATTCATAAATCCAAGAAGCTGTCGTAGCCATGGCAGTGAATGGGGTTCAGAGCTGAGGGCCACTTTGAAAAAACCCCCATCCGCCTCGGCACAAGGCTTCATCCGAGCCTGGGCAGGCAATCACGACAGAAATGAGAAGGTCAGAATGGGATGTGACTGCATCCCTTTCAATTTCAAGCTATGATTAATCTCTTCTGATGTTATTTTATTTGAAAAAATAATCTAAAACCGGCCCCAGACAGAATCAACTCTTCTTAAAAGGGAAATGTACGAAATGTACATGAGGGGAGAGAATGTTGCTTGCAGAGGAGAAAGGACAGGGAGCCCTTTGGCGGAGGTTTGAGGCGACCGAGACTGCCATGATGAGGCCTGGCCATTAATTTATGGCTGTAAGAGGGAGGCTCTTTCTTCCTGAAAGTTGGTGATTCACAGCCTCATCTGAGGTCTGACTCCATCAAAAACACATCCCATTCCAAGAGCTGCCAAAAAAGTAGGTTTTCTCCCACCCAGGAGACCCCACACAGCTTCCCCGCCAGCCTAGAGACCTGGGTCTGTTGTTTGCAGGGAACTGGTGAGTTTTCCTGCCCTCCTGGGTGGTCACTGGTCCCCAGGAAAGGCCCTTTGAGAGACAAGCTGCCTTGGTCTGGACGGCTAAGGCAGGGGTTCTCAGCCAAAGTGCCACTGACATTTGGGGCTGCGTCATTCAGGATCGTAGAATGTTAGCAGCACCCCTGGCCCCCACCTGATGGCTTCTGTTAGCAGCCCCTTCTCCATTGTGACAAGCAACAATGTCTGCAGACATTGCCAAATGCTTCGGGGGTGGGAGGGGGCAAAAATCACCCTGGTAGCAATTCATGGTGAAGTGTAGTCCCTTGAGCCCTTTCGCACCTGACCCTGGGTTTGCCTTCATGTTGGCAGGGGAGGTGCAAAGCCCCAGGGCCTCCGGCCGAGTGACCAAGACCCCAGGACAACAGAGAGCATCTTGGTGCAGAGTGCATGTTTGCCTTGTGTGCACGTCCGCCTGTGGCCAGCCGCCCAGGTGCCCCTTCAAATTGCGCCCGCAAACCAGGTTATTAGTCAGTTCTCCTGAGCTGCTTGGAAGTGTCCCTGCCTAAGCGAGCATGTAATTACCAGCTCTGTACACCCTCAGCCGTGGGCTCACAGGAGAACGGCAGTGGCAGAAGTGGGTAGCTCATTTCAGGAGGCGGGGGGGCCTTGGAAGCATGACAAGAATGCCGGGGATGATGGTGTCCGTCCCCTTTGGAGGATGCACGTGCATTGCTGGCCTTTGTTGGGATGCAGCTGCCAGCTCCTTGCATGTGACTGCAGCTGCCTGACCTACCTGTGTCAGGGAGCGGGGCCTCCCAGGCACGGGGACCTCTTGGAGGCTGCACACCTGAGCTTGCATTAAGCCCTTCGGTAGCTCCAGGGGGTCTTTCATTTGGCAGCCTCGCTCCCCATCATATCAAACAAATTAAAACACACCCACGATTTAACTATAATTTATTTGCAGTAAAAGTATTTGAAAGGAGTTTAATGATTTTGCTTCTTAAATTATCTGGCAGTGGGTCATTCATCAAAGTCGCAATTACCTGTGATTTACCCCACAACCAATAGGCATCCTTAGGAATTCTTGCAACTGTTTTCTCAAACGTAATGAAGTTTTTATGACTACTACATCATGAATACTGCATCCAACAAGCAGTGAGGAGGACACATTGCCGCCATCGGCAGGCATTTAACGAAGCATTTATTAATTTCGATTTTGCGGCTTTCTTGTCGAATTTCAGAGGCAATAATTTCATTCCACATTGCACACACTTGCATGGGCCCCAGAAAGGGCTGTGTTCAAGGCTCTGAAGTGAAGCCTTGCTCATTTCTCTTGCCTACGAGAAGGCGAGAAGATTCCAGAGGCTGCTCGGCAGTCACTTTGCCAAGGAGGGTTCTCTTGGTTGTTGGAGTCACGCCCAGTTTCCTCTTTCTTGGTTTTTATGGGGGTAAAAATTAAGTCCAAACATCTGGAGATCCACATGTGTGATTTGCAAACATCGAATATGGCGTTCATTCCTTATTCCTTGGCTAATTTATTGGACCTCGGCTTTCTGATCAGCCGACCAGCTGGGCATTTTACTTTTCCCTGTTACTGCAAACGAAGCATAATTACTGCGATGCAAACAGGTCGGAAAAACAATGAGAAATTAAGTGTAATTGGGCGCATTTCCTGACGAGTTATAAACGCCTAGCCTGTATTTTATTTTCTTTTCTACAGATAGGGACTTTGCAATTATTCATTGTGGGAGAGCTCTACCCCCTACTGCTCTCCCATGCGTGGGACGGAGAGGAGGGATAATTTCCTTGCTCCCAACCAGAGGTAGTGAGTCTCCAGGACGCATATGGTAATATTTAAAGACATAAAAAGGGACAGGACAATTAAAAATGTGCACGAGTAGCTTTGGGGCTGACATTATTGATGCCTTTGTGATCAATAGCGCTATTTTTATTTGGATTGCTGGGTAAGAATGAGCCTCAGGAAGCTACTGCCACGAAATTTAGAGAGCCCGGCAGAGGCCCTGTAAACCCTGCTGTAACTCTCGCGTCCGGCCCGGGAATCACGGCTGATTTAAAGGCTTTGGGTGATGGAGTGAGGCGGGGTTTCCATCACTGTATGCCCAGGAGAGGGGATTACATCTGCCCGGCATCCAGACCCCAGGTGGAGTGAAGCCGTTTATAACAGAATTTGGCTGCCGTTGAATTTTAATCTTGGGATCCACCGATTGCTTTAAGGGCAGCTGGAGAAGCCGCCATTTGCTTTTAATAGCTTTGCCCAGAGACTGAAGAAATCCCCCCCCTCCAATTGCTCTGCTCAGGGTTGTTTTGTGGAAGGGATTTGAAAGAGAAAATTTTATAAATAGGAGCCGTGGATCATAGCTCTTTCTGGGTAAACTATTTGAACATGGGCTTTCTGATTATAATTGCAGCTAATATTTACTGGCTGCTAATGACACGCAGGGGTGTTGCTAAGTGCATTTCTCGTCTTGTTTACCTGAAAACTCATGACAGTGTGCTAGACTCTATTTCAGGCCCATCTCCCGCACATGCGCCAGCCACTGGTAGCCACTTGCCACTGCACTTGACCTGTGGCCGGTCCACGTGGACAGCGGCTGCAGATGCAAAATGTTCACCAGATGTCAGACTTAGGGCAGGAAAAAAAAAAAGACTGTCAACTACTTAATTAATAATTTTTATATTGATTAAGTGCTGGAATGATAATAATTGGGACATATTGGGTTATATCAAATGTATTGTTAAAATTATATTCTTTTGACTTTGTACCTCTGTTTTTATTTTTTAAGTGTGGTTAGGAAATTAAAAATATTACAGATGTGGTTCGTATTATATCTCTGTCACTGGTCTAGAGGAAGAAAAGAGGCACAGAGAGGTAAAGTAACCTGCCCAGGTCACACAGCATGCCCATGGCAGGGCCTTTTAGATGCCAGTGGCGTGACCCCAAACCAGGCACTTGTGCTTGAGCCTGCCCTTCTCCACATCCCTGCAGACCCCTGTTGCATCTGTAACCTGGTGCTCTCAGTCCCCCCTCAGTCACCGGAGGCTTGGCCGATGGATCTCTGTGGCTTTTTCCAGATGACATTCTCTGCTTTGTACTCTTTGGCATGGAGTGGTGTGATGTGGAGAGGGGAGCATCCGTCTCTCTCTTAATGCTTATTTAATTATATTTAATTAGGAATCTTGTCATATTTTAGCCTGCAATTGGTCTCCTGGGGCCGTCTGCTGTGCAGATATTTGAAAAATCCAAACTTTATTTCTTGCCATTGATCCACGTGGTTAATGGGCCTGAGTAGGACTGATTTCACCGTCTTCTAACTCGGAACAAGGGGCCGAAGGAGAAACTGAGCAAAAATGGGCCGGGCACCAGGGAAGGCTGCCCTTCGGGGAGGAGGGCTGTCCACTGACCGTGCCTGGCTCGCCACACCCCCTTGCCGGGGTCCTGGGGAGGGCTGGGCCTGCCCTCTCCTGTGCCCTGGTTGGTGTGGCACCCTGAGACCCGTGCTGCCTGTTGGTAAAAAGGTGGTCTGCACGTGGTCAGCACCACTTCGCTACATCCAGAGCTCCTGAATGGCCCCCTTGCCCCCAGGCTGCCTCCCAGATGGCCTGTGCTGACTCACCGCCTGTTCTTCCCCCTCCAGGTGGAACAGACTGCTCAGAGGACGGGGGCACTAAGGAGAGGGGGGCCTCCTGCCTTGCTGCCATTGGGGTCCTTGGTGGAGACTTAGGGCAGGACTCACAGCAAGACTGACATTGCCCCTGCTTGCCCAGAAGGGAGCCCCTGGAGGCTGGCTGAGGGCCGGCTCTCCCGCCCGGCAGCGTCCGCAGCCAGCCGAGGGATCCTGGTGCTGCCTTCAGCCCGCCTCCTGCCCCCGCTGTGGGCATTTAATCAGTGCAGCTGATTAGTGGAAACACAGCACAGACTGGGAGTCTGAGACCCTGGCTGGGGTCCTGTGCTGTCGTTTATGGCTGGGTGGTTTGAAGCCAGGCTTCCCACCCCGCTGAGCCTCAGATACCTCATTTGCAAAACGAGACTCATATCTGCCCTGCCTCCTCTCCCTGAGTTGTTGAGAGGTTCCAGCAATGTACGAGAGAGTGATATGAAAATGTGGGCAAACAGGAGAGTGGTATTTAAATGCGTGCTATTACCATAATTGTCTCGTATTGTGTGTGTATATCTCATCTCCCCAATTAGATGTGGGATCCTTGGTGACAGCCACTGCATCTCACCCCCTTTTGATATTCCCCACACAGCCAGGATGGTGGAGAGCATATGGCCACTGCTCAGTGAATATTTACTAAATTGAACTGCATTTCATTTTGGTTCCAAATTCCCCTAAAAACTTGATCGGTGCAGCCCAGAGGTTTTCTCAAGGAGCAGGCAGAGTGAGTGAAGCTCCTCAACATGGCTCTGCGTCCCGTTGTGGGACAATGTCTGTGGAATGAATGAGTCAGTGAATGAATGGACGCCTTGGGGCCTTTGCTTTACTCTCCCAGCTCCTGGCTTTGACAGTAGCCGTGAAATCTGCTGCCTCTGTTCAAAAATGACTTCTCCTTCTCCCGCGGGACACGCTTTCCGCGTCCTGCCTCGCCGTAGTTCGGATTTCTATTAAGTAGTCAAACATAATATAAAATTGCCAACAAAAAGATTGTTCCCGGATTAATTAATCTCACCTTTACACAGGGAAAGACATAAAAGAGAGCATAAGATAAGAAAAGAAAATGAAATTAATCTTATACTTTCTATGGCTGCCTGTTAATTTCAAGCTTTCCTGCATCCGGGTGCCTGTGCTCCTGCTTGCCTTCTAGATTGCTTGGTACTTAAATGAAACATCTTATTAATCATTTCCCCGGAATGCTGTGCAGCCAAAAAAGAAAAAAAAAAAAAAAAAGGCATTCAGGAGCCACAATGAGTTTATTTTTATAGTAATGCATACCTTATCATCAGGTATGGCCAATGCATCACGATGAGGAGGCAAATTTGTATACTATCTCACACCGCTATCGATAAATCACCGTAACACTAAGCTGCCGAATCAATTCCACCCTGACAGCAACCTCTCCGCGCAGGAGAGATTTGAGAATAAATGTGGAGGTAACCAGGAAATAAAACTGTCTGAGAAGTTTCACAAAAGAAGCTGAACTCTGCTAATCAGAAAATAAATGCATCCTTAATTCCAACATGACGGAGCAGCAGGTCAGCAGTCCTGAGGGTGGACAGCTTCTCAGCCCCGGGGGGGAGATAGACGGCTTACGGGTCTTTCCCCCCCACCCAGGCTGCATTCTCGCATCTTCCAAAATGTCCATTAACCCCAGAGGACATTCCAGCTGGCCCCTCACCCCACCAAGATGATGTATATGCAGTGATTAACCAATCCACAGGAGCATCAAGATTTCTCAATGCTCTTCTTCACTGAAAAATGCATTAGCTCCTGGCAGTACTGTCCAGAAATTAATTCACGGACAACTAAGCGTCATTATCCAGGGTCTGTCCTAGCTAACTGTTCTCCGTTAGTGAATTTGGGGATGGAAATAAGCTATTTCCATCTACTTTATCATCCCAGAGACCTTAGTACATAGTGTGTCTCTGGTAAGTGCTGTTATTATACCCTGTTTCTAGAATTGCTGTTACTAGTAATTCTGCAGAAACAAGCTCCCACCCAAAGCCATCAACACAGTGCCTTTAAGTCTTAAGATCAGCCTTTAATCTCTACTTTGAAGTTGTTGCAGAGGCAAGAGTTTTATTGCAGCCTCATGGCTGGGTGTTTAAATTTTTTAAGTAGTGAGCTATTCCCTCCCTGTCCCAAACACTGAAGTCCAGGGGCCACTTCCCAGGAGAAGGTCCTTGCCAGCAGCCCAGGTGCTGGGGCTGGTTTGGGAGACGGGTAGAGAGAACCAAAAGGGCTCCTACAGGAAAAGGCCAGGGCTAGCACCAGCCGCCTTCACAAAACGCAAAGTGAGTGATGAACTGGGAGAACCCCTCGACAGACTGCACGTTGAGTTTAGGGTCACCCTCTGGAAGGGCCCCTCCTCACTGCACCACGATGCAGCCCTCTCCAGCACCTCCCTCGCATTCTCTTACAAGTGTCACCCCGCCTAGCTCTTCCCTAGTTGCCCACTCTCCCTGGATGAGCGCCCCCTCCCACAATTTGCAGACCACAGGGGCCCCCCAGTCTCTAACTCCAGTTTTCATCCATCTTCTGTGCTCCAGAGCCAACACTGGACTCCTTGTTTGACATTTCTCCTGCAGTGCATCTGTCCCCTCCTTTGTCCCCATGGGCAGCTCTTACCTGTTATGTATTTATTTATTTATTTTTATTTTTTTTACCCATGCCCTGCCCCTCTTCTCTGTCTTTTAAACCTTTGCTTTCCTGCAGGTCCTCCCCTTCCTTCATCCCCCAAAGCACAGACAGCTGCACCTTCCTCTGGACCCGCTACACATATATTCCTGCTATATGTATTGGATCACGGGGCTTATGAACTGGATTTGTTTCCATCTGACTCCTCAAGGAGATGCTAGGGCCTCCAGGACACAGTCTGCATCCTGCTCCTTTGAAATTCCCCTTTTCCTGCAGGGCTTGTTGCACAGCAGGTCTCCACAAACATTTATTAAATGAACACAGATTCAAACCCAGGACGACGGAGGAGAAAGATCCAAGGGACAGTTTGATAAACAGAAGGCTTCCAAGAGACGGTTTCCAACTCAAATCAGTTTTTTTGAATTTTATTGTGGTAAATACACTTAACATGAGATCTATTAATACCATTTTATTTATTTTTTTATTTTTTTGAGACAGAGTCTCACTCTGCCCCAGGTAGAGTGCAGTGACATGATCGTAGCTCACAGCAACCTCCAAAACTCCTGGGCTCAAGCGATCCTCCTCCCTCACCCTCCCTAGTAGCTGGGACTACAGGCGTGCATTGCCACGCCTGGCTAATTTTTCTATTTTTAGTAGAGACAGGGTCTTGCTCTTGTTCAGGCTGGTCTTGAACTCCTGAGCTCAAGTGACCCTCCCTCCTTGGCCTCCCAGAGTGCTGGGATTACAGACATGAACCACGGCGCCCAACCAAATGATCCACCATTCTAACAAATTTTAAAGTGAATTGCAAATTATTAGATCAAATGATGACTGGAAAAAAGAGTTGAAAAGACTCTTAATATACACATACCACCTTTAGAACCAGAGTAATCATTATCATTATGACATGGCTGCTGTGGATTGAGCATCTACAGGGCCGAACGAAAGCTTTGCACCTGTTCCCTTGTTTGGCCATCCCCAGATCCTCTGCGGGGGGCCTGTGCTCCCCCTCATTGGAGATGGAGCCCCACCCCCATCCCCCCGCCAGGCGCTGCCTGAGCAGAGCAAGCGCGTCCATGTTGGTGGACTTCGAGTTCCTGCCTCTCTTTGCCATGCGTGCCATCTCTGGGCTTCTAAAAGGTTGAATGATGCAAAAGTCCTGTTGAGGACCCATTATGGAGAGGGCATGTTCTTTGTTTTCATCCTAGTGCAGAGCATTTTCCACCCACCAATGTATTCCGTTCAATCTGCATTATGATCAGTAATATATGTTAGCTGGAGAGAGGTTGTTGTGTGAGCTGCAGTTGCTACAATGAAGCAGAAACTTTACCTCTAAGAGAAGCTAATGGGCCCAGTTTAGGGGGGCACAAGCCCCTGACCTTGGTTAGATCAGCCCCAAGCACTAATCAACATTACCGAGAATGTCTGCATGCGAGAACAAAGCATAAATATTTGGTCTATATTGAAGGTCTCCAGGGCCATGGCAAACAGCAGCCTTAAACATGCATAGTCTACCTGCCTGCTAAGAAAGAGAAAACACAGAGAAAAACAGCCCTTTGAATCCATTCTTCCCCATAGAAACAGAAACGATGTCCTGATCATTATGTCTAAAAAAGCAGCAGATACGAAAATTGGATTTGGTTAGAGCTGGATTTTAGCTGCAAATGGGTGGTTTTTAATAAAGTGCCTCATAGCAACCGATCTGTGAAAAGCTGCTACTTAAAAGCAAGTTCATATGATCTCGGAAAATGTCTCATCCAGACAGGGCAGTCTGTAACTGTTTATTTACAGTTGTCTGCACCAGATCAGATAAGCTGGTGCTTGTGGAAGTGGGGGGCTTCCAGAAAGTACCATCCCTTGGAAACTCACAGCTTCAGACTGTTTATGTGATCAGGAAATGGATCATTGGTTCATGCTTTTGGAAACAGGGCCCCGTGGGCTTTGCCCTGGGGTGGACGCTCGGCAGGCGCTGAGCACCAGAACTGTCCCTGATGCCTGGGCGCTGAGAAATGGCGCTGGGGCTGAGTCCCGCCTCGAGACTCTCTGGCTGTCTGACTTTGGGCTCGTGCCTTGCCGTTTCTCTTCTTCTCATTCTTTCTTTTTACAAAGTCTTTATTGAGATACAATCCACATACTATACAATTCACCCATTTGAAGTGTAGAACTCGACGGTGTTTAGTATAGTCACGGAGTTGTGTGACCATCACTGCTGTCATTTGTGGACACTTTCACCATCTCAAAAAGAAACCTGGTACCCTTTAGCTCTCACCCACTGCCCCCATCCCCTCTCGCCCTACGTGATCTCCAGTCTGCTTCCTGCTCTGCAGATCTGCCTGTTCTGGACGTTTCCTTTGAATGGACTCGTGCGATGTGGGGTCCTTCTGCGTCTGGCTTCTCTCACTGAGCTTCACGGTTCCCGGTTCCTCCACGTCGTAGCGTGGACGAGGACATCATTCCGTTTTAGGGCTGGCCCTTTCTGGTCACCAGGGTCTTTGTGGGTCAGATGGGGCCAGAGGCTCTTTCTGTTCTCAGTCCCTGCTAACAATCTTTTCGGAGTGGGGTCTGCCTGCAGTGTTGGGGGCGGAGCTGTGGGAGCCCCCCAGGGGGCAGCTACTGCTCTAGCTCCTCCATCCCTCTCCCCTCCCCCCAAACGTGGCAATGGTCACCCACAAAATAGAATCCGTCCTTTCTTTTCCCCTCAGACCCCGTTTTTTCCCGTGTGATGCATCGATTTGTGTCTGTCTTGATAACAGCAGCGACACAACTCGCCCATTGGTACTGAGCTTCAGGAGTGGCTAAGCCCTGTGTTTGGGCTTCTTGACAACAGCTCACAGCGACCTAGCGAGGCAGAGAATCACAATCCCCATTTAACAGATGAGGACGTGGAGGCTCAGACAGGGTAAATGGAGCCCTCCACGTTCTCTGCAGAAACTGTGATTCTTCTATAAATGCCTTGGGGTTCAAGAGAAGTGGTTTGCCTTGATGTGAATTTTCCAATGCAAATCTCTTGAAGTGGGTCTCCGCGGCCCCAGAGAAGCTGTGAAATTGGTCTCCAAGCCCAGCACCTTGCTGCCCAGGTACCCAGACCCCCAGGAATGCAGAGATGTCAACAGACAAGGCTGGCAAGACAGCTTGACAGTGGGGACGAGTGGGAGGGGGCACGGTGGGCCCCAAGCACGTGCCCAGGAAAGGGAGTCTGGAAGAGGTTCCCCCAGAGGTCACGCCTGAGTGGTGTTGTACAGCATAAAGTGATGTCACCCCAGTGGGCGGGGGGAGGCCCTTTGTACAGCCTTTGATTAACTGTACTTAGAGGAGGTAGGTACAAAATGTCGTGGGAGTGCGGGGGCGGGGTGATTAATCCTCCTATAATCTGTTGGCCACAGTTTTGCTGTTGCAGGAGGTTTTGCCGGAGAGATCGATCGGGTCTTAACAGAGTGGTGAAATGGTGCAGTGACTCCGCTGCTAACTCCAGTGGAGCTCACCTCCCTGGGCCGTGCGGCTTTGGGGGTTTTCACGCCGGTGTGTCTCTCAGTGACTGAGGAAACTGCCCCAGAGATCCCGTTTGTATGCTGCAGGAAGTGGGGAGGACCTGAGGGGAAGGGGAGGAGGAAAGGAAGAAAGGAAGCTATGGCAGTGGTAACGATCCCTTTATTAGATTCATTATCGAGAAGGTGAATGTGCTCCTTCATCCTACTTCCACGTTCCTCGTTTCTCTTAACCCTCATCACAAGAACCCTGTGAGGCAGGTTCTTGTCCCTCATTTCACTGGTAAGAAATCTGGGGGCCCAAGAAGTGGAGTAACTTGCCTGGACTCAGACAGGCAATCAGTGCCAAGTCCAGGTCTTAAACCAAACACTCAGGAGTGAAGTAGGCACTCGTGGTGCCGGTGATAAACCAGGCCTGAGGTTAGGGCTGGTGCAGGGATTGTACAAGGACAATCTTGCCACATTATTGTGCTGGAGGACAATTTGGGTTGTGCACACTGGGCTGAAGAAGCACAGAGAAAGGAACCAGAATCTGTGGGGGAAGTGAGGAGGCGCTTCTTGGAAGGGGGTTATTGAGGCTGGGCTTTGAGGGATGTGCAGGAGTCCTTGAGTTAAGTAAAGGTATAGGTTCATTCTGGGAACGAATGGAAGCAGTGTGTGCAAAGGCTCAGAATTGAGATTGAGGGTCATGTATGGAGGGAACAATAAGACTTGCAGAATGGCTGATTGCAGGATGTGGGGCTAGTGGGAAAAGAGAGCTAGAAGGAGTATTAATGTACCCAGCTCCTCATTCAGCTCTGCCTTGTCAGGTGGGCATAGGTAGCCTTGTCCTGGGGTAGGATTTTACAGGAATTTAGGGAACTGGTAATTGCTTTAGAGGTCTTTTATGTTTGCCACCCCCCATACACATACTTTGGAAGCTAACAATGGATTCTCCAAGGAGTGACAGCAAAGTCACAAGCAGCAAAGGATTCTGGTTTGAAATTGTGTAACTGGCTCCCTTAGCTACTATCTAATTAAGGAAGGGGTTGGGGGAGCCCAAGGCTTTGAAGTAGCAAGAGAGAACTCTGAAATGTCTCCAGCTGGCCCTATGGAGGGGTCTAATTACGGAGCAGGGTTCTCCAAGTGTGACGTCACTCAGGGGCAGTGGGGGTCAGTCACGGCCAGTGGCATGAAATGTGTGGAGGTGGCTTTGGTGTCTAAACCACAGGACAAAAGCATCTGCAGCCACAGCCCCAAAGGCCCCAGCTGGCCCCGGCCATTCTCTTTCCGGGTAGTGTGGCGGGTCCTGGACAGTTTTCCTGGATGCTGGGCGTGCACAGGGACATTGAGGAAGGAGCTCTGGAGCCGAGCATTCGGCTCTAGCCTGTCATCTTGGCTCTTGGCAAGGCTCATTTCTTTTTCAGGATAAAAGTGAATTTTTTTCTGGAATAGATCCAACAGCTCCATGGTTGGTCAGAAGGAAACAAAGAAGAAAGATAGGTCACCACTCCAGCGACTTAATCAGGCCTCACACAGGACCTGGATGGTGCTTGGCGTCAGTAGATTTTTGAGAGGTGATGGTGGGACCATCTTGAAAATATTGTCCTGCCATTGTGCCTGAAAATGCCACTTTAGGGAAGTCACCAGCTGAGCAGATCTTTAAGGAGCACTCCGGGGCAGTTAGAGCAACAGACACAGGCCCGGTCACCGTGGGAGCATGGTCTGCAAGCGGGAAGCAGTAGACACATGTGCCAGCCCCAGGCGGGCGTCGGCTCTGGGGAAGGAAGAAGGAGGCAGGCAGGGGTGGCCAGAGGCTTGTGCTCTGGAGGGAGGCTGCTCGACAGAGTGGAGGGACAGGGTCCCGGGCAGAAAGGGTGGTCTGTGCGAAGGCTGCTGAGGCATCTCTGGAAGGTGGGAGCAGGGGAAGGATTCTGAAGGGGGAGGTGGGAGCAGCTGGGAGGACAGCTGTGCTTGTTCATGAGGACCTGGCCCAGCTGGGACCCTCAGGCCGAGCCCCTGACCCAGGGGGTCTATACGCCTTTATGGGATGCGGTGAAAGGGCAGGCAGCTGGATTTATCCCTCTGTTTTTAGGTTTTTGCGTCTTAAGTTTTTGTATTCCGTAGCTACTGAGGAGGTTGGAGAGTCTTTCGTTTGAAATGTAAGATGATTTCTTCAGAAAAAAACGATCAGATTCCTCCTGACCTCTTGTTCCAAGGAGAATAGGCAGTATTTTATCATTGCGGCATTGTATCATAGCTACAGCTAAACCCATCTGAATGCCTGCCAACATAACAAAGGGAAGATGAAGTGGGATGACTCAGTCTTGGGTCGTGAAAGCTCAGGAAAGCGAGACAGCCCCCTCCCCCGCCAGCCGCGTACCAGGAAGGAAGAATGGCAGGGGCCAGCGTCCCTCGTGCCCTGCCACGATCTCCGTTTAGCAGACATTCAGCTGCCCAGCCCGGGGTCCTCAACCCTCTCATTCACCTGTTTGGAATATTTACCGGTTTAAAATATCTTAGAAGAGGGATGCTGTGTGAGCAAGTTCATTAGGAAGACTTTAAGCCAACATGTAACAAAATAACATTGTGCAAAACACGTCTCGTCACTGCAGGAATTATCCAGGCTAACAGGGACATCACGACCCCTCCATATGGAGGTTTTAGTAGCTGGTGTTTTCCAAACTCACTTAAGGATAAGTACTGACTTTAAGGTACATTTTATGGGCTGCGGATTTTGTGTAAATCAGTTTGGGATATACTGTTTTAATCTGATATTATTACCCCATTACCTCTGTTGTCAAGAACAATTTTAAAAATGTCCGTGAGCAGCCATCTATTCTTCTACTCAACTATCCATCGAACCACTTATTCGACCAATCATCTGTTCATTCATCCAAGCAGTCATCCATCCACCCTTTATCCACCCTTTATCCACACACATCCCAGCAGGCAGCCATCCAGCCAACAGATGGGACAATACTAGGACTTTGGTAGATCCAAGATGTCTTCAGGGAGCTTCTAGTCTAATAAAAGACTACCTCCTATATACAAATAACCAGATTGCTGGGTGGAAAGTGATTTTTGTCCTTGGGAAATTGGAGTTCTTGAAGCTCAGAAAGGGAGAATGCTCCTCTCCTTAGGTGAATCCTTGAGGGCTTTGTGGAGGAGGTGGCCTTTTTACTCGGAAAAGGGATTTGGACATGACGAGACAGAAGCTGGGGGCCAGGACCCCCTGCAGGGGGGACCAGGAGGACAGAGGGCCAGAGCTTCAACAAGGGCAGGCTGGGCGAAGCCACCCGCCTTCCCCTCCTCCTCCTCCTCCTCCTCCTCCTCCTCCTCCTCCTCCTCCTCCTCCTCCTCCTCCTCCTCCGAGCCTGCCCGGCTGAGTCGTGACTGCAGCGTTGATGAAGAGCTGCTGCCCTGCTGCCTTGTTACTGGCAGGAATGTCGCTAACGAGGCCTAATTCTTCCATCGGCATGCCTTTCCTTTGATGCCGGCTTCAGAAACATTTAGCTCCATTTAGAATCAGAGGCTAAAATGTGTTTGTCATCACGGTATCCACAGATGAGGCCTCCAGAGCCCGTCTTCGGCTGCACGGGGGATGGAAAGGAACTGAGGCTCAGTTTTGTGCACCTTTCACCTGGGGCCCCACATGCACCCTACCCTGGGGCCAAAGAGTGGGGGAGATCCCCACACAGCCCCGGAAAGGGCTGAGATCTCTGTGCCCTGCCCATCTGCCCAACAGGGCCGTGGAGTGTGCGGTGGGAGCTGGGCGCCGAGCGAGAGTACGGAGGGGGCCAGACAGCCAGGCACACTGACCCCCGGAGTTTGCATTCAATGGGGGACACAGACGATACGCCACTGAATAACTAAATAGGATAATTACACGCAGTGATAAATACTCCAGGGAAATAAACAGAGCGATGCGCTGGTGGGTAACTTCAGGGGAGGACGGTTTTAGATGGAGTGGTCGGGACAGGCCTCTAAGGAGGTGGCATCTGAGCTGAGACACAAATGGCAAGAAGGAGCCAGGCAGGGGCAGAGCTGGGGAGGGAACAGCCATTGCAAAGGCCCTGAGGTCGAGGGAGCGGAGGTACTTTGGGGAACAGGAAGGCCAGTGTGGATGGGGGTGACGAGCGAGGTGGGGAGTGTGCAGTGCAAAGAGTTGCCGGTGAGGTGGGCAGGGGGCCAGTCACTTGGGGCCTGTGGACCATAGGAAGGAGCTTCAGCTTTATTTTAGGAGCAGTGACAAGCTATCAAAGGGTTTAGGTAGGTGAGCGGGTCTGGGTTTCATTTTGAAATCCGTGCTCTGGCTACTGAGTCGAGAGTGGGTGTTGGGGGTAGGGTGGAAGCCAGTGGTGGCCCAGTCATGGGGGACCCAGGGCAGGGTGGGCGGCAGGGAGCTGGAGGGAAGTGGAGGGCGGGGGTCTGTGTAGAGGAGCAGCTGGTGGGATCTGCTGCAGGCTTGGCTGTGGCCATGGGAGAGAGAGGAGGGTGAAAGACCACTGCAGATGGGGCCTGAGTAGCTGAGATGTGGCTCTACTCCTGGGCTGGGGGAGGGTGGGGAGAGACAGGCCTGGGGACAAGAGAGCCAGGGTTCTGCTGTGGCCAAGTTGAATGAGAGAGGCATCTTAGCTGTTAAGGAGGCAGTTGCAATATGTAAGCTTGGATTTAGTGGAGAAATCTGGGCACTCGAAAATGGGAACAAGGGCCAAAGAGAAGCAGAACCAAATAAAGCAAAGAGATGGAGGGATGGAGGGAAGAGAGCACAACTCTGTTTGATCTCCTGGATCCAGCCATTCCTGAAGCTCAACCCACCTTGGACTGTAGTTATGTGAGCCAACCAGCACCCCCATACCCTTTGTTGTCCCTGAGTCAGTTTGAGTTGAGTGTCTGTCACTTGCAATGGAGTCTCGGCCCAGCACAAGAGGCTTTCTAAGTGCTTCAGGCCAACATACACGCCCTTCCTCTGCCGCCCAGGTTGGGAGAGGGTGGTAGAATCATGGACCTTTGGCATCAGGCAGACTCAGGACCCAGTCCTGGCCTTGCCTCTGGCTGCCTGTGTGACCGTGGACGAGGATACCTGCTTCCACGTCCTGGCATGGAGGGGTTGCGGGAGGACGGGAGGGAAGAGGCGGGGAGGGTGCGGGGCCAGCTACGGGCGCGTGACAGGTGCTTAATAAGTATCAGCTTTTGGCCTCTCTCCCCCCCTCCTCACGATGATTAAAAGCTCAGGTTGGCAATTATTTATGTCTTTGATTAATTAAACAATTGGAAAACAAATTAATTATTACACAACGAAGGCGGTTTGGGCAACACAATCTTTGAAAACATGCGGCCTGGTGGGGAGGAGAACAAAAGTGATGCTCGGCAGCAGGAATGAAAATCACTGGAGTAGAAAATCTTCAAGGTCCTTCTCATCTGGAAAATTCGCCTTTTCTAGACGTGCAGAATGTGGCTCCCTACAGATAAATGTTGACTTATGGTTTGAGTGGCTTATTATATGTCACAGCGCCTTCAAATGGCAGCCAGGTAATCACTCTGGTGTCACCTACGTGGAGTTTATCCAAGGCAGGAGGCAGAGAGGGAGAAATTGGACCTGAGTCACGGCCACGTGGCTGGCCGCTGCCGTCATTCGGGTTTAAGCCACCTCTGTCGCTGTGCTCCACGACAGCCCCCCTCGCCCCCGTGGCCAGCCCTCCACGGCGGCTGGATCTGGACGGCTGGATCTGGACGGGGCTGCAGTGACCCTCGCAGATGCCTCGAAGTGCCCTTGGCTCTGAGGGGGAGGCGGGGGGCGGAGCTGGGGAATTGTTGTGCTTGAATTTCCAAACTGCCCGGGTTTTTCGCCTCATTAAGTTACCAGTCAATTCAAGGAAAAGCTCTCAGAGTCCAGGGTCTGTGTGATGTCGCCCCCAGCCCCAGCCCGCAGCTGCCTTGGCGCCTGCAGCACACGCAGCCCCGGCTGCCCGGGAAAGAGCATTGCGGGCTCCCTGGGCTGCTTAATGGCGGCCTCGCTCGAGCGCGTCGTCTCATTGTTTGAAGGCACCACAGTGGTTTATGGCTTTCTCACCTCCAGACCCGCCCTCGCTGGGTGCAGGAGAAATTCCGATTTGTCAGGAGCCTGTCCGGTCATCCGGAACCTTCCCCAGGGCTAGGAAGGTCAACTCCCGCCATGGGTCGTATTGATTTTATTGGATGGCTTTTTCCAAAGCAGTCGAACAGCAGCAGGGCCAGCGGGGAGGGGGTTTCCAGTTTTCCTTGCGAGCAGCCTGCCCTGCTGCTGTGTCTGAAATGGCTCTCTCCCTTCTCCCCGTATTGAATTCCCTCCTAGGTTGGGCCTCCCCCACATTATCAGAGGGGGGCTGAGTCAACCCAGTTTCCTCCAGTTGCTGTCTTAGCCTGGTCTGTGTGTCATCACGAAGCTAGACACCCCATCCACCCCATGGGACACATCGAGTGTTTGTGCATCGATGGCTCTCAGCTGCCTCCTGGGAGCTGCCACGGAGGCCCCGCCAGCCCGCATTAGGAAAATGATGTTAATGCGACCAGCGCAGCATGTGCCTTAGGAAGAGTTAAAACAAAGGGGAAGAGAGAAAGATGAGCATGAGTTGGAAACCTGCTAGATCCGGGCCCTTTCCTTTGCTACCTTCCCAGGGAGGTTTGATCCCACTGTACAGACGAAGACCCGGAGGCCAGAGGAGGCAAATTGACCTGACAGCTGGGACCAGAAGCCAGGTCTGGCTCCTCAGCCTGCGCTGATAACAGAGGGAACGGCCATTCTCTCCCTTTGGTGCAATCAGGACCACAGAGTGCTTGTTACGATGCTGTTTCCTAGGCCCCCACACCAGATCCAGGGGATCAGAATTCTCTACATGGCCAAGTCATAGATGTATGCTGTTGGGGGCCCAGTGAGGACCCACAGGTATGCTTCTGGTGGAAGGTCTTCTCCAGTGACGGGCAAACAGCTCGGGCCCATGAGAACTGGAGGAGGGACACAGGGGAGGGACTCAGGGGAGACTTGGGCTCTCAGGTTGCAACTTCTAACCCCCGAAATTTATCTGATCCTGCTCACTCAAAAGGGCAATGATCCTGGAAAGGCCAGTGCGTCTGCTGCCTCCTCAGAGACACATCTGTGTTCTGTCATGCAGCAAGGACAACCTGGGCACAGGCACGGAGGTCTGCAATGACATGGGTGTTTGGGGACTGCAAGTCACCGGATGTTGCTGGATAGTCAAATGAGATGGGATGTGAAGGGGTGGATCAGAGAGATCGTGAAGGTCAAATATTTTATCTCCCCCTCTTCTTTTTTCTAGCAGTGATGTGGAATCTCGTAAGGGTTTTAATCAGGGCAGTGACATGGCCAGTCCTGGGTGTTTGAAGGCTTACCATGGCTGCAGTATGGAGAGGGGAAGCTGTAGCCAGGGTTGCGATCAGTCAGGAGACTTGTGTGGTCCAAGCAAAAGATACAGAGGGTCTAAGCTAAGGTAAGGGGGGTGGAGGTAAAAGGGCAGGTGAGAGACTTATTAGTATATGCCCCTTTCTTCAATAAGTCCTCACTGAGCATCTCCCTGGTACTCCAGCAGGTGCTGGGGAAAGAAAAGTGAGAAAGACAGGTCCATGCCATCGTGGGGCTTGCATTCTTTTAAAATAAGCAAAAACCAGTCACACCAAATGTAAAATTGCTAATGTTAGTTCTTCAAAGGAGTAGTATAAGGTGTTATGAACAGATATCACAGGGACACCTAGTGCAGCAAGGCTTCCCTAAGGAGGTGCAAGTGACTGAAGGGATGAAGAATGAATAAAAGCGACCCAGGCAGAGAGCGGAGGAGGAGTGTTCTGGGCAGAAGGAACCGAGTTTGCAAAGTCCATAGAAGCAGAGTGGAGGGAGGAAGGGAGTTTAGCAGTAAGCAGGGGTCCGTTCAGACAGGGCCTTAGGAAAAGTGGTGTGGAGTGTAGCCTTTATCCTAAGAACACCGGGAAGTTTTAAGCAAGAATTTTAAGTATGAAGTGATTTAAATTTGTGGAAGACTGATGTCTACTTCTGCCATGGTGGATAACAGGGACCAAATGGAGTAACTAGGAAAGTGGAAAAAACATGTGACACAACTGTTGTCAAACAGTGGGTAAGAAGAAGCCTAGGACTGTGACCACAGAGAAGGAAACAAACCAGGTGAGCCCACAATCACCCTGGCTTTCCGTCTGGAACCATTTTTCCCCTCTGGGGAGTAGGGAGGGAAACACCAAGCAAAACATGACAGTCTTGATAAACTGAAGAGGCACAGTTGGAACCTTGGGGAGGTCAAGGAGGCTAGAATGTGTGGGATAGGATTATACAGAGGAGGGAGCTATGCAGTAAAATAACTCCAGAAATTTTTATGGTCTTGTGTCTTAGCTGAACACTAAGATGCATGTGTAGAGGGTGAAATGTTATGAAGCCATGCAAACAGCGGCCTGGGTGGGAGTTGTGAGCTAACACAGGACTGGGAGGCATTTGAGTTCAGATTAGCCAGACTAAAGAGTCCTTATTGATCAGTCAAGACATTCACTAGAGAAACTAGAAGAGCCACCCCTTAATAGTGAGCCTAAACCATTCCTAGGGTAAAAGCTACATTAGACCCCTCCTAACCAAGATTATCAACAAGCCTCAAAAGGGTCAAACTGAACTACAATACAACTTTACTTCATTTGTCTGAAAAAAGTTTTTGCCCAAAAAAGTCTTTATTTCATCATCTGCTACCAAAGCAAAGCCCGATACTCTTTGAAAGAAGACAACAATATTTAGACAGTCAACAGTATAATTATCATAATCCAGTATCTAAACAAAAATTGCCAGATATGTTAAGAAGTTAGACAGTGTGACCCATAACCTGGAGAAAATCAGTCAAGAGAAACAGTCCCAGAAATGACAAGGATGATGGAATTAGCAAACAAGGGCATTAAAACAACCATTAAATGTATATTCAGTTATTTAAAAAATGAATATAGTGAAGAGAGAATTTTAAGAGATAAAAAGAATCAAATGGAATTTCTAGAGATGAAAACTACAATATCAAAAATGAAAAATGTATTGTATGGGATTAATAGCAGATTATAAAATGCAGAAAAAAGAGTAGTGAATGTGAAGGCATAGCAGTAGAAACAATCTAAAATGAAAAACAGAAATAAACAAAACTGGAAAAAAATGAAATAGACTTTCGCTTTGTCGTGTAGGACAATAGCAAGCATGTGTAGTTGGAGCTCCAAGATGAGAATGGCAGGGGGAGAATGCAGGAAAAAAATGGGAAGAAAATAGTGATTGGATATTTTCCAAATTTGTTGAAGTCTATAAATCCTTAGATCCAAGAAGCTCAGCTAGCCACAAACAGGATAAACACACACACACACACACACACACACACACACACACCCTACTCTGACATACATCATAATCAAGCTACTAAAAACCAGTTATGAGGAAAAAAATTAAATAACAAATGACACATTATGTACAGAGAACAAGAAATCCACAAAAATATGTATGCAAGCCAGAAGACAATGGAATGACATCATTCAAGTTCTGAAAGAAAAAAACTAGTCAACCTAGAATTCTATACTCATATCATTCAAATGATGGCAAAATAAAGACATTTTTTTGGACAAACAAACAAACAAACAAAAAGCTGACAGAATCCAGCAGCAGCAGCCCTGCACTTCAAGACAGAATAAAGGAAGTTCATAGCGCAGAAAGAGAATGATACCAGATAGACACTTAATCTACAAGAAGAAATGAAGGAATGACAAATATGTGGGTAAATATAAAAACCATTTATTTCTTATGTTTAAATTAGCTTAAAAGCTATTTGGCTATTTAAAACATAAACAATTACAATGTGTACTGGGTTTTATAACATGTAAAACAGATGACCACAAAAACACAAAGGGCAAGGGAAAGAAATGGAAGTCTGTTCTTACAAGGTTATCACACTGTATGAAAGCGGCATAATATTATTTGAAGGAAGACTAGGTAAGTTAAAGGTGCGAATTTGTAAAAGTAAAATAAAACAAAGATGTCTAACTTATGAGCCAATAGTGGGCATAAAATGGAATCATTAAAATACTTATATTAGCAAGATGGTAGATATAAACCCAACCGTATTATTAATAACATTAAATATAAATGAAAGAAGATGATTAGATTGGATTTATAAACAAGACCCAAATTTATGCTGTTTCAAGAAACCCACATTAACTATGAAGATATAGACAAGTTAAAGTATTAAACAAAATGATGAAATAAGATACATTATGCAAACACTAATCAAAAGTAGACTAGAGTGGATGTATTAATCAAGTTGGATTAAGAACAAGAAATATTACCAGAGCTAAAATTAGAAATTCTGTAATGATAAAGGGGCCAATTCATGAGAAGACATAACATTCCTAAATGTGTGCATATAAATAACAGAGATTCAAAATACCTGAAACAAAAACACCTGAACTGGAAGGAGAAATAGACAAATCTAACATTATAGTTGGAAATTTCAACATCCCTAAATTGATAAAAGTACAAAGAAAATTGATAAAGCTATAAAAGACCTAAACAATGTTATCAACCAACCTGATCTAATCGACATTTTTAGTATCATTCCACCCAACAACAGCAGAATACACTTTCTTTGAAAGCATATGTGGAAGAGTCACCAAGATAGATCATGGCTTAAAAATGAAAACAAAAACCCTGACATTGTGAGGTGCTTGTGAGCAAGTGGAGCAACTAGAACTGTTCTACGTTGCTCATGGGAATGGCAAATGGTCCAGGCACTTTGGAAAGTAGTTTGGCAGTTTCTTATAAAGTTAAATATACTTTTACCATAAGACCTAGCAATCCCACTTCTGTGCATTTACCCAAATAAAATGAAAACATACACACATAAAAACATGTGCAGGAATGTTTACAGTGGTTTTGTTCATAACTGTAAAAAACTGTAAGCAACCAAAATATCCATCAATTGACGAATGGACAACCAAACTGTGGCACATCAGTATGAAGGAGTTTGTACGCTGGCACCTCTCAGCAATGGAAAAGAAGAACGCCGATGCGAACCACTTGGATGTGAAAGGTGTTAGGGTGAGTGAACGATGCCAGGCTTAAAAGGCTACATGATATATGATTCCATTTATATGACAGGCACATTCTGGAAAAGGCAAACTTGTAGGGAGGGGCTGATTAAAAAGGAGCAAGAGGGAAGTTTTTGGAGTGAAGAAAAAAAGAACTTCTGACATGATTAATAAAACCAAAAGACAAGGCACAGACTGGGGGAAAACATTTGAATCCATATCTGTAAAGGACTTTTATCTATGATATATAAATAGCTTCTACTATTCAATAAGAAGAAGACAACCCATGTTTAAAACGGGTGGAGGATTTGAGAAGGCATCCAACAAAAGAGGACATATGAACAGCCAAACACGTAGAGATGTTTGGCACCGTTAATCATCAGGGAAATGAACATCACAAGCACAGTGAGATGCCATTACACTCACCAAATGGCTAAAATTAAAAAAGATTATACAACTATTATGTACCCATAATAAGTAAAAATAAAAAAAATTTAAATTAAGAAAATAAAATTAAAAATATAGACAATACCAAGTGTTGGTGAGGATAAGAAAGTACTAAAATTGTCCTACATTGCTGACTGGAAAAGAAGTTTGGCAGTTTCTTAAAAAGTTAACATATTTTTATCACCTGACACAGCAATCCCACTTCATGTATGCACCCCCAGTGGAAGGCAGTTAGGGAATTGCTGGTCAAAAACTCCATGGTCTGCGCAGGTCTGCTGTGGCCACACGGGTCCCTTCAGGGTCTATGGCTGCGTTTGTCCTGTGTTGTCTCAGGTTGCTATGGCTTTTTATGAGCTTGTGTCCAATTTTGATAGTTTTTCTAGCTTGTGCGCTGTCGTCAGGCTGTCAGAATAACGTTTTATCAATGTTCCCATCTGTGTAGCATCCTTTCTGTAATGGTAACCTGGATCTGCTGTGACCTTCACACAGGCAAGGACACTGATTGTCGTTCTTACTGCTGTCTGGCTCCATTTCTTTATGGCCTTTTCAAGCATCACCTGACTTTGCTGGGTAGGGACTGTCAGTCTCATTTACCACTGGGTCCCCAGCCCTGGTGCCATGTTGGGATTCGGATCCAGGTGGGGAGGACTCCAGTGTGTTTTAAGCACCAAGCTGTCAGCACGAAGTTAGAACTCACAAGTCAGTGCTGCATGTGGCACAGACAGACACCATGGGTGGGAGGCCAGGGGAGGGAGCAGGGTAGCTAGGGGGCTTCCTGGAGGAAGTGGAAGGGGATCTCCACCTGGAGGTTCTGGGCAGCAGAGAAACCCCACAAGCCCATTTAGAAGTGCTCGAGGGGACCAGCCCAGTGGTAACCGGGGAGGTGGCAGAGCCAGCTGTAAAATTAATTTAGTGCTGGATTGTGTGGGGCCTTGAATGCCAGGCCAAGTGCTGAGCGTGACCACATAAACTGGTGCTGAAAGGCACCATGCCCAGGTGCCCCAGCTAGGGGTCCCCGGCTCATGTTAATGACACTGGAATGCTAACAGCCTGTGCAAATGAAGGACAGCTGGCCAGTGGCTGCCCACTATGAGTCTAGCTCGCTTCTCTTGCAGGAGGGCCGAGGCAGAAGACAAAGGATGTGTCCTCAAGCTTTCCTGTTCGGGGGGCTTTTTGTCTTTCCCAGGACATAAGGGGTGCTCAGAAGCCTGGCTCTCTCTTTTCCTACCTCTCTGCTCCCCTTTGAGAGAGCTCAGCCTTCCTCAGTGGGATTAAGTGGCCACAATTAGTAGTAACTTTAGACAGGTGTTAAAAGACATGGGTAAATGTGCCTCACCGGCTCTCAAGCACGTCTGTCCCCTGAGCAGTGAGTCAGCAAGGCAGTGTGAAGTGGCACACACCTGGTGATCCTACACCCCACAGCTGCAGCAGGAAGGCATAGAGCAGGTGGCAGAGCCTGAGTGTGTCTGAACACACGGCTGCCGTCCACCCCAGGAGATGTCCTTCTCTGACCACTGCCTGTTCTTCCAAGCAGGACCAGCTACCCAATTTTCAGGGCCTGGTGCGAAAGGAAAACGAAGGCTGCTCATTTTCAATCATTGTGAAGAATTTCAATTAGTGACAGCCGAACATGAAACCAAGTGTGGGGCTCTCCTGAGCTCGGGGGTGGCTGCACAGGCTGTAGCCCCCCGTGAAGCCCCTGTTCCTGAGCCCGGCCTCGTTCCCTCCTGCGATGGAAGCTGGCTGGTCCGCAGGGGGCACTGCCCCTGGTTGTGTGCCCTCCTGTGTGTGTGTGTGTGTGCTGTCCTTGTTCTGACAGCACGGAGTCGAGGGGCGCCTGGGCGTGGTGCCTTGCAGAGCCCTGCTCGTCTGCTCAAACGCGGCTGGGTACCGGCCCCCCTTGCCCGGGAGGGGCGAGGGTGCGTGTTCTCCATTTTCTGCAGGCCTCTCTTCCTATCCCTCTGTTGCCCACTCCCGAAGAATTTGCAGTCTTAACACATTGTCTTCCCTCCAACCAAGCCCTCCTCCGAAACAGCAGATTTCCTCCCGATCAATACCAGCTCATGCCCAGTTTTGATGGGTTTCAGGGCATCCTTTCATATTCCTACGAGCTGGTCAGCATTCCTTCTTCAAAGTGTGAGCTCAACCTCAGGGCAGGTTGTGGCTGCGCAACTTCTCAGTAGGGCAGGCAATTAGTTGAGACATCTCTTTCTTCTGAAGCTGTGATGTGAGCTGGCTCCCCTTCCTTCCCCTCCAGGAGACCCTGTCTCCCTCTGTCTGCCTGGGGACGCGTGGGCCCCGTGAACAAAGGCCCAGGCATCACCCAGAGAAGTGTCAGCGCCGTGTTTGCACCGTGGTGCTGCGTTCAGGCATTCACTCACCTGGTTCTCTCAGTGCGAATTGCGGTGGGGGGTGGGGATGTGTAGGGGCTGCGGAGGCAGGGATGAAGGATGAGAGGAGAGCGAGGAAAGCAGCCTCTGGAGCCCTAAGACTCGGGTTCAAATCCAGCTCTGCCGCTTGCTAGATTTGTGACTTTGGGCAAGTCTCTGAACTCCTGTCCCCAGCTGCCCCAGCACCTCCCTTGGAGGTGGTAGGGGCAAGGGAGAGGACTGGGCCCCTACCCGCTAAGGGCTTGGTACGGTGAGCGGAGGGGTAAGTTCTGATTCCTAGCCCAGCCCTGATGCAGCCCCACACAGTGTCTGAGCCTTGGGGAAGGCCCATGGCATGGATGACCCGGAGCCCTGGTGCCAGCGACACACCTCCCACCTCGCTCTTCCGGCGACCAGGGGCCTCCTCCCTCTCAGGCTCCAAGCCGGGACTCGCCCCTGCCTCCTACCTCGGGTTCTAGCCGCCCTACAGCCCCAAAGCCCCCCACCCCCTTCTTAAATGCCCTCCAGGCCCCTGTACTTATCCGCACTGGCTCATATATTTACATTTAAAATATGTGTGTGATTATTTGGTTAACGTCTGTCTCTGACACCTCACTGGAAGCCCCTCGAAGGTAGGACAGGGACTGTCCATGTGTCCCCATCGTAACACGGTGCTTAGCCAGGGGCCAGGTATGAAGGTGAAGCTTGAGAAATCTCTGTTGTAGGAAAAAATGAGTTTCTGGGGGAGAGAGAGGGAGACAGAGAGAGAGAGGGAAGGAGAGAGGGAGGAAGGGGGGCGGAGAGAGAGGGAGAGACAGAGACAGAGACAGAGAACTCCAAGGATACCTCGCGCCTCGGGTGCAGACACGGGTGCGGGGGTGGCAGTGGGTCCAGATGTCTTGGGCACGGACC
Organism: Lemur catta; assembly: GCF_020740605.2. Taxonomy (NCBI): domain Eukaryota; kingdom Metazoa; phylum Chordata; class Mammalia; order Primates; family Lemuridae; genus Lemur; species Lemur catta. The sequence goes on from NC_059144.1 coordinate 47,484,857, forward strand.
ATCTGGCCCTGTGGCCGGGGCTAAGGCTTTGGGTCTTTCTCCGGAGGGCCCTGGCACCTCTGAAGGGCATCTCGGGGCCGTGGGCCGCATCCGATTTGCATTTTAGGAAGATCAACCGGCAGCTGTGTGGAGAGTGGATTTATAGCCTGGCTTCTTTGCTCAAATCCCCAGAGTCATTTTCTTCTTTTTTATAGGATTCTGCTTGTTAGGGACAGAGCCAGGAGCTGATTATTTCTTCCTAACTTACTTTGTGACCTTGGGCCAGTCCGGCTTCTCTGCAGAGAGCTGGTGACAGCCCCTGGCTGTTCCTCGTGGCTGCACAGCTGTGGTCTCCTAAGAGACCCAGTGTCTGGCCCAGGAAGCCCTCACCTGCCACCCTCCCAGCCCCGGGGTCCCCATTGGATGCGCCTTTTCCCCACTGTGCCTGGAGCGACCCCTGGGGCTTCATGCTGGCGCTGCCCAAGTGGGGCGTCGGGGGCACATGGACACCACAGTCGATGAGAAACCCACCTGGGCCTGCCTGCCTTGGCCCCAGGTCTGAGCACAGCCACATGGGTCGACTGTTGGTTCCTACTTACCTCCTGTGCTCCCCTCCGCACCCTGCTCGGCCCTCCGTGGGGCTTGCAGAAGTCTGCCTGCCTTAACACACGCAGTGCCCACCCAGCCCCGCACCCCCTTGGGGGGCAGTGGGGTCCTGGTGGTGTTTCGAGCAAGGCCGACAGAAAACCTCACTCGACTCCCCACCGCTGCCGGGAACAGCTCTCCTGCTAGATTTATAAAGCTTGCCTAACTTTCCTTCCGCCACCCAGGAGGGTCTTCCCTGCATTGGAAGAAAACACCTCCATTCTTTCATTGCTGTTTGTTTCTCTGAAGAACACATGAAGAGTCTGGCTGCCAGTCGGAGGTCTGGCGGGGCGGGGGGCAGGGGCCGGAGATTCAGCCGCGGTTTATTGCCCGAAGGAAAACATATTTCGGTTATGAAGTATGCCCCCTTGAAATCTCACTTGACATTCTGTAAAGAAAGAGTAACGTTTTTAAGAAGCTGGCTCAGCCACCTAATACCTTCCCTCCAAAGCGAAGCCTTTTTGAAAGATTAATACAGAGTCGCAGACAGTGGGTCACCATAATTGTGCTTATCCCGGCGCGTTCCTCTGCCCACGCTGTCGTGCGCTGGAAGCCTCGGGAAAGCTCCATCCGGTGTGCCCGGGGCGGGAGAGACCCCGAAAGGCCGCCAGCCCCAGATCCAGGGGGTGGCACGTTTCCACGGCCACCTTTCTCACCTCTCCTCTGAACGGAGGACAGGGCAGAGGGCTGTGTTTGGTGTCTGTGGACATTTATTAATGGAATGAAGGACGATTTTCAAAAACCATCTACTGTTCACACGGCTTCCCTCCTGCCATCTACTTAAGAAATGCAGTCCCAAGCAAAGGCTCTGCATGGGCGGCTCGCCCTACTCGCTTGTGCTCCGTGAACTGAGGAAAAGGGAAGTCTGGGGTGGGCCGGGGCAGGCCGCCTTCACGACAGAGCGTCCCTGCGGGGGCGCTTGGCCGTGCTGGCGCTGGGTCCACATAAGCGTCCAAGTGTGGGTCTTGGCCCCAGTTTGTGTCCACGAGACTCCCTCCTTCAAGGCCACGTAATGGCCTCTCAACTGTGGCTGGTTTCAAGACTACTGAAGCTTAGGAGTGTCACCTCTGACAACCCCCCTAGGTTCCTTGGTGGCCTTCGACACATGCCTTGCAACCAGAAACATGGGAGTAAGTGAAGTTTGCCTTCCAGCTTCTTCCTTTTGCCTTTATGTCCGTGTGCCTGGGCACACCAAGCAGCCCGGAACTCCACCGTGGGCACCCTGGGACCTCAGCTTGTGCGTTGGGGGCTGGCCACGGAGACACTCGAAGTCGACCCTCCACTCCATGTGTGCCAGGAAAACAAGGGCCCACGCTAAATGACTTTTTTTAAGGCACCATTCCACAGAGAATGAAGTTTTCGGATTTCGTCGGGGAGAGGGGATTGGATCAGAACTGCCAATGTTGGGAAACCGCGATGTCTTCATCTGGAGGCAGGTGGTCCGCGAGCTGGGTCACCTGCGGCCACACCCCCCGCCCGGACTCCGGCTCACTGACCCGCTCTGGGCTGGGTGTTGATTAACTTCACCAAGGGTCCCCTCGGCGTCTGAGGGCAACTTCTGACCCGGATCAAGTCTGCGTTAACCGTGTGACCTTTACAGAAAGGCAGTGCCGTGCCCCCTCAGGGGTCCCCGAAATCATAAATCACCCGAGGGCCAGTGGAAGACGAGGCCACACGAGGAGACAGACAAAGGACAAAAAAGGGACAATAAATCTCACTTCCAGGGAGCAGTCATTTTTTTTTTTTTTGCAGTAATGTTTCTGAAATGTAATTATGATCCAATAATACAAATATCAACATCTGGAATTCTGCTGTCTAAATCCCTGTCCTGTTTAGAAAGGGAATACTAATGAGGCCCAGTTTCTCTCCCATTTGGGCAGATCGCAGGTCGTCAGGGAAGGGCGGGGAGGGGAGAAAGCCGTTCTGTCTGCTCTGTTCCTCGCTTCCAGTCCTCACTCAAGGAGAGGCCCCTGCGAAAGGGTCATCCGTCAATCAGACCCCTGCCCTTCCTGACCTGCGGCTGGGACATGGGCATTCACCACCCAACCAACAGAGGCCCGGAGCAAACACTCTCGGGGAAGACCTGGTTTGAAAAGCACCAAGAAAGAAGCCAGACTTGGTCAATTAAATAATTGCACTTGTCCTTTGCATTTCTGTCCTGGGTCAAAAATATGAATGAGTTTGAAAATTATTTTTTTCTTCTGAAATTAAGGTCCAGGGAAGAAGAGGACAAGCTCGCCAAGAGGCTGGAATGTTGCCATGTGCCCAGTATCTCTGTGGCTGCTGCCTCCTGCCCCTCTGGGAATCCTTTCTGTGTGTTTGGGGCTTTTTTACTTTAAACTTTCTAAACTCTTTTCAGGCTATCAGAGGTGGGGGGAACGCATTTTTCCCGAATCCAAGCTCTGGAAAATCTAAAGTCTGTCCCTTTGCGTGAGTTAGTGAACAAAGAAAAACTAAACTCAAAAGACAAAAGTGGAATGTCTAAAAAATATACCTTGAAACGGTCTTCTTGCACATTTTAGGGGAAATGTGTAATGCTGCCAGAAAGCAAAGACCCTCTCTTGGGAGAAAGAAAAACTGCCTCAAAGTCCTCTAAAATGTGATTAATCCCGAGTGGTTATTAATTTTTAACTTCTGATAGTTTTTATTACCCAAGCTTGTGCATTCTACCTCAAAGGCCCTAAGACAAGAAAGACGGCTGAAAAGAGTTTTGCAAACGTTAAAAAAAAAAACAAAAACACTATAGTTTCAGGATTCATTGCTAACTCTACTGTTACACACCCAACGTTTGGAGTAAAGTACCAGGTATCCTAAGAATTATGCAGCGACTGACTTCAAACCAAAGGCCCATAGAGTTTTAGTGACCAGGTGTTTATCTACCAGCATTAATTCTGATGTGTATTTTACAAGCCAGTGGTCAAGACCTAAAAGTAGCGTAAGCCCCAAAACAATCACTAAGGTCAGAAATCAAGTTTGTAAATCCATAGAATTGTATGCCTTGGGGATAGAAAATCTTCCCTTTTCTTCAGATAATGTAAATTGGACCAAAGTCATAAATAGGGAAATAACAAAAACTGTTGTGACCTCACCTCCACCCCCAACACAGAAAATCACAGACTGGAAATCAGCATGCCACCCGTGGACGGCAAGGGGGAGCGCTGGTGGCAGGGCACGCAAACCCAGGTGGCAGGGCCCAGACTGCTCGCCGGGGTCGGGCATTTTGTTCTTACTGGTTTAACAACCTTTTTCTCACTTGACGTCTTTATTGAGAGCCAGCTCAGCCAGCAAACTCATTTTTGGGCGCTTGCATTTGTGCAGGGGCAGTTACATTTTCCGTTTTCTAGCTGGGAATGGAATGTTGATACTGTGTGATTGTTTTATTTATTTTATACGTTTTCCTTGGAATGTCTACGTGTGGCCGCTGCCCTGGCTTGGCGGCCTCTTGATTTACGGTAGTTATAAACATTCCAAAGTAGACATGTCAGTTAAATGATACCATAACATTATACAGTTACAATTCTGTTATAAATGTGCCGACAGTTCCAAAAAAAAAAATCCTCCTTTGGCTCCCCTCCCCCAGCCCACTCCTTCCTGCTACCTACTCGTGGTGACTTTGGAAGCCACCACAGCGTTCAGTCATGGCCTCACCATCCCCTGGCCCCACCTTCCGGAACATATTTCTGAGAAGCCTCAGTATCAGTGTCCAGAAGCAACATGCTCCTTTAAGGAACACATTTGAACTTGCTTTCCATTGAAAATCACATTTATGCACATAATGCACATCCCCCAAAACGCAGTTCTGAGAGGGGGGCGGTTGCTGAGCAGAGCAGGGAGACAACTTGTCTCTCCCAGCCCGCTCGCTGCCTTTCCTCTTCCCCAACACGGAAAGAGTGCTTTGTTTTTCCTGAAAGATGCTGAAGAGGGAGGGAAGAAAATTTCTCCACGGACGCAGCAGTTTGGAGGCTTCACATTCAATCAGAAAACCCACCTCCGAAATCTCCCACAGAGACATGTCAGGGAGAGATTCCCTCCGCATCTTCTCACAGAAAACACTGGAACGTAGGCCACCTTCGCCGTTCACTTCTCTTGGCTGTAAACAAATCTGACAACTGGTATTTGAGGTAAAATGTGCACGAGAGAATGTTCATTCCCTATCCTAGAGCAGGGGTCTGCCCGTGGCTGTCTCTGTACATAAAGTTTTATTGGCTCACAGCCACGCCCGCTCGGTGACCCCCGTCCCCGGCTGCTAGGGGCCGCGCCGGCACGGCTCAGCGGTTACGATGGGGACTGTGTGGCCCACAAGCCGGAAACTTTTACCGTTTGGCCCTTCACAGGACAGGTGTGCTGCCACCTGTCCACAGATCAGCTCAGGCAGTGAAACTGGTCCGAGTCTGTCAGGGCAGGGCACGGCGTCCCGGCCAGTCTGCACGGGGCCCACCGCGCCCCCCTCGCCTGGCCGCACAAACTGGGCGGGATGCGTGGGCGCTCCAAGCTTGAGTTTCCTCATCCGCAAGCCAGAGAGAGAAAGACCAGTTTGGAGGACAGTTACGAGCATGGAGTAAAATGGTGTGTTTAAAGCCCCAGCACAAATAGCAACCGCAGCTTCACACAAGGATTGCTTTCCCCATGGGACAAGGGTGCTATTCCCTCAGTCTCTTCCACCCAGTCTGGGAAGCAGGAACTATTCCAATCTCTGTATGAGTCTTTTCATTCTTTTGGAATGTAATTGGCCATTCACGCGTCCGATGCAGGCACCGCAGCCCAGTTCCTCCTCTCCCGGCCGACAGATGTTATCTCTATCATGTTCATCCCAGAGTTTCCATTTAACTTTTTATGAGGTGTCGTGAGCCTGGTTTTCCACCTTTAGAGGGTTTTAAGTAATCTTTATTAACTAGCAGTGGCTCTTGCACCTTTAAAGAGGAATGACCAAGAGGTGCCCTCAAGGCCGGGGGGGCAGACCTGGAGGAGGTCCACCTCTTCCAGCCCATGGGCCCTGTTTCCTGGAACTGGCGTGGGCCACCCTCCCCCATTCCTGCTCTTAAACTGTTCTTGTGACAATAAGCTGCTCCCTCAGGAAACAGCAAGGCTTTTGCCTCTCAGGTAAGGTGCTTGGGGAGTGTAGGTCCGGCCAGGGATCCAAACAGGAAACCTATGTTCATTCTTATTCTTCACCCAGCATATCCAAGTCCATGTAAATCTATCTTCAAATGAGCTCTCAAAGTCATCTGCCTGTCTGTCTTCAATTCCTCTCAAGTCACTACCGTTTTTTGCTTGGATGACTGTAATAGCTTCCTAACTGGTTTCCCTAAAACCCATCTATTCATCTATCCCTTCCACCATTCCTCACACCATTGGTCCATGTTCACCACCCACCCATCCCTCCATCCATCCACCCCATTCTCCATTCATCCATCCATCCCATCATCTATCCTTCCCTTATCCCTCCTTTCCTCCATTCATCCATCTCACCACCCATCCATCTCACCATCCATCCACCCAATTCTCCACTCATCCTTCCATCCCACCATCTATCCTTCCCTTACCCCTCCTTTCCCCCATTCATCCATCTCACCACCCATCCACCCAATTCTCCACTCATCCTTCCATCCCACCATCTATCCTTCCCTTACCCCTCCTTTTCCCCATTCATCCATCTCACCACCCATCCATCTCACCATCCATCCACCCAATTCTCCACTCATCCTTCCATCCCACCATCTATCCTTCCCTTATCCCTCCTTTCCTCCATTCATCCATCTCACCACCCATCCATCTCACCATCCATCCACCCAATTCTCCACTCATCTATCCATCCCACCATCTATCCTTCCCTTACCCCTCCTTTCCTTCATCCTTCCATCTCACCACCCATCCACCTAATTCTCCATGCATCCATCCACCCATATGTATTTAGTGGTTATAAAGTCCCAAGCACTGTGTAGTCCTAGTGTGGGTAGAAAACAAAACAGATTCCCTGCCCTCAAACAAAACAGTAAATTTCAAAGTATGAAGCCCCATGAGGGAAAAAAAGTAGGCTGTCTTGAAATAGAATGACATTGGGGGACATACATAGAGAGGGTTTGGAGGGCTGGTGAGCCTCACCAGGAGGGGATATATTGGTAGACAGACTACATAATTCATTGTCTGAACACTTTTGAGACACTTTTGGGACAGTTTTGAGAGTTAGGGGGGAGCTATTAAAAATCATGCCAGAGTACCAGGTATATACCAGGGCTGGCCCAGGTCAACTCAGAGGCGTGGTCACCTCCTGTGAGCCCAGACCCAGAGAGTTAGCTGAGACCACAGGGGACAAGGGGGACCTTCTTCAGCGAGAGGCTGCAAACCTACAGGAAAAGAACTAGGAGGGAAAGGAAAGAGGAGAACTCTGTGTGGTGTCGGGACAGGAGTGAGTTTTGGGGATGGAAGTTATGTGCACAAGAGTCTCTGAGGGCAATGTGGGATGGGAAGGGGTTAGGGAGAGGAAATTTGGTATCAGGGAGATGTTTCTCTGCACTGTGAATTGAGGCTCCCTTTAAGACTGCATTTACTGTTATTTTATCAAAAGATGCAAGTGAAAGAATGGAATTCTTTTTTTAATTTCTCTAATAAGCTTTTGCTGTTTGGGATGCACATCTCTGGGTAAGTCTCCTTCTGGAACTTGGACTGCCAGGGTCTGGCATCACTAAGTTTATCGTGCCCAGATCACCCTGGCACGGAAGGTGCCTGAAGCGGTTGTTGTCTGCGCACCCTTGCTCGACCGCGAGCTTTCTGAGGGCAGGAACTCTGCTCATCTCTAGTCCCTGCACCGGCACAGGGCTGACACTTAGCATGCGTTCAACGACTGCTCCGTGTAGAGTGTATGCCCGGCCCCCAGAATGGTTAATGTCCTTCATGAGGCGCCTCGGAGGAGCCGTCTTCTGAGCTCACGCTTCATTTCACGTCCTGCTCCTGCAGAACCGGGAGCAGCTGCTCTGCTCGGGTTATTTAACGTCAGAGTTCCATCTTCCCCACGCTAGGCTGGCCTCATGCCTGCCTCCATCAATCCTCCAAGGCCATCCAAGGAGCCTCGTGAGAGCGGAGATCTGCAGATGGCTCATGTGACCCGCGGATGGGTGTTGAGCTTCACGCCTCGCTGCCTCGCAGTCTGGCCTCTTCGCAGCATCAGCGGGCCAGGAGGGGTCTCCAGGCAGACCCCCAACCTCCCGGGGTCCCTGCCTGCCAGTTCTGGGCTGGTGCCCTCCAGGGTCAGGGACGTCACGGCCGGTGCTGATTACAGGCTGAGAGTCTCAGCCTCTCCACTTCCTCCAACGAGCTCGGTGATTCTGGGAGAGAGGCAGGTTGTCTCTGAGCCTCCACTAGCCCTTCTGTAAAACAGAGATAACACAGCACCCTTCATACTAGGCGCTCAACACATTTTCGCAAGATTCATCGCCACCACGCCTTGATCAAAGGCTGCTTGTCCTCTGAGAGGACTCTCAGTGCAGGCTTTGGGGCAAGCCCTCTATGGGTGCCCAGGGGGCTGCTGTTGAAAGGTCCTCTTTTATCTGTTTTTGTCCTTAAAGCTGTAGGACATTGCTCGGCTGGGCCAGGTGTCCAGGCCTCGCTGCCTCTGCGACAACTCTGCTCTCACCCAACTCAGGCCGTGCAGCACAGGCCACGACTTTGACTGGGCCTGCCCATGGCTGTCGGTGGCCACGCTGAAATATCTGATGCCAGCTGTAGTTTCTGCCCAGAATCTGGTAATGAGGGTTGGCACCGTGTCCCCGACATGATTTAAAACAGGCTTTGTTTATGCTCTCTTGGAGCGGACGAGATGTGCATTTAAAGCATCCCAGTGAATTCAGAGAGAGGAAGGTGGCTCAATCTCTGGGATGGACGATGTTTCTAGGGGCCCAACCCCGAGTCTGATGAGGTGAGAGGAGTGATTGTTGAGGGGGAAGGGGCTGCGGATGGCCAGCTCCTTTGTTGAGGACCCACAGTCTTAGGGTGAAGTGCAGAGAACACGGTGGCGACAATCCGCCCATCCATTCAGCACCTGTGTATGCACTGAGCACCTGCCGTGTGCCAAACCTGGGCGAGATGCCACACAGGTGACGGGGGCTGGGATCGGAGTCCAGGCAGGAGTGGCATTGTTTGAGGAGACTTGATTAAATTGTGCAGGTGTGGGCAGGGCTTAGGGAAAGCAAGGAGCCATGGTGCGGGCCAGGAGGACGGATCACAGCGGGGAGCTGTTCCCACCCCAGGGCCGGGCGGCCAGGGTGGGGCAGTGACCAGAGCCAGGGAGGGGGCTCCGTGAGAGGAGCGCTGGGAGGAGCTGTGCCACCTGGTGGGAAGCAAGCCAGGACAGTAAATCCCCCCGTCCAGGTCTCCTACAGGTGCCTCCACTGGCCCAAAGACCCAGAAGCCTGAGGGCTCAGGGGCCTGATTATTGCCCACACAGAGCAGCTTCCCAAGGCTCAGAGCCAGGCGGGGAAGCGTGGGTGTGGGTGTGGGTGGATCTGTGGGGCCACCGGGACAAATGAGGACGGACCTGCTCCCATGGTTTCCAGCAACTGGTTCAGGGGCTGCACACTCAGGCCGTCTGGGGCCAGGCAGGTCATGGTAGTGAGGGAGCCAGTCCTGTGTGAGATAAGGGACAGGCAGGGAGTGTGGCAAACTGGAGTGTTCCCACCAGGTGGGGAAAGTGGACCAGAATAGCCAGATCTTCCAGTTTTTTGGCAGAACCTGGAAAGGGGGGGTTTGGTGAGCTATCTCCTCATTTTAGATTTTAGCAGTATAGTTAAATTTCTGAAAAGAAAAAAATTTGCAGGCAGGACAAATGCAATTTGTGGGCTGGATGCCACTCCTGAGCAGCTGGATTGGACCCTCCCATCGGCGGAGACGATGGGACGCATGAGCGTGACGCACGGACCTGGACACGCTGTCCCCGCCAAAAGGGGGTTGGGGTGGGGGAAGGCGGTCAGGACGCCCTGCCTGGGTTGGGGGCTGAGCTAAACCTGCCATCTGTGAACAGCATGTCTGGCACCACATCTGTCCCCCCCCCCCACCCTGCCTCCCCATCCTCTACTGCTGCACCCTGTTCCTTAGGGCATGTATCCAAAGTTATGATCATATATTTCCTTACTCACTTATTGGCTCTTTCCCTCTTCCCAAAGATCAGGCATATGTCTGTTCCCTTCTATGTCCCCAGAATAGGGCAGATAGGAAATGACTGATGGATGTTTGTTAAGTAGCTGCTGTTGAATGTCCCAGAAGGGAGGAATTATTGCTGTTAATCATAGTGGTAGTAATAGGTGTCATCGTCATAGTCATCACCCATGTTTTTAATAATTGCTTTTAATTTTCTTAATTTTTAATTATTCTGGCTACATATGGTTGTATGTATTTATAGGGTACACGTGATATTTTGATATAGGCATACAATATGTCTTAATCAAATCAGGGTAATCGGTAGCCATCACCTCAAGAATTTATCATTTTATCTTCTATTTCCACTCTTTTAGTTATTTAAAAATAGACCATAACTTATTGTTGACTATAGTCACCTTGTTGTGCTATCAAATAATGTTGACTCTATCTAACTATATCTTTGCACTTATTAGCCATCCCCACTCTATCCCCTCCTCCCTGCTACCCTTCCCAGCCTCTGTCACCATTATTCTACTCTCTGTCTCCATGAGATCAATTGTTTTTAATGTTGAGCTCCCACATTCGAATGAGAACATGTGAGATTTGTCTTTCTGTGCTTGGCCTATTTCATGGAACATAATGTTCTCCAGTTCCATCCATGTTGTTGCAAATGGCAAGATTTCATTCTTTTTTTGGTATGTAATATTCCATTGTGTATGTGTACCACAATTTGTTCATATTTATCTGTCGATGGACTTTTAGGTTAATTCCAGATCGTGGCTGTAGTGACTAGTGCTGCAATAAACACGGGAGTGCGGATATTTTTCCATATACTGAATTCCCCTCCTTTGGATATATACCCCACAGGGTGATTGCTGAGTCATATGGTAATTCTGTTTTTAGTTTTTTAAGGAACCTCCATACAGTTCTCCATAGTGGCTGCACTAATTTACATTCCCACCAACAGCGTACTAGCAGTCCCCTTTCCCCGCATCCTCATCAGCATTCATTACTGCCTGTCTTTCTGATAAAAGCCATTTTAACTGGAGTGAGATAATATCTCACTGTAGTTTTGAGTTGCATTTTGCTGGTGACTAATGACGTTGAGCACTTTTTCAAATACCTATTGGCCATTTGTATGTCTTCTTTTGAGAAATGTCTATTCAGATCTTTTGCCCATTTTAAAAATTGGATTATTTGATTTTTTCCTATTGAGTTGTTAGAGCTCCTTATATATTCTAGTTATTAATCCCTTGTCAGATGAGTAGTTTGCAAATATTTTCTCCCATTCTGTGAGTTCTCTCTTCGCTTTGTTGATTGCTTCCTTTGCTGTGCAGAAGCTTTTTGCTTGATGTGATCCCATTTGTCCAATTTTGCTTTGGTTGCCTGTGTTTTAGGGGTGTTACTCAAGAAGTCCTTGACCAGACCAATGTCCTGAAGTGTTTCCCCCAATGTTTTCTTTTAGTAGTTTCAGTTTCAGGTCTTAGATTTAAGTCTTTAATTCATTTTGATTTGATTTTTGTATGTGGCAAGAGATAAGGGTCTAGTTTCATTATTCCGCATATGGATATCCAGTTTTCCCAACACCATTTTTTGAACAGACTGTCTGCACCCCACTGTATATTCTTAACACCTTTGTTGAAGATAAATTCACTATAGATGTGTGGGTTTACATCTGGGTTCTCTATTCTGTTCCATCGGTCTATGTGTCTGTTTTTTATGCCAGTAACATGCTGTTTTGGTTACTAGAGCTCTTTAGTATAATTTGAAGTCAGGTAATGGGATTTTTCCAGTTTTGTTCTTTTTGCTCAGGATGGCTTTGGCTATTCTGAGTCTTTTGTGGTTCTATATAAATTTTAGGATTATTTTTTCTATTTCTGTGAAGGATGTCATTGGTATTTTGATGGAGTTTGCATTGAATTTGTAGATTACTTTGGGGAGTATGAACATTTTAACTATATTGATTCTTCCAATCCATGAGCATGGAATATCGTTCCATTTTCTTGTGTCCTCTTCAATTTCTTTCATCAATGTTTTATAATTTTAATTGTAGAGATCTTTCACTTCTTTGGTTAAGTTTATTCCTAGGTATTTTACTTTATTTGTAGCTATTGCAAATGGGATTACTTTCTTGGTTTCTTTTTCAGATTGTTTGTATGTTGTATGCTACTGATTTTTGTATGTTGATTTTGTATCCTGCAACTTTACTGAATTCGTTTATCAATTCTAATAGGGTTTTTTGTGGGGTCCTTAGGTTTCTCTAGACATAAGATCATATCATCTGCAAACAAGGATAATTTGACTTCTTCCTTTCCAATTTGGGTGCCCTTTATTTCTTTCTCTTCTTGTCTGGTTGCTTTACCTAGAACTTCCAGTACTATGTTGAATAACAGTATTGCCCATATTTTATAAACGAGGAAGCAGAATATATAGTGGTTAAGAGACTCAGTTCAGATTGTATAGCCAGGAAGCACTGGAGTGGAGATTCGAACCCAGGACTGACAGAGTCTCAAGGCCCCCGTTCTCAGCTTGAACATTGGCTCAGCCCTAGGCATCCCTCCAATTTGAGTGCAGACCTCACCTCCTCCAAGAAGCCCTCCCTGACTTACCTGTCCTCTGGGTTAGGTGCCACCCCTGGCTCCCCAGGGCCCTGGTATCCTTTATACAGGATCTACCCCTCTACTCTTCAGTTTCCCATTTGCCTCTCTGTGCTCTGGGTTGTCAAGTTCACCTTGAAAGCAGGGAGCTTGTGTGGTCACAAGTCTTCTCTCAACCCCTTACAGCCCAGTGCCTGGTATGTATGAATAATAGTGACGACACTAATGTAATAAAAAGGACAGGACTGTCACTAATGAGTGCCTCCCATATGCCAGGCACTGTACCAAGTGCCTCCTGTTTGTGTTTTTATTTAATCTTCTCGACATCCCTGTTTACAGATAAGGAACCTGAGACTCAGAAGGCAGTGTGGTCAGAGGTGAAAGCAGGATTCAAATCCAGCCCTGCCTGTCCCTGAAGCCCCCGTACTGCCTCTAACCACCACCCTGACAGATCCCACTGCAGGTTCTCAATCAAACCCAGGTGATATAAAGGGCCAGACCACACATCCCTCTGGCTTTGTGCCCCACCGTCTCTGTTGCAGCTATTTAACTCCGCTGTTGCAGTGAAGAGGCAGCCATAGCCCACTCGTAAACAAACAAATGAGCATGGCTGCACTTCAGCAAAGCTTGGTTTACAAACACAGGTGGTAGGAGGGATTTAGGCTGTGGGTCTTAGTTCGTGACTTCAGTGTGTGTCGTTGAATCGGAGATGTCAATGTTACAAGACATCCTGGTTTCAGATGTATCGTAATGTGAAAAACTGCATCTTAGAGTTAAGGAGATTTGATATTTGTTGGGTGAATGAATGAGCGAATGACCGATTCGGGCGTGTGCCCCTGAGTGTTCAGCAGGGAAGGCAAATACATGGCAGTGAGTTCCATGAATGTTCCGTGAATGTCCTCCAAGTGGCCTTACCCAGGGACATATGGGAAACTGAGGCCCCAAGGAATGAAGAATTTGCTCCGGCCCGCAGGCCTCGGTGGTTCTCCCAGGAACAAGGTGCCGTCCTGGTTAACGGGCCTTTAGAAGCGGGATGGGTGCAGCTCCTCGCCTGCTAAGGAAGCCAAGCCTCAAGGTCATAGCAAGTGCATAAAGAGCAGCATCTCACTTCAATTCCATCCAGGTTAATTCAACGGGAGTTTATTGAGCACCTTTCATCACAGCTGGGCGGGGAGAGGGGCCCATAAAACACGGCTCCTGCCCGCAGGGAGCTTAAGCACATCTAATCTTATAAACCACCCAGATGCAAAACCAGCATGAGAATTCAGAGGGGCCAAAACCCCTTCTTGTCCCCACGGAGCCTTCTAAGGCCTGAGACGTAGATATTTTCCAGGCAGGAATTAATCAGGGCTCCGTCGGCGCTCCAAGCTAGACCCTACTTAATGCTTTCTATAAAGAGCCTTATTACACCGAAACGTTGTATATTATATTCTTCACTGCACACCAGCTCCATGCGTGGGCTGCTCCCTATGTCCCTGTGCCAATAAATTAGATTTAGATTACAACGGGAGGAAAGGCAGCCCAGCGCGTGAATACCTAACGGTCGCTGTGGACTGAGATGTCTTGATTTAGACAGCTAAATGGCCCGGGCAAAGGGGCTGGGAGGGCGAAGGCTGGCACATAAAATGCTCGTAGGCTCGGTAAGCAGACTGTCACCTTGAGCAAACAGGCCCGAGGGCAGGGGCCGGGGCTGTAGGCTAATTGGCAGCTCGGACCCAGTGTCACATTCATTTCCCGAACCCAATCACTTCCAGCTACAGGTTATTGATCCCTGTCGGGGAGCGTAGTCTGGCTTTGACACAGAGGCCCCTTGTCCGGCTCAAAAGTTTTCCAACTTGGGGCATCAGTAGTTTTCAAGTGCCTCTGCGAGACCGGAGGCCGGGAAAGCCGATGTGAAGTGTGAGTTACTGTAACCCCAGGACCCTGGTGGGCAGCTGGGAGGGCTGCAGATGAGCAGGCAAATTGTCTTGCTTGGACCCCGGAGGCGTGAGCCACAGTGCTGTGGTGGCCGGTGGCCCGGCTCCCACACGTGCCTGGGGGGAACAACGCCTTCCCCCCCACACCCCTGCTGGAACTTCTGATTCAGCGGATCTGGGCTCAGGCTCAGGCTCCAGGGTTTCAACAAGCCTCCCAGGTGATTGTGGGTGTCCATGGCGTTAGAGCTCCTGGAGGCTCTTCTTCTGGAAGCTTCTACCCAGACAGAGTTGCTGAAATTGACGCTACACGGGCAGCTCAGCACCCTGGGCAGGAAATGGCCCGTTGGGGGCCCAGCCACTGGCCACAGGGCTGGGAGTCCTCAGAGGGCTGGGCTGAGCACCTGGCTCTGTGCTGGACCAAGATAAGCTGGTAGAGCCCACAAGAAAGGGACAAGCACTGCGAAGGAAGAGAGAATGGGGAAGGTGAGAAAAGTCCCTCAGAACTAGGATTCTTTATGATGCCGGAGTGATGCCAGAGGCAAACAGACTCAAAGTGGAAAATCCCCCCTCCACTCCCCTTTATCCTCGCCCACCCCCCAAGAAGTGGCCCCATTAGCAGGTGCTAACTCTTGCATTGCAATGACATACGACTTGTTTTCTCTTCTCCCACAGACAGGACTGTGCCCTGTGGGCTACCCCCTGACTGCCTCTTCACTTAACCGTGTGTCTTGGAGGTCTCCCCACAACCTAGAGGCCTCCCATGTTGCATTTTTCAAACAAAGCACCCCATTTTTAAAGTTCTTGAGGTCACAGCGCATGTTTAGTGAAAGCAAGGGAGGAATGGCGCTGGCAGTGGAGGACAGAGCAAGAATTTGGGGGCTTCAAAGTGGAGCAATTCAGGGTCCCACGAGTAGCAAAGGGAGTGAGAGGGTCAGGGGTGGAGGAGAGAGGAGGGGGGGTTGGCTGAAAGATCAAGGAGCCAAGAGGCCGTGGTGAGCAGTGGGTGGTCCAAGGGACACTTATGTAAACCCAAGTTGATGGCGGGACCTGGAGTGGTGAGGCCTCGAAGCTGCGGCAGCGGAAGGTGTGAGTTAGCCAGGTTGTTTTTGTTCACAATTAAACGGAACCCACATCAGATAGGTAAAACCTAGAAAGAGGGATGTCATTATTAGCTCCTTAAACACAAAAGACCAGGAAAGAAGATTTCAGGAATGGCCAGATCCAGGTGCTCAAATGACATCATTGGGACTTGGATCCCCCCGCCATCTCTCTGTTCTGCTTTCTTCTATGTTGGTCTCACTCGTGGGCAGTCTCTCCCTGAGTGGCAGCAAAGATGACCAGTAGCAGCTGCTTGCTAATGCCCCCCAGTTCAGCAACTCTGGAGACAGAGAAGATCTCTTTTCTAAAGTTTTAGTGAAAGTTCCAGGATTGGCTTTGGTTGGAGTGTCTTGGGTCATATGTCCACTCCTATAGCTGGGACAAGTCTGACCCAAACTGTGTGCACTGAGAGTGCATGAGGGTTGTAAAATTGGGTGCCTTCCAGAAGAAGGGGGACTGGGTGCCCCCAGAAGGACCTGCTGGCTCCAGCCCCTCGTCCTCACTGTTGGTACCGCCTCCCAGCCCCTGGGTCACCCCTTATAGGGGACACTGTGCCCAAAACTGCTAAAGCTTAGCAGGTTTCCCTAAGTCACTCAGAGTTATGTGGCCCATTGCAATGATTTCCCTTTTTGCCTCAGCTGCCAGGATGCAGGGAGCCAAATTATAATATCTAATCTGTTACTATTTCTCTAAGCCTGGATATTTAGGAGATTTTCTCTTCCTCCTGAGTGGTGTTCTTGATTTTTCTCTTTCTAGTTAATAGCCTTTCCATTTTATGTGTCGTTGATTGTAAACCACCTCAAATCCTTTTTGGAAGCAGTCAAGGTATAAATTATAAATAGATTTAATTTTAAAAACTCAATAGGGCAGTCTCTCTGTAGGGCTCCCAGCAATTGCTTCTGCTGACATTTCCCTCATTACCCCAGTGGAGTGGGAGGGGGGCAGTGGGAGCAGTTGGGAAGGGGCTTAACCCTTGGGGTGCTGGGTCTCAGGGCGTGGCACAGACAGGCAACCACGCGGCCCTCGTGGTTCGGAGAGGCCGAGCTGCTGCAGGAAGCGGGTGACTCTTGTGTGCCTGACACTCCCACCCCTCCTAGGAATCCATTCTTCCCCGCAGTTGCCCTGTGTTGAGGTTCAGCATGTGCGGGGCGCTAGCTGGCCTTTCCTTGTTTTTGTCTTTTAGGAATCACGCAGGCCTCACACCGCCACAGCGCAACAACTGAGACCCACGTGCCAGGTCACAAAATCCTGGAGCAATGATGCTGGATCTGTGGCCTGGCGTATCAGTGGGCTCTGGGGGCTGCTTGCCTTCCACAGGTCCCCAGAGCTGTGTAAAGTGTCTCACTTCTGGTCACCAAGCTATAAATGTAGGCCTTGAGCCATGCCAGCTCCGAGTCCCAAAGCGTGGCCGTGGCCAAGGTGCCCCTGTGGAGGAGCCGTGGTTGCGCCATCCCGGTGCCAGGCCACGTAAACAGGTCAGGGTGTAGGTGCAGAGTGAAGTCTGCCTGCTCAAACACGACGGGCTGCCCTGGGCCGTGTGACCTCGGATGAGATACCCTGCCTCTCTGAGCTTCAGCCTCCTCATCTGTAAACTGGATATAATATAGCACCCATTTAAGAGGGTTGTTGAGATGATTGAGTTATTAAAACATAGCTAAAATGCTCAGAATGGTGCTTAGTACATCATAAGAACTTAACCCAATCTTCATTATGGTTTTGTACTTTTGCTTTTGGAGAGTGCATGTGCGTGCACACATATACACGCATCCCAATATAGCTCATTTTTACAATTTTTATTCCCTATCCCGGGCCTTACCCTAGAAACCCACATTATTTAATGGAGGTAAGGTCATAAGATCCATCCATCTTCCTTCCTTCCTTCTCTCCTTCCTTCCTTCCTTCTGTTTGTTGAGTGCTGACTTCATTCTTGGTACAGAGGGACGCAGTGGTGAGCAAAGACAGATGTACTCCCTGCCCTCCTGGAGGCCACATTCCAGGCGATACTGTAGTAAACCAGTGAACAAGAAGAATCTCAGGAAATGAAAATGCTATGACAAGAACAAATGGGCTTAGGAGGCTAGATTGTGGGGGTGGGGCGCTTTTGGAGGGGCCACTCCAAGGTGGGGACGGTGGAGCCTGAATGATGAGAGGCAGCCAGCAAGAGAAGCTCAGGGACCAAACATTCCAGGTAGAGGAGTGGCAAGTGCAAAGGCCCTGAGGCAGGAGGGAGCTTGGCGGTTTCAAGGTCCAGAAAGGATGGCAGGGCTGGAGCCCGTGGAGCCAGGGGCAGAGGGGAGGGTGGACGGGACATGCCAGCTGAGGCTAAATCCCACAGAGTCTGGCAGGGACGGTGCTGGTGAGGAGTTTGGATTTATTCTAAGTGCTTAGAGCAAAGAAAGAAGACTCCAGGGTTCTCTTCTCTGGCTACACTCTCATCCCCTCCCTAAGGCTCCGAGGCAAGTTGACCATAATGCTGGATGTACAGCAGTTAGCTCTGGGAAGATGCACCGTGGTCAGAGGCCCGTGGTGGCCTTCCCTTGATGACCTGTCAAGCAACTTTGGTTGTGTGGGGCTGCGGGGGCCAAGCCTCCCGGAGCGCTCGGTTCTCAGGTGCCGTTGCCGCCGGGCTCTGTCCACGGCTGTAATGAATGACCGGCGGATCTATTTACGTCATTGGTTTATGTTCCTTCTGCACAGAAAGTCTGTACTTTATTAAATATACATATGCCTCGCATTTTCCAAGGGGAGAGGAGTTCTTTTCCCACCTGCCCCAAGCCAGCTGTAGAACTCCGCAGCTTCAAGAAACGGTGAATTGATTCATTTGCTTCTCAGAGAGATTTGTGTTGCTTCCCCTCTGTGGGGATGCTAGGCCTGGAGGGCATGAGAAAGTAGGAAGAGGTCATCATTTCTACCCTCAAAGAACCTGCAGTGGAGCAGATAATATTAGCATAAACCAAAAAGCTAAAATGAAGGAGGGTGGATTGTGATTGCTTGCAGGAACCTGTGTGTCTGTACACTGTGGAATATTCCTTCCAGAAGCTGTTGATAGAGGCTGAATAGAAGAGGGTCTGTGGCCAGATAAGTCAGATTAAGCAAAGTTAGAAAGCTCCTCATCCTGCAGGACTTCTCAGAGCGTTTACACTGTCAGTGCTCCATTCATATATCCGCATCCCTTTGCCATTTTCATGCTTGTTCCTGGGAGCTTTCACTTCCAGCCTACAGCACCTGAGTCTCTTTGCTGATAGCTGCTCTCAGGTTTCCAGAACCTATTTTGTCTGTCAACATGGTGAGCAGAACACACCCCCCCTGCCTGGGGCAGCCTTTAACCGATGACTGGAGAATGTGGGTGTGAGGGTATAAATGCTCCTAAGTTTGGTGCATGTCAGAGCTTGAGCTCCTAAGACTCTGCTAACCTGCTTTTTAGATAAATAATGTCTCTCCATAAAATCTCTCACTAGAATGGGAGTGCCATGAGAGCGGGAGCTTTATTTTGCTCATTATTGTGTTCCCAGTACATACCACAGTGCCTGGTACAGAGGAGGGGCTCCATAAATGTTTGATGGATCTATATATCTATCCATCCATCTATCCATTGATCTATCCATCTGTCCATCCACCCATCATCCATCCATGTGTCCATCCATCCATCCCTCTTACCATCTATCTCTCTATCAGCTATGAATAATCTCTTATCTACCCATCAATCTTATCACTTATCTATTATCTATCAATTATCTATCTCTATCTTTTATCTGTCAATTATCTATCTTCTCATCTATCTAGTCTCTATCTGCCATCTATTTATCTAGCTATTTTAAATGAAAATGAGATCCTTCTGCATGAATTGTTTTGTGATTTTCTGTTTTCCCTTAACAATTTATTATAAATAACCACTGCTCCTTGTCCATAAATATAGGCCTCCTACACCACTGTTTTTGCTACCTGCACAGTATTGCATTGTGTGAATGTATTGTCGCTTGTTTAATCGATGTTCCTTGGGACATTCAGGTTGTTCCCAGTCTTTCATTATTGTAAACAATGCTACAATGAATATCCTTGTTTATGGGCCTTTGGGAATGTCCACAGTAATTTCTTTAGAACCAATTCTTGGAAGCAGAAGGGCTTGGGTCAAAGTGTATGTGCCTTAAAAAGATTGCTTTAATATTTAAAAAAACATTTTTGATGGCTCTTCATGATGGATGTTAATGTTCATCTATAAAAAGTGACCCCCACCGGCTTATTTCTACCCTGACTTCTGTTTGAGAAATAGATGTTAAATCAAAGCTGTGCTGGAGGGCGGTGGTGAGGGTCCAGTTAGACGGTGTCATTGTCCTGGCAGCACAGAGCTTAGTGGGAGAGCACTCTCGGCAGACAGCGTCCAGTATCACGATTGTCACCTGCTGCTCACACTGCAGCCCCGTTCAGCTTCCTCTGGCTGCCCGGAGGGTCTTCGCCTGCCTTTTACTCTGAAACTTTGGGAGTCTCTTTGTTGACACACAGCCCCTCTGTTCAGGACCTCTTTACTTGTTTGGCCCCTGCTCTGTGGGCAGGACACACGTCTTTCCTCTCTGGGTCTGCTGGACTTTGGAGGCCATATACCAAGTAGCTAAGACCATGAGCAGCCTGGGTTGGAGTCCCAACGTTGCCACTTACTAGCTGTGGGGCCTTGGGAAAGTTACTTCACCTCTCTGAACTTCGGGGAGCAACCGCTGTGTGCCCCAGGCTTACTGGGCGGGTTGGGGAACGAGGTCCAAGAGACTCAGGAGGCCCTTGCTGCACGGCAGAGCACATGTTGAGCTACCCGTAGGGCTTGGCTCTGAGCGCATCGGTCTACACGTATTTGTCCTGAGGCCAAGGGAAGGCATCTGGGGTGTGAGCAACAGGCATCAAATTGTCTTCTGCTGGAGTAAACTCTGGAGCTGGGGGTTCTGTTCTGTTTCCGTCATGCCCCCATGCCTGACAGGTGCCGAACACAAGGCCAGTGTGCAAGAAGTGCCTGTTGGATGGATGGATGAATGAAAAATGGCTGGAAACCCTGGGGACAACACCTCAGTCTGACAGTGTCACCTGGGAGGAGACATGAGGGGCTTGGAGTTATCTCACAATAACACTGGGAGGGAAATAAAGTGAGATGGGGCTTAGCCTGGGGGAGAAGACGGTGAGTCTTTTTTTTTTTTTTTTTTTTTTTTACAAAAAGATGCCAGTTGATGCTACTGGGACTAGAGAGGGCGCAGGTTTCTGGGCAGCCAGAGAATCTGCACGGCCCGCGAGAGAGAATCCATTCCACCCGGGTTGCTAGGCAAAGGGCTGCGGACAAAATCGATTGGTCTTTGGGGACTGCAGTGTTCATGCAGCGCGAGGCTGGAGAGGGGCAGAAACAGCCTTCAGAGCTGCCCGTTGCAGACGTCTGTGGGACGTCGTCGCCAAGACGGAAAGGAAAGAGCCAGGCAGAGCTGGGCAGGACCCCCGGCTTTCCGAGCATGTGCCACTGGGCGAGGCACGTGCCCTTCCCGAGCCTCTGCGTGCTCAGCTGCTGCCGTTGCCGTGGTGGGATGGAACACATGCCCATCTGTGAAATGGAGCAGCAGTCCAGCCCCCAGGGCATGGTGCTTGCAGCACGGGGCTTGGTGCTAGGGGCTGAGTTGGCCCTGCATGGATTTTAATTGTCACACCCACTTCCCCCACCGCCTTTGGTGGTTATTGCCCAGCGTGTACACCCAGCCCCAGTGGGACACAGCAGCCTTTCGATAAATATGTGTGGAATGAACAAGTGAAGGAATAGATTGCACCAGGCAGCACCGTGCTAGGCTGGAGCATTATATGTGCATTAAACAAAGACTCCGAAGTCAAAGCAACTTGGAGCCCAGTCCCAGCCGGGTCACCTCACTGCAGTATTGCCGCGTCCCTCTAAGACCCTCATGCGTGAAATGGGGATGACACCACTGCCCCTTCCCAGCTGGGGCTGAGAACTGATGTTGGGATGTTTTATAAGGTGCTGGGCGGAGCGCCTGGCCCGGGGCAAACGCTCAGGTGCTCAGGTGCTGGGCTGCGCTGTTGCTGTTGTCACCACGGGGTAAGAGTGGGCCACAGTGGTGCTTCAGGAAGTGAAGGAAGGGCCGGACGTCTCAGGCTGTGCTGTCATGACCAGTGTTAGCGTTTTGTGCTCACCGGGGTCCCGTTCTAGGCTCTTCCTCCCCTCTGCAGTGTCCTTCAGTGGCCCCTGAAGTGGAGCATGCGTGTTCACTCCCATTTCTCAGGTGCGGACGCAGAGGCTCGCAGGGGAAGTGCTTTGCCCCAGAGTGCACCAGTCACTTAGCACAGAGTGATTTGCTCATTCGATCTTCCACCTTGCCCTGGCAGCGTGCCCGCTGCATTCCATCATCCCGACAGCCATTGGCGGTCGGTGCTATTACGAGTTCCATATGCAGATGAGGAACCAAGTGCAAGGCAGGTGCAACTGGAGAGCCTGACTCAGGGCTTGGTGGCCAGGGATGGCTCCCCCTGCACACTGTGGGGCCAGAGGGCAGTGACAACTTCCTTTTTCCCTATCTGAGGCTTCTGGCCATCAGCGTGCAGCCTTCAGATGCTACAGTCTTCACTGTCCCCTCGCTGTAGCTTCTGTCCCACCTTTGCGCCCACCACACGCACTTCGCTCGTCATTCTCTCCTGGGCATGTCATCGATTTCCTAATGGGGTTGGTTGTGTTTCAGACTTATGGTCTCTTTGTTTAGCGGCGACAGCATGGGCCGGGGAGGGGCCTGCACTGGACTCCCGGCTCTGTGGCTTTGAGCAAACCTCTGAGCCTCCCCATCGGCAGCCGCAAGCCTCCGTGCGGGTCTTCGGGGGCGATCCTGCCTCCCAGTGCATCTGTAGGCCAGGAGGTCATGTTCACCGTGGTGTGAAGACACAGCCGAGGCCCCCCCATCCCCCCACAGTTCAGCCTCCCTGCCCCCTCCTTCCAGCCTTCTCCTACAACTGCTGCTTGGCTGACTCAATGTTGGCCCTTTTTGGTAGTCTTGTAAAATTGTCTTTGTAAAAATTTTCCAAAAGCATCTTCAGAAGTTGGGCTTTCGAGGTCCAGGAACACCGCGTAGGTGCCTTTTGTGTTGCTTAACTCACCAGGCACCACTTCCCTTCCCTGCCACGCGGGACGCTTGGCCCAGCAGAGAGGACGCAGGTCTGCCCCTGCTCCTCGCCGGAGCTTGGCCTCGAGCACCTGCGTCGAAGAAGGAACCGCGGCTGGACGAAGTGGTGACGGACGGAGAGGGCGTGAACCCCTGTGTGATAAATGAACAGGTGCATTGGTGATGAAGAGTGGTATTTTCTGTAGCTCAAATGATCTTGGAGAAGGTATGTTCTGTGGCCTGCATTTTCTAAAGCATAGTCCGTGGATGAGCAGTTTTGCCAGACAATCATAGGTGTCATCCAAAAACTGTTAAAAAGGGAGTGGGAGAGTACTTCCCAGGGCCAGAATAATTTGGAAAATGATGGTGTTCAACAAAGTTAAACAGGCTTTTTCTGACAGGACTTCTCAGAGCCTTTGCTATACTAATACGCCTTGCAAATGACCCCAAAGGAGTGTAGATTATGCAGTTTTCTCCAGCATATCAACCATGAGGTCCATGTTTCAGGGCTGGGATTTGGTGGAGCAGGCTGGCGGACAAGCTGCCTGGAGGAGGTTGTCGTGAGGAGGAAGGAAACGTCCTCTGAGCTGCCAGAGGAGACCCTGAACGGAGAGCGAAGGGCCACGAACAGCTCAGCCCCGGCCTGTCGCCGGCAGATCTGGGGGAGCAGCTCTAATGTCATCTGCAAGCAGCAATCCTGTTAGACAGCCTGGCGCCTCCCGGCAGTGAGGAGTGCTGTTGTTGTTGTTGTTGTTGTCAGTCAACGATTCCCTGCCTTTGTTCCAGGCAAGCTCAAGGAATCTGCTGTTTTTATTTTTCCTTCATCTCTTACACCCACTGGGTCCATGCCACCGGTCATCCTTTTTCCCCAGAAAGTGCTTGTCGAGGGTTAATCCATAAGGTCACTTGAAAACGAAGCCATTATTCCCTTCTTAAAGGTTAATGTGTTTTTCCCAGGAGTGTGTGAGTGGAAATTTCAAGCATTCCACATTCTTCATTGAGCTGGGTAAAGTCCTGAGCTCCTCTGGAAAAATGAGCCCTTGGAAAGCAAGACGGGGAACCCCCAGCAGGAGAAAGCAGGCCGGTGGGGTGGCTGCCCCTCTCCTGGGGGGTCATGGCCGCAGGACAGGGATCCTGGCAGGTCTCAGGGGACTTGGGACCCCTGGACTCTCTTTTTCTCCCCTTGCCAGCCATTCTGGCCCTCTCTGCAGCCAGCCTCCCCTGCCTCCTGCACCCCTAAGTCTGTGTGTCCTCAGAAGGGCTGTGTCCCAATTCCAAATGTCACCACAGGTTGGGTGTCCACCCCAGTCCAATCAACCATGGTCAGAGAGCAGCATTGTTTGGTACAACCACAGCTCTCCTGTGGATGGGAGAGGACATGGTTCTCAGAGAAAGGAGGATGGAGCCAGCCAGTCTCCCCAAAAGGAGCCCACTTCAGTCCTGGACATTAGGTCTCCCGACACCTCATCTATCGAGTCTACCGGGTACGCATATCTCAGCTCTACAAGATGCTACTAGGTCTTCTTCACCCCCACCCTAGGCCATTCATTTTTGTTTTAAATAAGGGGTTAACAAACTATGGCCCACTGGCCAAATCCAGCCTGCACCTATTCTTATAAATAAAGTTTTATTGGCACACAGCCATGCCCATTCACTTACAGATTGCTTAAGGTTGCTTTGGTGCTACAATGACAGAGTTGAGTGGTTGCAATGGGTACCTTCTGGCCTGCAAAGCCAAAAATATTTACCATCCGGCCCTTTGCAGAACAAGTTTGCCGATTCCTGTTTTAGATGACTATTGTATAATGCTCACCTTGCTCATGTGAGTCCTCAGTAAACATCAGATATAATGATCATATTATTACTGTCATTATCTAAGAAAGTCTTTGTTCATTTAGCAAGTACTTACTGAGTGCCTCTGCATACCAGGCCTGTATTGAGCTCTGGGGATAAAACGGTGACCAAGACGAGGTCCCTGCCCTCACAGAGCTCTCCACCCTGAGCTGGCAGAGCAAAGCTTTCTTCTGAAAATGCCTGGAGCGCTCAGCCCTTGCTGTTTACTGCCTGAGGGTGTAGGTGTGGGGCTGGGAGCTGTGGATTTGGCACACACTAAAGAATTAATGGAATCTCTGGCTCAGGAAACATAGAACATGTTGAAGATACGAGGACAGACTTGACAGAAATAGCTGGGTTCCAAAATAGCCAAACACCTGGTAGAGAGAAGGTAGGGGGAAAATGAGGTTGACCAGTTGGCCAGTGACCTGGAGTAACTCATCCTGGAAGTCTGCATGGAGAAGGGGGATTTTGCATACTGCCTTGAATGCTGAGAAAAGGGAGGGGCATCAGCCCTAAGCCCAAGATCATACCCAGGAGATGCTCTGACTGGAGGCTTTCCTCCTCACCCCACCCGTCTCGCTCATCTGTGGAAACAACTGCTCATTTCCCCTTCCTCTGCGTTAACAGAATACATCGGACACATGATCACCCAGAGTAAAGACCACATTGCCCAACCTTCCTTGCAGCTAGATGTGATGGTGTATAGATTTTAGCCAATGTCATGTGAATGTCAGTGGCATGAGCTCTCACAGGGAAGGGCCAAACCCACTCCTGTGCCTTTATTCCTTCCCACTTGCTGGAATGTAGATGTAATGGTAGGAACAGGAGCAGCCATTTCGTATCTGGAACTGGAAGCTGTGTGCATGCAAAACGGAGAAATGAGCCGGAAGGGACTTGGGTCTCTGATAACTGTGGAGCTGCCCACCAGCTCTGGACTGCGAACTTAGCCCTTTACAGGAGAGATGGATTTCTCTGATGTTTAAGCCCCTAGTATTTTGTGTCTCTCTGTTGTAGCAGCCAAAACTATGAAACCCTCCCCAGGGAGTTCCACATAGACATGGAACCTAAAGGAAAACAATGGGGTTGCCATGCAAATAAAGCTGCGTCTGCAGCTTCTTCCTCTTGGAGATTCTGGTACTGCCCGGCCGCACTCTGCTGCCTCAGCCGAGCATGCAGACAGCTCCCCTCCTCCGACTTGGGGCCCTTCTCTGCCACGCCAGCTCCGCACCACCGCCAGGTCTCAACTCTGGATGGGGGAGAACTGGGAGTGGGGGGCATGTGGCCAGCCAGGCCAGTGGAGACTCCCAGCCTGCAGCTGCCCCGGCCTTTGTCTGGGCCTCTCCCCGCAGGTGGACGGGGGCAGCCTGCACAGGACCCCGGGTCAGCCGTGCTGAGGGGCTGCTGGGAACAAAAGACTGCACGGGATTGCAGATGGGCCTACCACGATGTCAGAATAATAATTCACGTCCCCGGTTCATCTGGCCTCTGCGGGTGAGGCTGCTTTTCTCAGTGATCTCAGCCTTCCCATCCCAGCCCCGTTCCCATAAAATCGTAGGAGTCTGCCAATTAGAGGCGGCCAACCGAGGCCCCTCGGAATGTAATCGGCCATAATAACTTAATAGCCTTAAGTTTGGGAGGCGTATTTGAAGCTCAGCATCTTCACCCCCAGTAGCCTGGCTAATCTGGAAGGGCTTCGGCCCTGCCCTCCCCATGCCAATTATCCTGGCGGCCTGCTCTCCCGCTCCCAGGGACCCGCCACGAGGGCCTGCTTCGCCTTTTAATTGACAGGCGCGGGACATGCTTCAGGCCTCCTGGCTGCCATTCCAGCCAGCATCCCAGCACAGATTCCCGCGAGAAAACAGAATGCAAAATACCAAAGGCTGGGCTTGAGCCATGCACGGCCACGCACACCAAGAGCAATCAGAGATAGTACCCACTGGATGCCAAAGATCATTCGAGAATGAGGAGGTCTGCAACCAGGGAAAAAAATTTAATATGCAATACTTCACGTTGGATTAAGTGTACCAAGCAGCTGAAAAATGAGGCTGTAGCTAGAAAACAAATGTTCAAATGTCTTCGTGGGCGACCTCCAAGTTTCCACCGGCTCCTAATCCCTCTGTCATAATTCAAGCTTGTTGGCCTGGAGATGATGCCTTGGCCGATGGGATTCCATGATCTGTCAGCGGCTCTCCAAGGCTGCCTGCGGTTCCCTCCTCAGAGCCCAGCAGGCTGACATGTTTCTCTAGCAGGATGGAAGCCCGTCCTGGCCATTTGGCTGGGCGGAAAACCACCTCTGAGCTCATCTTCCCAAGAGGGAGGCCAGAGGGTGTGCCACAGGTCAAGCGGTGAGAAGGCCACCGCTTGGGAAAGAACTTATCCTTGGGGGGCTGAGGGGCAGGGGTCTTTTAAGGGATTTGGGCAGAACCAGCCTTCAGCAATGGACTATCCAGCCATCCTCATGTCAGCCCATCTACTCATCTTTCCATTCATTCATTCATTCAACTTTCAACTACCTGGCTACCCTCAGCCATGCTACAATCTTAATTGATTACCCCAAAGCACCTAAAACGCATCATATCCTAAGTTCAAGTTTTGCTTTTCTCCCGGTGTGGCTGGCAGTTTTGCATCCTCTGGCAGGCCCCGTCCCTGCAGATGGGCCGCACCTGTTGACTTACTCTTCACACCAGCAGGACATGGACAAAGTCATGGGAGACCAATCCCGAGCTCAGGTCACACGGAGCGGTGACTTACATTTCGCTCCTTCTCTGGCCTCTCCCAGGTGCTCACTCTGGCAAAGCCAGGGAGGCCCGAGTGCCAAGGAACTGTCTCTGGCAGCAGCCAGGGCGTCCTGAGCCCTCAGCCTGACAGCCCTGAGTGGCTCTCCTCTCTCTCTCTCTGCCCATCCATCCATCCATCCATCCATCCATTGCTCTCTCGGTCACCCGTCTCCCTCACTGAAATGTAAGCTCTGTGAGGTCAGAGCCCTTATTTGTCTTACGTACTAATTTCCTGTTGCTGCCATAACTAGTCATTAATACCAAAACCAGAGCGGTTTATAACAACTGAAACTTATTCTCCTATAGAGAATCAGGGGCCAGAAGTTCAAAATCAAGGCATCTGCTGGGCCGCCCTCCCCCAGAAGGCTCTGGGGACGTCCTTCGCCACCCCTTGGTTTCCAGCGGTGGCAGGTGTTCCTCCACCTGTGCCACATGGCTCCAGTGTCTGCCTTCTCTGTGTCGTCTTCTGTCTCTTTTAAGGACACTTGTCACTGGGCTTGGGGCCCACTGGGTAAGCCAGGACGATCTCATCTCAAGATCCTTAACCATTTACTGCATCTGCAACCCCCTTTTGTCTAAATAAGGTCATAATCAAGGTTTCTGAGGACATGTCTTTTGGAGGCCACTGTTCAACCCACTCTGTCTCCTTCTCCACTGTATTTAACCCTTGGGCCTCTAACAATGGCAGGTATATCTGGGAGGACCCAGTAAGTAATTGTTGAATGGATGAATGATGAGTGAATCCACCCATTAGTTCAGTGGTTCTCAGCTTGCATCAGAATCTCCCAGAGGGCTTTTAAAAACACAGATTGCTGGGTGGGACGCCACCCTGAGTTTCTGACCCGGCAGGTCTGGGGTGTGGCCTGAGGACTTGCATGGCGGATGGGTTTCTAGCTGCTGCCGTGGGACCCCTGTTTGAGCATCCCTGCCTTCGGTAACCCATGTCTCCCATCAACCGTTAGCGGAACTTGAGTTGTGGTTAAGATTCCATTTTCCCCTCAAAGAGCCCCCAGCACCTCCAAGGTGTCCCTGGTTCTTCTTTGTCAGGAGAAAAAAGTGATCTCATTGCCTAATTCTTCACCATAGAGCTTAGTATCTTATGTCTTCCCCAGGGATGATAGCAGTTAAGACAGCTGCCTGGAGAAGGCAGGGCAGAACCAAGGGTGGATGGGCCCTGCTGGGTGTGGAGGGTTTGTCTTCCTGAATTCTCTCGGGTCACACCTTGGAGGCCACACCTGAGGGCTGTTACAGAGTCCAAGGGCTGGACCAAGATTCATCCCCCAAAATAAAATTTCTGGTTTCTGGGGCACATGTTCTACAGAGGAAAAAATACGGGAAGAGAGGTGGGGTGCGGTGGCTCACACCTATAATCCCAGCACTTTGGGAGGCCAAGGAGGGAGGATGGTCGAGACCAGGAGTTTGAGACCAGCCTGGGTACCACAGAGAGACTCCATCTCTACAAAAAAATTTTTAAAAATTAGCTAAGTGTGGTGACGCATGTCTGTAGTCCCAGATACGCTGGAGGTTGAGGCAGGAGGCTCGCTTGAGCCCAGGAACCCCAGGTTGCTGTGAGCTATGATCATGCCACTGAACTCCAGCCTGGGTGACAGAGCAAGGCCCTGTCTCTAAATATATATATATATATGTATATATATATATATATATATGTATATACATACATATATATATATATAAATTTAAAAATAAAAATACAGGAGGAGAATACATTGAAAATATCATTATTAAGATAGATTTTTAGCCAGGAAGGCATGTGGTTCATTAGGGACCTCCCACTGAGTGCAGCGACCTTCCCTGGGCGTTTTCTCAGTAATTCCATCTGCAGCCCAGCAGGGCCTGGGAGTGTCTCCATCATTCCTTCCTTCCTTCCTCTAGCTTCATTGAGATATAATTCACATGCTATACAATTAACACATTTTGAGTACACAATTCAATAGTTTTAATATATTTACAAATATAAGCAACTATCCCCACAATTTTAAGGCATTTTCATCACCTCAGAAAGAAACCCCATAACATTTAGCTATCACACCTCTATCCCCCATACCCTGCCCCCAGCCCTAAATAGCCCTTAATCTACCTTCGGTCTCTGTAGACGTCCCTGTTCCGGACTTTGACACACATGGAATCATACAATATTTGTCTTATGTGACTGACTTCTTGCACTTGGCAGACTATTTTCAAAATTGTAGCAGGTGTCAGTACTTTATTCCTTTTTATGGCTGAATAATTAATATTCCACAGTCTGGATATACCACATTTTGTTTATCTATTCATCAGTTGATGGAAATTTGGGTTGTTTTCAGCTATTATGAATAATGCTGCTATAAACATTGCTGTACAACTTTCTGCGTGGACATATGTTTTCATTTCTCTTGGGTGTATACCTTGGACTGAAATTGCTGGGTAATGCGGTAATTCTGTTTAATCATTCAAGGAACTGCTAGACTGTTTTCCAAAGCAGCTGCCCCGTTTACAATTCCTACCAGCAGTGCACAAGGGCCCTAATTTGTCCACATCCTCTGAGAGCCAAGACTTACTGTTATTGGACTTTTTGATGCTAGCCCTCCAAGTGGGTGTGATGTCATATCGCATTGTGGTTTTGATTTGCATTTCCCTCGATGACCTGACCGGGAGCATCTTTTCATGTGCTTATTGGCCATTTGCATAGCTGCCTTAGAGAAATGTCTTTTCAGACCCTTTGCTCACTTTTAAATTGTCTTTTTATTATTGAGTTATAAGAGTTCTTTATATTTTCTGCATTCAAGTCTTTCATCAGACGTATGATTTGTAAATATTTGATCCCATTCTGTGTATTATCCTGATGGTATCTTCTGAAGCACAAAAGCTTTCAGTTTTGAAGAAGTGCAAGATTTGCCCCTTTGGTTTCTTTTAAGAGTTTTACAGTTTTAGCTCTTACGTTTAGGTCTTCGATCCATTTTGAATTAATTTCATATAGGTATGAGGCAGGGGGTCCAACTTCATTCTTTTGCACGTGGATATCCAATTATTCCGGAACCATTTATTGAAGAGACGACTCTTTCCCCATCGGATGGTATTGGCAACCTTGTCAAATGGGAGATCTACTTGAAGGTCAAGTTTATTGCAGTATAATTTATCTAGAGTAAGTTCGCCCTTTTCAGGTGTATAGTTCCATGAATTGTGATAGACACAGATAATCCTGTGACCACTGCCACAGTCAAGCAGGTCTAGAACAGTGACATAACTCCAGAAAGTGCCCTCCTGCCTTTTTGGAGTCAAGCCCTCACCCCTCAGCCCCTGGTCCCTGGAAACCACTGGTCTGTTTTGTGTCCTTATAGTTTTGCTTTTTCCAGCATGACATATAAATGGGGCCGTACAATATTTTGAGCCTTTTGATTCTGGCTTCTTTCACTTACCAGAATGCATCTGTAAAATATCAGTTCACGTTGTGTGTGTATCAGTAGTTTGTTCATTTTTGATAACGAGTGGTGTCCATTGTAAGGATATTCCACAATTCGTTGAAGGATATTGGAGTTGTTTCCAGACTGGACAATTATACATAAGGCTGCTATAAACGTTCATGTGAAAGTTTTTGTGAATATGAATCTTCATTTCTCTTGGGTAAGGACTTAAAAGTGGAATTGTTGGGATAAATATGCATTTAACTCTATAAGAAACTGCCAAATTGTTTTCCAAAGTGGCTGCACCATTTTGCATTTCCACCTGTAATAAATGAGAGTTCTGGTTGCTCTATATCCTCATCAGCACTCCGTATTGTCAGATTTAAATTATTTTTTCTATTCTAATAGGCGTGTAGATGTTTTTCAATATGGTTTTAATTTGGATTTCCCGAATGACTAATGATGTTAAGCATGTGTTTATTGTCTATCTATATATCTTTTATGAAATGCTAGTTCAAATCTTTTGCACATTTTCTCGAGTTGTTTGTTTTTTTTTTTATTACGGTGTTGTGAGAGCTCCTCATCTATTCTGGATATACGTGTTATTAGAGATGTGTCTGGCAATCCTTTTCTCCCAATTTGTGGGCTGTTGTATTACTTATCTATTGCTGCATAACAAATTGCTCCCAAACTTAGTAATTAAAATGATACACATTTATTTTTGCTCACAGCTTCTGTGGATCATGAATCCAGAAGCAGCCCAGCCCGGTGGTCCTGGCTCGGGGTCTCTCATGAGTTTGCAATCAAGGTGTCAGCCAGGGCTGCAGTCATTCAAGGCCTTGCGTAGGACCAGAGGATCTGCCTTCAAAATGGCTCATTGGTGTGGTCCTGGTCGTTGGCTGGAGGCTTTGGTGGCTTCCCAGGTGGCCCTCTCCGGGTGCTGCTTGAGTGTCCTCACAACATGGCTGCTAGCTCACCCCAAGGGAGCAATGTCAGAGACAGCCAGGGCCAAGCCAGAATGTGACCCAGCTCAGAAGTCACACGCAGTCATTCCTACAAAAACCCATGTAGGTTTACACAGCTCAGCCCTCCTCCACACCAGAGGAGACTGTACCTGGGTATGAATGAACAACAAGGTATGAGGATCTTTGGGGACCATCTTGACACCTGACAACCATGTGTGCATTTTTATTTTCTTAACAGAGTCTTTCAAAGAGCAGCCTGAGGAAATTTGATTCTCCCTTCTGAGCCTCAGTTTCCTTCCCTGAATAATGGGGACAACAATCCCACTTTCAGGAGGTAACATTTTGGGGAGCACTTTGTGGACCACACGTCCCTTCCTCCCCACTCCCCTTGCAGGGCGCCGCCGGCTCACTGAAGCTGGACTCCAGCTTCTCCCAGACCCAGGGGCATTCGTTCTCTTCTCCGTTCACGTATGAAAACCTTCAGCCTGAACTGTCCCAGATGCTGAATGCTGGTGACTCGGCAGCAGACAAAATAAAATCCCTGCCTTCCTGGAGCTTCTTGTGGGGAAAGTGGACCTTGAACCAACACAGGAAGGAACAGAATGTTAATCAGAACAGTGTCCACCACGTGCTAGGCACTGGGTTTCGTGTAATCCTGCAACAATCCTAGAGTGAAGCCATGATCAGCTCCATTTTACAGATTTTATAAAGGTCCAGAGAGGTGAGGTGGCTTGCCGAGGTCCCGCATTTAGTCAAGGCATTTGCACTCTACACTGTCTGCCTCTCAGAGCCTGGGGCAGACCAGCGGCTCCTGGAACTCCTCAGCACAGTGAGGGTGGTCTGCATGAGCCAGGGTGGGCGCCGGATCGAGGGGAGGCGGATGGGCGCGTGAGCTCCAGCGTTGCTCGAGAGAAGCCCCGTGGCACCTTCCTGGCCTCCCCAGAACTCTTGAGTCCCAGAGGAGCCGCTGACCCCGCGGCACCTGGCCAGGGATGAAGCAGGTTTCTCGAGCAATTACATTTCATGCAAGATGAGACTGCAGAAGAGATGCCTAATTAGATTCTTTCTAAAGCTTAGGTTTCTTTGAAATGAAACAGCCAGAGGGCTGCCGAGTGTTGTGCCTATGTACGTATTCCCCTTCCCAGAAACGGCTGATCTCTGGGACTGGAATGAAAACAGAACCGACCCCACGAAGGCATCTGGGCTGGTGCTGGTGCGGCCCCAGCCCTCCAGCTCCCCGGCTCTGCGGGGCCATCTGGCCACCACGGGCGGGAAGTGGTCCCAGTGGGACAGGGAGGGCCGTTGCCCGCTTGGGAGATGCCAGGTGTCAAGTCTGAGCCCAGATGGCCCGGGCTACCGGGAAGGCCTGCCTGGGGTGTGAGCTCTACCCATGGCCCCTGGGCCTCCTCTGCCAGCCTCTCAGAGGGACCTCCACAAGCACGCCTTCTCTCCGGGCCTCAGTCTCCCCACCTGGGCGAGCTGGGGCAGCCCTGGATGGTGCAGGAGTATGAGTCTGTCAAGAGGAGGGACCATGCGGGAGCCAGGAGCCTGTGACAGGGATGGCACACAGCTGTGGGCTCCGTAAGGACCGGCCCAATTTGGGCTCCTAAGGAGTGTCCATGGGACAGTCCTCGTGCTTTGGGCATCTGAATCACCTGGGCAAAGGCTTGCCAGGACAAATGTAGAACCTCCAGTTAAATCTGAATTTCAGGTGAATAACATACAATCTCTTTGTATGAGTATGTCTCATGAAATATTTGGGACATGACTATGCTAACAAGTTATTCATTGTTCATCTGAAATTCAAATTTAACCAATGTCCTGCATTTTCATTTGCTAACTCTAGGGAAGGTACCAGCCACCCAGAGAGTCAGGGTCGGTGGGGTGAGGCCCAGGAATTTCGATCTTATTTCCTGCGCATGTCCATGCACAAGGTCCTTCATCCACACTTGGACAGACACGCAGGGCTTCGCTGGGGCCAAGGTCAGGAGGTGAGAATGAATGAAGGAGCAAGCCTTCCCCTCATCTCCTCAGCTAACGTAAGGCATTCCTCACCCTCCCTGCACGCTGGGGCCGATGGGGTGGGGTAAGTAGCAGGCCGGGGCCGCCCAGTGTTCTGGTTTAAAGCCCTGCAGTGTAGACTCACGTAGTCCTGAGTTCAGATCTTTTCTTTGCTATTCACTGACTCTCTTGACTTTGAGTAAGTCTCTCAACCTCTCTGGCCTTCAGTTTCTTGCAGAGAATGAAAACAGGAGTGCTTCACAGGGTGTCACAAGGATGAATTGAGACCACACATGGAAGGTGCTGAGTATAGCACTTAAACATAATAATGATTAATATTGGTAAGAGAGTAATAAGAACACTCCTTGCTAATACATATTAAGCACCCTCCATGCCTGGCATTGTTACAAGCACTCTGCTTACATCAGCTCAGGAAACCCTCATCCTGACCAGGCTTGCTGAGAGGCACAGTGCTGGGGTTGTGCAGTGCAGGACCGGAACAGCTGTACACAGCCGCCCTAGGGTTGGGCTCCACGACAATCCCATTTAACAGATGGAGAGCCTGAGGTACAGAGAGATGCAATATGCTCCCTTGTGGCCACAGTCCTGGTGGGTGCCTTGTGGGCACGTGGGCTCAGGGAATAGCCCCACGGTTCACCACAGCACGAGATGCTCGAGACTTGGCAGATATTAGAACTAGGAGTGCGTCAGGCTCATAG
This sequence comes from Lemur catta, assembly GCF_020740605.2. NCBI lineage: Eukaryota > Metazoa > Chordata > Mammalia > Primates > Lemuridae > Lemur > Lemur catta. Next base: position 47,519,044 of record NC_059144.1, read on the forward strand.
CTGTGCTGCGCCTGAAAGTTCAGATGTCAGAGAGACAATGCACCCTCAGTCACATGGAGGACATAGGAGACCACCAAGTACAAAATAAAACCAGGCAAAGGACAGTGAGAGCCAGAGATGGGCCCCAGGAACAGAACTGAGTGGTCTAGCTGCTTTGGCTTGTGGCTGGTAGGGGACACAGAGACACCCCGGCCGAGAGAGAAGCCAGTAGGCTGTTCTGGCAGAGCTGGGGGTGCAGGCTAGACCTGGCATGGGTGTGTTGAGACAGTGGCCAGTAGCCCCCAACTCATGTGCTTTTTAAAGATTGAGGCAACCCATCCCAAGGGACCAGTAAAATCTGGGGTACCTGTGAGACCTTAATCTCTGCTCCTGAAAAGATACTGTCTTCCTTTGGGGACTCTCTTTGGTTGGCCAACCCCCGACCCCTCATGACTCCAGGGACTACACTCTGGGCTTTGTTTCAAAGAGAATTCCACATTATCTTTGGAAATAACGTTTGCATCATGCTAAGGGTTTGCTAACCACTTTCATACATGATTCTGCGGTGTCCTTCTGCATGCCTTGATGGCAGTTCTTGGTATTGAAGTGTATCTTGCTTTAAACTGTAGCTAATGTCCTGAACAGTCAATACTATTAGTTGAGCCATAGCAAATTGTCAATACTGGATTCTGACCTACATAAAACAGTAGCTTCCCATGGTCCAACCAATAATACGAACATTCCCGGCGCTCTGACGACAGAGGCAGGGCCCCCAGGAGTATCGCCAGCATTGTTCTTAGCATCCCTGTGAGTGTCAGAGAGGTTAGACGTCTCACTCAAAGTCACACAGCAGCAACTATGAGAATCAGCATTTGCACCCTGGAGGCTCCAAGGAGGTCCTAGGTAGTGCTGGACAGCATCTGGCCACTGGGCCAGGTCACCTGTTGTACCTTAGCAGCTTCCCAGCTGGTCTTGGTTCCTCTGGTTGCTTCTCCACTCTGCCACCAGGTCACCCCCCTGCTTAAAGTCTCCTCAAGGGCTTTCCACGGGCCTGAGGAAGGAGTGTGACTCCAGACCCTGGCTCGGGAGGTCCTGCCTCCTTGTCCCATGTGCAATGCTCTCTCCACCTGAGCTGCACTGAATTTCTCTCAAGTTCCTCTGTGCCGCCGTGGGAGGAAGGTGACAACCACACGAACCATGCAGATGGGCTGATCTATTCATTCGACAAATGCCCACCGAGCAAGTCCTGTGTGCAGACCCTGGGATAGAGAATGAGCAAGCCAGCAAGGACTTTGTCCTCCCTAAGCTGAATCTGAGAGCGGGAGGCAGAAATCACCCCGTAAACAAACACCACAGTGAATGTTGGCACTGGTGCCATACAGGGAGAGGAGAGTGGGGGTACAGAGGGACAAGCTGGCCAGGGAAGCCTCCGTGGGGAGCAGGCCTTGGAGCAGAGCAGAAACACATCCAAGAGAAGAGCACTCAGGGGCTGGGGTGGCAAGTGCAAAGGCCCTGGGGCGTGAGCATGCATGGGTGTTCAGGGAGCAGCAAGGGTTCAGGGCTGCGGAAGCAGGGGGCTAGTGAGGGAGGGAAAGGAGGCTGGGGAGGTGACCGGGCAACGTTACAAATGACCCGTGGGAGACAGTCCTTGGCACAGAGGAAAATCTTGAGAACCACTGGGCATTAGGATGTAGAATCGTCCCCATTGCCATGGAGAAGCTTCCTGGGGGGCAGGGGGTCCCTGCCAAGGTCCAGGGAGGGTCTGACATAATTCCCTGTCTGTCTGTCCGTCTGTTCATTCCTCTACTCTCTCCCAGCTTCCACCCCCAGCCCTGCTCAGTGGGGGGAGAACGCCGCCTGGCGCCTCCTGCCCGCCTCCGCCCTGCTCTGCCCCAGCTGAAGGAAGCCAGGCCACACCTGGCACCCGGCTCGCACGTGTGGGTCCTAGGCGGTGGGGTGGCTGTCGGATGGGCTCTGCAGCGCCCGGCTTCCTGTCTGGGGGCCGCACAATGCCCCATTGTTCCTCGGCGCTCCGCGAAGCTTCCTCAGGACGTGGAGGCCCGGGCCGGAGGTGCCAGCTATTTTGGGTGCCGGGCGAAGGCCTGGGTTTACTTGCCGCGAGCGTTTTTCTCAGGAGAAAGGTCAGTGGGCCCAGCCTGGGAGGTAAACCAGTCCCCCTTGGCTCCGGTTCCCACTGCACTCCCGACTTCCTCTCTGCAGGGGAGGGGCAGGGTGTGTGTGCAGCGCCGGCCGGGGCCCACGGGGGGGTGGGGGGGTGGCTGCGTTTCCCAACAAGCCCAAGGCTGTTCCCAGAGGGCTTGCCACTCCCTAGGAGCCCCTGCAATGGCCAGCGGGCGCAACTGCAGGTGCCTGAGAAAGCAGGAACCCCAGATTCAGAGCTCCTGGGCCGGGTGCAGCACCCAGCACACACGGCCAGGTTACAGGGCACAGGCACCCACGTTCAGTCCCCGGCTCGGAGCCAAGATCCCCCTCCCGACCCCCACGCGTGCACCTGGGTCAGGGGCCCCCGTGGTTACCCACGCCAGGAAAATGCACGTGGTGGCCCTGGATCTTGGGCCGGCCTGAGGGTCTGGTGTGTGTCTGGGGTCGGCCGCAGTCCTAGGCTGACCTGACATCATCACGACGACAGGCCCACTCAGGTGGGACCCCTGCTCCCCCACTTCCGAGCCCTGCAACCAGGGACGAGCCCTTGAGCCGCTTTGAGCCTCAGGCTTAGAAAACGGGGAGATAATTGCCCTACCTTGTGGCCTTGCGGTGAGGGAGGAGAGAGCACACATTCCCCGTGGGCGGAACATCCCCAGTGGGGCAGGATTTAATCCTTGAGGGGGGCAAAAACATTTTACTCTTTATGTATAAAGCGCAGATACATAAGCAGTACCTAAGCGGGTACACAGTGTATCCGGGGCACTAAGATTTCGTGGGAAGGAGCTAGCAGGAAACCTGTCTGAAAAGGCTCCTTGCAGGGAGCAGTAATGAGAGCAGCTCAGGAAACGCTGACGTGGAGAATGGAAGAGGTTCCGGGGATGTGGCCTCAAGTGCTCAGCAAACCTCAGCTGCTGCCCGGGCACTATCACTGGCAGCAGGTGTCACAGAGGAATGTCAGGAGCTTGGACTGAGGAGCCACACTGCTGGGGGTCCGATCCTGGCTCTGTCGCTTTCCAGCTGTGTGACCTTGGGCACGTTGCTTGACTTCTCTGTGCCTCAGTTTTTTTCATCTATAGACAGAGCTACTTAGAGTACCTATCTCATGTGGTCGCCGTGCAGATGAAGTGAGTTGATTTGTGCAGTGTGTGTAGTTCAGTGCCTGCTGCATAGTAAGCAATAAATGTGAGTTAATAGTATTATTTATTATTAATTATGACATGCTCAGGAACTTGAGGGCCAATGGTTCTAAGTGGGAGGAAGGTCTAAGGGACACTGGGTTCAAGGTTAGCCCTTAAAGGGCTCTTTGCTTCTCCTGGTCATCTGGTCCAGCTCTAGCTTCAACCCCTAGGGCCTGTTTTTGGCACTGGAGGAGGGGCTGGTTGTCAGCCACACCACGCCATGGCTCCCTGCTGTTCCTGAGCACACCACGCCTGTCCTGCCTCAGGGCCTTTGCGCGTGCCATCCACTGCCTGGAACTCTCTCCCCGTAGCTGGGCCCTTCTCAGCCTCCAAGTCACAGCTCAACTGTCCCCTACCCAAGGAGGCCTTCCCAGATCACCCCGTGTGAACTGGCTGTTCCACACCCTGACACCCCCAGTTCCTCTCACCTGCGTGTATGTCCCTGTTTCATTCCTGCACTGCTCTAGTCACAAACAATAGTTCTGTTTGTGTGTTCATGCTTTTTGTCCTCTCTGTGGGATGGTATAAGCTCCACGGGCTGGGAGCTGCATCTTGTCCCCGTCCCCAGCTCCTGGTCCAGGGCTGAGCCCAGGAGGCCACCAGCACCTGCTTGCTGTGGGGACGGAGCCCACGCAGACCGTTCACTGCCCTAGTTGTGCCATCCCACTTTACAGACGTCGATACTGAGAGCAGAGCATCCTTGTGTGTGCAATATCTCAGAGAAGCTTCCAGAACCCCCACCTAGGACCCAGGGGAAGGATTCTGTCAGGGAGCCTCAGAGGCCACAGAATGGGTGGGTATCCAGGCCCCGGCTTTTCCATTTCTCTTAAAGGAGCATTTTCCTAAAGTTTCCCTGTTGCCTCTGGACATGCACGCAGGGCTGGGGAAGGACCCAGAATTTGATTAGGTGGAAAGATCCGGATAAACAGGACAGGTGGCACTAATCAAAGCTGACGCTTAGACAAGGCCTGTGAGGCCCTCGGGCTCCTTGAGCTCAGATCACCTCCATGGAAACTTCCTGCTTCCCGGGCCCCAGACAGGCGGGCCCCTGGGGGGGACGGCCCCCGCCGGCACCTGTCCTGCTGGGAACCGTGGCTGGCCCTGGTGTGGGCTCCTGCCCCGGGGCCTCCGGGTGGAGGTGCCCTCGGAGGGAGGTGAGGACACGGCGTGCTTCTCGGCCCCGTCTGCAGCCAGTGTGGGGATGTTAAGCTTGAACTGGGCAGGTGACAGCTTCTCTGGGCCTCGGTTTCCCCATTTCTAGAGGAGATGAGTGCAGTCCTGGGCTTCTGGCTGTGGGATCCTAGGACATGCCCGGTACTGCACACAGGCCACAGGGCCTGCACCCTGGCCCAGCCTGTCCCAGGGTCCAGAGGGAACATGCGTTCCCACCCCGGGGGCTAGAGCCCGGGGAGAGACTTCTGCCGACATCCCCAAGCCAGAACCTCGGGTCCTCCCTCGGGTCCCACTTGGAGCCACCCGCCTGCCATGCCCTCCTGGCCTTTTTCCCCCGTGTTAGAACAGCCACCGTGCTGACCTCGAGCCCGGCGCTGAGCTAAGTGTGTTTATGAGTAAAGCAGTAGCTCCCCTCGGCCTTCCAACAGCCCCTAAGCCGGGAGCGCTGCTGGGCTCCCGTTTCACAGATGTGGACACTGAGGCTCAACGAGTGTAGGGGATACCCGCGAGGTCTCACGGGTACAGTGACCGGGATGGGATTCAGACCCAAAGTTTTAGGTCTGGACTCCAGAGTGTTTTCTCTTCTCACGGGTGCTTCTTGCAACGCCGCTTCTCTGCTGGAAACCTCCAGTCGCTTCTAAGGGAACCTTCCTCCCTGCCTCTCTCCCTCGCCCTCTCTCTTTTCTAGGGACGTAACATTTTTTTGGCCAGCTCCGCAGGGTCTCTCTGCCCCTTGGTCCCAGCACTGGACAGATGTACTAGCAGAACGTGCCCCGTGTCCCCTACCAGGCCAAGGGGCAGAGGGCAGAAGGCAGAGGGCAGACGGGCAGGGGCAGGGGTGTCACTGCAGCCCCTGTGCCCACTGCCCGGCTGCAGGCGCGTCCCTGCACGCTGCTGTAATCTGCACGGCAGACGACCAACAAGCCGAGGCACCCTGGAGACGCAGGGCCCGGGAGGGGCCGTGGGAGGGCCGGTCTCGGGGCCCCGCTCAGGCCCCCAGGGGCCGGGGCCTGTTTACTCTGGCACCCCGTGAATAGACTCTTGCAAGGGCGCCACGTTCTCGGCTTCCTTGGGGAGGCACCTTGTCTTTTTTAAGTCATTCCGTTGTGTCGATAATGGCTATTCTTTCCACGGGGCCATCTGCCAAGGTCAATGTTTGTGTTGTTTTAAAAACTTACATTATATCACTGTGGGAACCTGAGTGCACAGAACCATTTTTTTTTTCCCTTTTTAAGGAGGGGGCCGAGAGGGAGGCTGGGGTGGAAAGGTTTTTTTTTTTTTTTTTTTTTTTTTTCACTTTTCCTCTATTGCTTTAACCCGAGACATCGTTGGGATGCCGTTGGCTTCTCGAAGTTCCAAGTACACGGAGTCGTGTTAATAATGTTCAGGACTTTCTACCCGCTTCTTACCCGCGGAGGATCATGCAGTGGCCGGTCATTTCCTAGAAAAAATAAAAAGGAAAAGGAAGCAAAGGACAAAGGGAAGGGTAGGCGGGAGCTTCCTGGGGCCGAGACTCGCATGTTCTGGGAGGAAGGTTGGAAACGCGCAGTCGGGAGAGAGAACGGGGGAGACCGTCTTGGACGAAATCCACGCAGTATTTGTCTGAGCTCTTCTGTCCCTGCAGAAGGGCAAGAGGGGTGATTTTAATTGAAAAGGACAAAATTAAATAAGGCCTGGGCTTCAGGTACCTCGGAGCCAGACGGACTTGTCCCCCGGCACAGGGGCCACCACCACAGCCACCTCATGCCCGTAACGTGACCGGCCACAGACACCAGGGCCCCAGGTTAGCGGCCGTGCCCCTGGGCCGCTCCAGTCTCAGCAAACCAGGAAGCTCTGCGCCAGCAGCCCACAGCCCCGAGACTCCCCGTGTTTGTTTTTCCAAAAACGCCCTGATGAGGCCAGTTCCCGGGCAGGTTGATGGCAGGAAGGTCCCACGTGGAGCGGGGCGACAGCAGCCGAGAGCGGGTCCCAAGGCTGGGCCCCAGACCACCAGGCCTCAGCCGCACCTCCGCCAGGGTGGGCTCCTTTGGCTGTGGCTGGCCTGAGAGAAAACCCTCCTTCCTCCCTCCGCCCGTCCTTCCACGATGGTTCCTGGAGCACTGGGTGCTGGGGCTCCGCAGAGGCCAGGATGCACAAGGCCTCTTGGAGCTCGCAGTCCAGTGGGGAGAGAGGTGGAGAACTGGCCCCCAAGCAGCTGTGGTCTAGGAGAAAGTACAGTGTGCTCGGGGCTGCAGACAGGGTAGCCTAGAATAGTCTGGGGGTCAGGGAGGACCCTCTGTGGTGAGGGGAGGGAGCCGGGGTCAGCTAGGCAGAAAGTGGGGAGCGGTGCTTTGGCGGAGAAGGACTTAGGCAAAGAGCGTGATGGGAGGACCCTGCCTCCCCAGGGGGACGGCCCCGGAGCAGGCTGGGTGCCACTGGGCGGGGGAGAAGGAGCTGCTCTGGTGGCCAAGCTGACTTGGAAGGGGCCTTGGGGAGATCTGTCTTGAGCCCCTCAAATCCACACACATCTGCCAACACACGCGCTGGAGCGCCTGAGAGCCCAGCCTGGACGAGGGCTCGGCTCCGCGCAGCTGCGACATCCTGGCAGCCTGCGCACAGAGGCCTCCCCAGGGCCCCGGGGTCACCAGCAAAGCTGCCCTTTCTTCAGAGCATGGCCCACGCGGCTGCTCCGTGCCGCCCTGGGGCTGCCTGAGTCACCGAGCCCACACGCCTGGCCCCCCTTCCAGGTCACCTCTCCTCACACACTTGCCCCAGCTTCCAGCCCCGTTGGTGGCACATACATGCACAGGCAGCCTGGCACTGAGGGAAGGAAGGATGCTCCCCGACCTTCGGGGTCACATGCAACATGCACCTCGGAGCCCCCTCATCATCCTCCTCCCAATCAGAAATGGTTGTGTGTACCTCGTCCTCGGGCGTGTGAGGACACCCTCAAAGCCACTAGCGCATGAGGGGTTCACCCGGGAGTCCGGCTCCTGTTGTTTGGGATTTCTGCTCAAGGACAGTTTCCACTATTCTCTGCCACTGCCTGATGGCTGTGCTGCTTTGGGCAAGTGCTGTAGGCTCGCCAAGCCTCACTTCCCCGTCTGTGAGAAGGGGCTGGTGGCATCCCCGACCTCAAGGTGCAGGGGGGAGGGGTTATTAACACACTTACAGCAGTGCACCGGGCACCGGGGTTCCTCCCTTGTCCCGCTGTCTCCCCTCTAGCCTGGGTCCTTTCTTCCGTGTGCCCGGGTGCCCAGCCCGGGGTCCGTGTGCGTGCTCCTGCATGTCTAGAAACGAGAGGCGCAGGCTGCCACAGACGGTATGGTGGGTGCAGCCCACCTCAGAGGTTCCCAGTGGTCTCGCCCCTTACCCACAGCTCAGGGCTGGTGTGGAGGGTTGCCGCAGTCAACCTGATCCCAGGGTGTACCCCGCTCCCCACCGCTGCCACCCACAGCCCCATGCAGGACTGTGATGTGCTTTCCTGGTCGTCATGGACACTGTATGTGTCCACTAGGCCTGTGAACTTCGAGAAAGCAGCCCCCTGTCCTCAGGATGCGGACAGTTCTTATGCCCCACTGGCCGGAGGCAGGGCCGGGGCTGGGCTGGGTTGAGGGAGGCGTCCAGATGAAGTCTGGGAAATGGCAGGCGGGACCGCTGCCCACATGCTCGTCCTCTCCCTAACGCGTTTCGTCCGATCAAGAAGAGAGAGGCAGGCAGGCAGAACAGCTAAGGTTGGCGCCCCGGCCTGGCTGTGATGCCAGTTTTAGAGGAGTGAGCCCAAAAGCTCTCCATGGGGAAGGGAGGGAGGAAGAGGAAGAAACGACCAGGGAGAGGCATATGGCAGCTCCTTGTTTACATCCGTGAGGACCTGCCAAGCTCCTTTCCAAACAGCTGCACCATCTTACATTCCCATCGGCAGGTATAAGCGTTCCAATTTCTCTCCTTCCTTGCCGACACTTACTATGGTCTGTCTTCTTTATTCTAGCCATCTAGTGAGCGAGCTTCTTACTGTGGTTTTGATTTGCATTTATCCATCACTTTCACCGTAGCTGCTTCCCCTACATCAGCTTTGCTTCCCTCCAGGTGGCAAGATCCCCTACCGAGTGGGACTTCCGAGGTTTGGGTTGGAAGTCTGGGCGTATCAGCCCACACCTCCTCTTTCCTCGTCAAGAGTCATTCGACAGGTCTTTAGGAAGCTGTGGAGAACCTGCTCGTGCCCCAGAAGGTGGGGGTTGAAGGTAAGACCCAGAAGGGGTCCTCACCTCACAGGACATACAGGTGCCAACACTGAGTTGCGTGATGACGTGGGTCAGGTCCTGGGAGAGGAAGAAACACACCAGGGAGTCAGTGTCCTTTCAGGAGGGCTCCAAAGAATAGGGGGCATTTTGTAGGGAGAGAGGGAGGGATGAGAGGCTCACGTTATTTCTTTCCTTTGCTGAATAAATATTTATTGATTACCGATTGTGTGCTGGGCATCGTGCACGTCAGCCGAAGGCACAGCGATGGGATCATGCGCTCTCCCTACCTCCCCAGCCCCAGGTAGGTGGGACCTGGTGACAGCAGCTTATTTTCGAGTTTGATGGGGTCCCTCTGGCCATGGGAGAAGTCCCTAAATTGCAGGACGGCTTGTGTCTGCAACGATTCCATACATATTGCAGGGAGGAGAGCCCCTGCCGTTTGTGACCGACTGAACACACACGAGTGACCAGCAGTGCCTTCGTGCTGTTAAACACAGCGGCCATGCAGGGGGCTTCTAACTGCTCCTGAATCACACTCTGGTGGAGAGTCTCCTTTCAGGTCCAGCCAGATCTGTCCGAGAGTACCAGGCTCTGCAGTGTGTCAAGCTTCTGGTACCTTCCGTCTCGGGAACACAAGCCTGAGCCGCACCGCCGGGGTTGGACTTTTATTTGATGAAGCTTCTGGGTTCCTCACCACAAACACCCTTGTATGTGGCAGTTACTTTGCTCAAGCTCCCAATCTCTCCTTTGGGGGACAGTTCCCACCCTCGGGAGACTCAGGGGTTTGGGCAAATCACGTCGTCTCATTCGAGGTCACATTTGGGTTTCTGCCAAGGGCCCAGCTTTACGTAAAGTGTGACTGTAATTGCTGCACAGATATGTCCTCTCCTCATCCACCCCCACCCCACCCCGTCGACTGCTTTCTGTCTTTCGGGCTCAGCCCATGATTTGTGTGTGTTCTGGGGACTCACAGACCCTATTCTATTAGGATTCTCAATCAGAAGTGAGGTCGTTGATTTTGTGCTGGGATGAGAGGAGGCCTTTCTTTTCTCCTTCCCACTTGAATGACAATGGCTCTGTTAGAAAACGCTGCCTCCAGTAAGTCAGCAGAGAAAACAGTTCTGCCTGTTGGGATATATGAAAAAATGAAGGCCGTGGTAGGGGTCTTCAGCCACGGAGCTGGCTCAGAAGGCCTTGGGAGGAGGAGTCATAGGCCCAAATCAGTAATTATGTCTCAAGGTCTATCTCAGCTTCGAGATGTTTTCTGTGTAACCTGAGGCCCTGCCTGGTCGGTGTTCCAGTGCTGAGATGTGTCCCCCTGCCCAGGCTTGCTGGGCTGTCGGACTCAGCAATCGGTTCTCAACGGACCAGACCTGGGCGTCAGGCAAGCTCCTCCAAGTTCAGGCCCCCACGTGGGACTGACAGCCAGAGCAGCCGCAGGACCCACCCACCCTGCCTTGGCGACATCACTGGGGGAGAAGCCAAGGCAGAGAGGGTAGGGGTGAGGTGCATCCAAGGGTATCACATCCCAGGGCAAGGAATTGGGGTGCATCAGGCAGGACCCTGAGGGCACAAGCAGCTTTGGAATCGCCTGGCCCCACCCCTGGCTCCCAGATGGGCTCAAACTGCCCTGCCTTCCCCCTTGGAGCTCAGACAGAAGGAAGGACAGGGCCAGAGCCTGGTCCTGCACCTGGAGGTGGAGGCAGGTATGGTCAGCCATGGCCTCCCTGCAGCTCTTCGTCCACCGCCGGCCCTCCTTCAGCACAGGGCCGGACCCCACGCAGGGCCCGGTGCACTCTGCAGCTGGCAGAGCTGGGCTGCTCTCCGGCCCCCACCCACCAAACCAGATCAAAACCTGCTCAATCTCCCAGTGACTATTGTCTTTCGATCTTGCTGATGCCTGCCCCTCTCAGGGGCTGTATGGGGCTCAGGGGAGCAAACCCCAGCCCCACCCCCTCGAGGCTCACAGTCCGGTGCAGCAAACACATGAAAGAAAAGGATTGAATATGTAAATATTAAACATATGTTTACAAATGTGCAGAAAGCCACGGAGGAAAAGAAAAGAATGTGGTGAGAGGGAATAGCAAAGTCTACTTGTTTCAGACCAGGTGCTGGAGTTGGACCTGGAGGATGAGTAACCATAACAACAACAGTGATGATAACCAGTAACTCTGGAGTGCTTACAGGTAGCGTGGTGAGCACTCCACATTTATTGACTTTGCGTGGATTGACTTACTTAATGCTGGCAACAACTGCATGTGTAAGTACTATTGCTGTTGTCTCCATGGTGCAGATGAGGAAACTGAGGCACAGAGAGGCCCAGGGACGTGCCTGTGGCCTCGTGGCTGGTAGGAAGAACTGGGAAGTGGTGACGATCCCAACCACAAGGGCCAAACCAACACGCTGCACCTGCCACGTGCCAGGAACCTTGTCCTAAGCACTTTCCATGGAGTTTAATCCAGGAAGTGGTATTAGTTGTCTCCACGTCTTGCAGTTGAGGAGACAGGGGGACAGGGCTGCAACGAAACCTGTCTGTGGTGGCACGGCTGGCATGTGGTGAGGTTGGTGTGCGAGGACCCTGGTTCCAAGGCCCGTGTTCTTAGCCAGGAAGGGAAAGAGGAGGGTATAGGGAGGAAGGGAGGGAAGATAAGAAAGGGAGGAAGGACAGAGGGAAAGAAAGAGGGAGGAGGCGGCGTACCTAGAAGAGAGCGTGTGTCCAGTGAGCTTGCGTGTGTGAGCATGAGCGTGCCCAGGGTGTGGGCGTGTGCACATGAACGTGTATAAGTACATGTGTGAGTGTGTGGTGTGGCTCTGCACTGCGTGCACGAGTGTGTGTGCATTCAGGGGGCTGTGTGTGCGCGTGTGTGGCGGCAGCCCCGCGCTCTCCGCCAGCTAGCTCCATCCTCCGTGCTCATCTGTTTGCCGGGCTCATTGGTGTGCAGGGGGCGTCCGAGCCAGCCTGAGCCGCTGAGCCCCTGACTCACGCCTCAGCTGGGGTGAGTCACTGGCTGAGCTGCAGACTGTGGGGGCCGAGCTCGGCGCGGAATCCGCTCCGGCCGCTCCACAGCCCGAGCCCACTCTGAATCACCCACACCTACGCTGAGGGCTGCTGCGCTATTAAACTTGCTATTTCTCGAGGGGGATGGGGAGAGTGTTTGATTCAAAGAGGCAGCGGATGCTCTCCCCAGCCAGAAGCTGGGGGTCAGAGGGCAGGCAGGTGAGCCCCTGGCACTGCCCTTCTCACAGGTACTGTGGGGTGCAGGCCGGCTCCCACCGTTTCAATCCATGTTTGGGGGGGGGGCTCTGGGGCTCTGCTGGAGACCTGAGTCTCTGTGAAGCTCTGTATCGGGGAGCTGCCCTCATCCTCACCAAAGCCATCCCCTCCTCCACAAAGGGATGCTCTTCTGGATAAGATCCAGAAGCTTCTAGAGGGAAAGTGCCACAAAGCACCAACCCCAGACCTCACAAAGCTGAGAGTGTAGTGAGAGGGATGGACAAGAAACAGAAAGATAAATAACAAGAAACACACCAGATGGCAAGCAGTCCGCTCGGTGTGCCTTATAGCTGCTGGGACTGCCTGAATGATCGCCCACACTTGTTTGTGCTCCGGAATACAAACCCCATACGGTCAGGGCCATGCCTCTGTGTTTAGCAGAGTGGGAGCATCCAGGAGGAGCTCAGTCGAGATGTGCTCAGTGGAAACCTGGATGACAACAAAGCAGAGAAGCAGGTGGATGATGCGAGCTGGGGTGACTGGGAGAGCTCTAAGCAGAGGGAGCAGCCATGCAAAGGCCCTGGGGTGGGAATGTGCTGGTCATATTCAGGGAGGACCAGCAGGGCTGGGGGGCAGGGGGAGCGGGGTGGGAGGTGAGGCTGCAGAGATGGCTGTAAAAGAAGGTTAGGTTTTGATTCCTTCCCCCCGGCTGGGCTGTTCTAAGTACAGTCCAGAAGCTTCTAGAGGAAAATACCATGAAGCACCAGCCCCAGACTCTTGGCCATCCTCAAAAAAGCAGGCACATGTGATTCCACATGCGTGCCTGTTGTCACTCACCTTGTGTTAAAGTGCCCACGAGCAGGACAGAGCCCAGCTTGGAAAGGAGGGTGCGCTTGGGAAGGGCTGCGAGGGCAGGGAGCGGGGAAGAGCGTTGTCAGCCCGACCTTGGGGCTCACACTCTGCCACGCCCAGACCAGACTCATGTCTCTATCCTTGGGGACCTCCTTTGAAAGACCAGAGAAGCCTGCCCTGTTGAAAATGGACCTATATTTTCCAGAAGAAATAGCAACATAATGACTCTCTAGTATGGGTAAAAATTTGTTACCATCACTTGGCAGGGGACGAGGTGCCCAATGACACAAGGAGAGGTCCGTTTGAGTGAGACATGGAGCAGGAATTGCCCGTATCACAGACTGTCACCTTCCGGGGTGGTGTCACCTGCTTTACCTGCCCTATTTGCACCTGGGGCCTCACTGTCCTCCGTCAGCCCACCTGCCCTGTGTTCTATCACTGCTGGGATGCGGTTTCTTCCCCCTTCGCTCATGCTCTGCAGATGTCGGTGCAGCCCGCATCCCTGGCACTGCCCTGAAAGCCCTGGGGTGAGTTCTCTCTGCCCATGGCATCCACACACCCAAGTGCAGGGAGCAGGGAAACCAGCCATTTCTCCAATGAGTTTGACTTCGGGGGACTGGAGGAGCTATTTGTAGCACTTTTAAAACCTTTTATAGATCGGTTTATTACCACTGATGACAGAGAAAGAAATCATGCTATTAGAGGCAGAAACGTTAAAAGGTTCGGGTATTGGATATATCTGATCAGGAGTGTCGTGCTGGGAATCAATGCTCTGAGGGAGAGCAGTGCCGCATGTAGAAGCCACGTGTGGGCGCAGGCCCTCCTGCCACGCTCGCACGCCTCCCTTGGCATGGCACCATCCTGGGCTGACAACCTCTGCAGCCAAGCCAGGGCCTCCCAGGCACCCAGCTCAAGGATGGCCAGAGTTCGGTGTTGGATGCGGGTTTGGCCGGTGCACCCACGAGCGGGTGGGGGTGCCCGTTGCCGCAGGCCCCACCTCTCCTGCTTGTCCCTCTGCCCTTCTGCTCTCACTCCCGCTTGCTCGTCTTGGCCTTGGCCTTGGTGTTCTCCCCTCCCTCTCCTTCCTTCTCTTTCTTCCACTCTCCTCCTTGTATTTCTTTGTTCCTCTTTCCTTCCTTTCTCTTCATAGAATCCCAGAAACTCTATGGACAGACAAGGCAGTGAGAGGTCACCAGCGTCCCTTGCCCTGACTGCCTGGCTCACACTGAGGATCGGGCGCCTCCCGCGCCCACCGCCTCTGCTGACGCTGCTCTTCTGGGGGGTCTGTAGGACACACACACCCCAAGCATGAGGCCTGCGTGATCCCTGACGCTACTGATCACTGCACATTGAGTGCCAACTACCTACTGGGGACTCCCTGTCCTGTAAGCACGCCAGGCACGGTGCCAGCAGACCCGGGTGCGAGGCAGAGGTGGCAAGGGCAGCACGAGGCCGAGGAGGGACACCCAGACCCAGAGGGGAACAGCCACAGTGGCGCCAGACGGAAGTGGGCTGGGACAATCGGATGGGTGAGGCGCCCCAGGGCATGGCAGAGCTGAGCGGGGGAGAAGGGCATTTTAGGAGAGGACAAGAACGTGAAGTGGGTAAGAAGCTGTAGACCTGGGTCCACATCTTAGCTCACTGCTTGGTGGCTGTGTGGGTTTGTCCAGGCCCCTTCTACTTTTGGATCCCGTTTCCTGACCAATTAGAGGGGGGCCTGCCTTGCAAGGGAATGACATGAGACAGGTTGGTTGGGTGCTTGGCCCCATGCCTGGCACATACTAGGTTTGTGGTTTCCGGTATCTTTGTGAACTCGCCAACAGAGGCAAGCTGTGTGTGCAATATGGCTGAGCATATGGAAAAGGCTAGAAACGCAATCCTAAAAGTCCGTGCTATTAATAACAAGAACTCACTATGTGCCAGGCAGTGTACCCTGAGCTGTAGGTGTCCTGCCATTCAGTGCTTATGACGAGCAGCAAACGGGAAGGCTTCACCACCACGATGCCCACGTGGCTGAGGGAGCAGCGGGGCCTGGGAGGGCCGGTGGCCGGGCGGTGAGCTTGCGGACCTGGCGCCCTGCTGGGCATCTCAGGGCCAGAGCCACGCTCTTCCCACCCTGCTTCTTGCCTCCTCACTGAAGGGCTTCCAAGGCCAGGTGAGGGGCTTGGACTCTAACCTGGCAGGCGGGAGTGTCCGGCAACCTCTGAACGTGTCCCTGCTGGGCAAGGCCCAGTCTCGTGACGGGAGGCCAGTGGGGCGAAGGGCCTCGGGGGCTGCGGAGTGGCCGCTATTGTTCCTGGTTCTGGGAACGTGTCTCTCTCCCCAGCCCCATCGCGGGGAGCATCCTGCCCAGGGGCTCTGGAAGGCTGTCCTCCTTTTCCTTCCTTCCAGCTCCGTGTCCTGCAACACTGTGTGCAGGGGCTCTCGGGATACTGGTTTCCTCCAAGAACTCAAGCAACCGAAGAAGCACTTGGTGCCGCACTCTCCATGAGACCCGGAGCCAGTGGCTGCCAGGGCCCCAGTGCCAGGCCGCCTTCCTTGGGGACCATTGACATATGGAACTTATTTTTAATGTGAAAGAACAACAGTCTCCCCCACACACACCCCTTCTCCTTCCCCGGCACCCTGCCCCCTGCCACGGCTCCTGGCTGTCCTGTAAATACAGGGCCGTTGCTACCTCTGGGCCTTTGTCGTGGTGTCCAGCCTAGATGTTCCTGCCCACCCCCTTGGCTTGGCCATGTTCGGGGCCCAGGCCGAGGCCCTGGGCAGACCAAGGAGGCCCCACGGGTGCTACTGATCTCCCATCTCCCTCTCGGCCCCTCTGAATTCTCGATGAGCCAATCCCTGCTGTTCCCTCCCAAGCGTTCTCCCTCTCCACACCCTCCGGAGAGTTATGGGAAGGAAAGCTGTGGCCTGAGTCTTTGGAGGGTTTGGACAAAAGTCAGAGGGGATTTGGGTAATGGTGCCAGCCACGGCAAGGCCCACTTGAGCACAGGGCCCTGTCCTGCTGACACCGCAGCAGCCCTTGCCCCGGCCCTGAATGTTCTAACCGCTGGAATGCGTCATGTGATTCCATCCTCACTGCAAGCCCATTTTACAGGTGCAGAAACCGAGACAGAGAGGTTGAGCCCAGCGGAAGGGCAGGACTTGATCCCTATCCTGACCAGAAGCCTGGCTCTTAGCTCCCCCGCAGAGCAGCTCATCAGGATTCCGCGGTGCCCCCCTTTTAAGACTGCACTCACGGCTGGGGAGGGGGGCAGGGTCGCTTACTTGCTCTTAGCATCGAAGACAATGCAGATGTTCATTTGCCCAGGAGGGCTTTGAGTCAGGCTGGAGGGCAAGAGAGGAGGGGAGGGCGGAGACAGAGCGCAGCGCCGTCTTGTCTAATCCAGCCCCGACAAGCATCCCTCGGGCCTCCCCTGGCTCCAGAAGCCCCCTGCCCAGCTGTGACGTCACCAGCCAGCCCCTGCAGATGACAGCCCTGTAATCTATCACCAGCCATCTGCTTTCTCACTGCTGGGGACAGCCAGAGCCCAGAGCAGGCGGGGTCTGGCTGGGCAGCAGCTGCACCCACCCTGTCACAGCCCCGGAAGGGCAACAAGCCTTTCGGGATTGTTTGCACCTCCGGAAACGCTGGTCATCTCACCCAGGTCTGAAGATAGCAGCACCTCGCCATCCAGGGTTGGAGTTTCTAAACAGTCAGATAACCTTGCTCACAGAGAAACAGCCTGAACACCATTTATAGATAGCGACACGATTTAATGAGATAAAGCCTTTGGCATCCATGAACCAATTTATGATACGAGCTGTGATGAAATGGCTGTTTTTTTAAGAGATATCCAAACTGAACACAATCCAGAGCTCCAAGAGCTTCAAAGAAACTTCTCAGCTCTAGCCTCTCAAAATTTCAGGCAAAATCCAAACACTTGTCAGTCTTATCACTACCACGAAAATGATGTGTTTTTGTAGAATTACGTGGGACCCATTTGCCAAGGGAGAGATGCTCCAGCTGTTTTCAGGGCTCAAAGCCAGCATCTTCAGCATCTTCAGCCTGTTCTCACATTGTGCAGACGCCAAATTCCAGTGCCCACTTTCTAGAGGGGAGATTGCAGGTGGGTATCTTGTCCTGGAGAAGTTTAAACATCGGGAAGGGGAAGCCATGGCCAACTTTTGCTGGCTGTCCCCTTCCTTGAACTGGCTGGTTTCCTGAGGACTCGAGTGTGGGTGGACGGTAGAAAGTGGGCAACTGAATAGCTGACCTACGCCTTGAGAGAGAGAGAGAGAGAGAGAGAGAGAGAGAGAGAGAAAGGTCTCTTCCAACTCCCGCAGTGGGACGGTGACCTCCCCAGACAGCAGCCCCACAGACCCCCCTTAAAAGGGCACAATTACCCCCCTGTGTCTGTCTGCTCTGCCCGGCTTGGAGAAATGGCTCCCTCCTCTGAGTTGCTACAACATTTATCATCCCTGCGATTTGCCGGGCAATTAATCATGCGCCGCCTTGAATACTTCTCCTATTGTTGTATCGAACGGCTGTTTAACCCTTATCAGCAGTGGAGTTTTCGATATCTTGTCTTTCTAACTAGATGTGGGGCTTCCAGAGGGCTGGGCAGTTGTCCACCCATCCTGTCTCCCATACCTGCGCCTGAATACACCTGGTTGTCACCCTCAGTGGCTAGGACTGTGTCTTCCCCTTCTAAGCAAAGCGTTTAGCGTGCGAATGCTTAGCACACGCACTGGAGTCTCACAGGTACCTAAGAAAGAGTCAGTAGTGTTAGCATGGCTGTAAACATTATTGTTTGTTTTACTCAAATGGCTACTGAGCGTCTTTGACGTGCCAGGCATTGTGCTGGGTGGTTCAGAAACCGCCTGAAAGTGGCATCTGTGAATTTCCCTGAAGCCTTCTGGGATCTAGTTGGAAACTCTCGCTCCGCTCCCTACGGAGGGGAGGTATTTATCCCTTCGGTGAGAAGCTGTCTTTCCACAAAGGCCCACGGTCAGCTGTCAAGGACCACTCAAGTCTGGGTGAAGTTGGTTGTTTGGTCTCAAGAGCAGTGAGTGGCTTGCAAAGGGTAGAGCGTTGGTGGGTAGGGAGCCTCCCAACTTCTTCCCCAAAGAAGTCAGGGTGAGGTGGGAAGGAACGCAGCACCCCAAAGGGGCCAGCCAGTCTGGGGGAGCTCGGAGAGGCTGTGCCACGGTGGCTGGGGACCACGTGTCCCAGCTGCTCCTCCCTCTGGCCCAGGGAAGAGGGGAAAACGCACAGAAGGTGGCGTTCGGGCTGGGCGGGTTCATGGGGACGGACGTTGCGGGCGCTACGGTCACTTCCGATGAGACGAGCTGTGGGCCTCAACCTGCGCTGCCTCGGTCCCTTCGTTTTTAAAAGCTCCCAGTGGTTCCTGTGTGGAGAATGTTTAGGGTGGAGGGAGGAACCCAGGAGACCAGCGGTGGCTGTCACGGTCATCCAGATGACAGTGGCCTGGACCAGGGAGGCGGGGGCAGGGCAGGGAGGAGGGAGAGAAGCCGGTGCCTTCCGGAGCCTTCCTTCCTGCCTCCTTGAACCGGGGTTCCCTGGCTCCTTTCCTACTCACCCCCCACCCCTTAGCCCCTGGCCCCTCACCCTGTACTGGGTTTTCCTATGTGCGTGTCTGTCGCCCCCAAGAATGGGGGGCTCCGTGAGGGCAGAGCCTCGCGGCCTCTGCTCCCCCCCCCAGAAGGCAGGCGGGAGGGCAGAGCGTCGCGCCCCTCTCTGGGCTCAGCTCCCCGCAGTAATCCCGGCTGCGGCGTTGTTGCGGCACACCAGGCCCCAGGATGAGAGGAGAAGGCTTATCTCCTAGGCTGTATATTATTCCATTCAAATCCGAGCATTTTAATCCGTGTTCCATTCCTGCCTGGGGTTTATGACTCTCATGGGGTCCGCGCTGCAGCCCACTGCCCAGCAAAGCCTGTTACAGGGGCAGCCAGACCAGCCCAGGCCCCCAAAGGAAAGGGACCTACATCTCCCCAGAGGCCCACCAGCCCTGTGGACAATGGATCCTCTGTCAGGCTGTAGTGAACACTGCAAGGCCCCAAAGACACTCTCCTGGCCCTAGTGTGCCCTTTAAGAAACAAAACACGTTTTTAAAATACACCTATACAACAAAAAAACAAAGTAAAAATTGATGATGATGATGATGCTGCTGCTGCTGCTGCTAGAATCCAAGGTGACTGTTTCTCCATCTGGCCCCAAAAGAAAAAAAAAACAAAAAGGCAACGCATGGCCCTTTCTAAAGCTGTTCTGGAAAGTGAGCCCGCGTGAGCAGAGCCCACCGGGAAGGAGCTCCGCACGGGGAGGCGCGGGGGCCGGAGTAGGAGGCCTGCCAGGATGCCACGCACGGCGGCAGTCTGGTCTGCCTGCTTGTGTCACCTTCTCCTCTGGGGACGTCTGGGTCTGCAGCAGCCCTGGGTACCCAGGAACATCTGCCCACAGCCAGCCATCGCCCTAATGGCTCCAGTAGTGTATTGAATAGTGTCTACCTGGAACCTTATTCAAATTTCATGTCCACCTGGAAACTTCGATAGTGATCTTATTTGGAAATAAGTTCTTTGCAGATGTCATTAGTTAAGGATCTTGAGATGAAGTCATGCTGGATTTGGGGTGGGCCCTAAGTCCAATGATGGACCTTGTCAGAAGAGAGGAGGACACAAGACACACAGGGAGGAGGGCCATGTGGAGACGGAGGCACAGACTGGAGTGATGTGGCCGCAAGCCAAGGAACACTGGATCCACCAGAGCTGGATGGGGCCAGGAAGGACCTTCCCCCGGAGTCTCCGGAAGGAGAGCAGCCACACCTGGACATCAGACTTCTGGCCTCCAGCACTGGGCCTGGGCCACATGAGCGTGTAGATGTTTATATCATTCCACATCAAGGGTAGCATGGTTTTCCACCAGCCAGGGGGCTCCATGCTTGCCCTCGGGGTGCACATGGGGAGAGCAAGGCGGGCTTTGGGGGAGGGGGATGTGGAAGCAGCTCCACGGGGACCCACGAGCTCATGCCGGGCACACAGGTTGCTGTGCAGTGTTCCACAGGGGAAGGGTTATGGGCAACTTCAGAGCAGCAACCAGGATGCCAGGAAATACTTAACGCAACGTGCTGCTCCACGGAGAGCCTCCTTGCCATCCTGGCCTTGCCTCAGTACCTGCCACAAAAGCCTTTAGAGCTTCATTCATTCTTTACTCTTTGGATAAATATTTGCTGAAGACCTAACCATGCCTGACCCCAGGTGTTGGGCCCACCGTGTGGCCAGGCCAGCTCACTTCCTGGTAGAAGAGACAGACACCAAGGAAATGAGCAGGTGCTGACATGGAGACCGAGGGGAGACCCACTGAGAGTGTGGCTGGAAGATGTCTCTGAAGAAGGGCCATTCCAGCTGGGGCCTGGACGGGAAGAAGCCAGTCATCTGGTGAGCAAGCACGAGACCATTCCTGGCAGAGGGAGCTGCCAAGCAACGGCCCTAAGGTGGGGAGGGCTTGGCCAGTCCTAGCAACGTGCTCAGGGCAACCGTGGCTACACAGAGATAAGGTTAAGACCCCAGGGGTTATAGGGCCCAGTGAAGAGTAGGAATTCAGGATTGTCATTTGATCAAAGACAAATGCTGTACGAGGAGTGAGGCAGCTAACATGCTGGCATGTCACCATCTCCAGGAAGTCTTCCAGGGTTGCCTATGTGGAGGTGAGCAGCAATACCACAGAAAGCTTAGGGCACCTGCCACAGCCTTGTCAGACCATCACCACCTGTGGCTTTGCCTCCTAAGATTCTTTGTGTTATGAGGGATGGGTCTCCCTAAAGATCTCTAATCCTCCCAAGATGCTCAGGATAGTGTGACATGTGGGTGACTGGTCTGTGATACCTGTTACTCCACTGATCACCAGGATTGATGTGACACATTTGGCTGGTCGAGTTGTGACCCCTCCCCAGAGCTACGTACTCAAAGGCTGTCCCGAGAGGAGCAGCCCAGAGCTCTCCGTCAAACAGAACTCTGACACTACATGTGCAGTGATTGATTGGTAATGTCTGCTAGGAGCACAGGATGGGGTAATGTCTGCTAGGAGCACAGGATGGGAGACTGGGTCAGGTGTGCCATGTATTTTCCATCCTTCATAACCGAGAACGTCCTTCCCTCCCCAAAGGCCCATACACTTTCCAGGTCTTAACCCAGTGGCATGTACATGATAGATGTCCAAACATATTTGTTATTTGATCGATAGTTTATTCAGCAGTCATTTTACAGCCTAGTAACTATAAGCTCAGTTAAGAGAGAGGGAATAAGAGAATGAAAGGGCAGAAGAACCTGGCTGCCCGGTGGGGGATGGGAAACGTACTGCAGACAAAAGTCAGCCACCTTGCCAATTTTGGGCACAAGAACTCACTCATTCCATGCCTATCATGTCCCCACGCCGTGCCTGGCACTGCCCTAAATGCTGGGGTGCTGTGACCTCTCCCCAGGAAGACACCTTGCCTCTCAGTTCATGAACTTTATGCAAGAAAACCCTGCTCACCTTCCCCAAAGGCCAGTCTTCGGAGCGGAGACACTCGTCCTGGTGTACATGGGTCCTGCCCTCCCAGCGGAGGGGAAAAGGTGATTCAGGTTCTGTTTGACAAACACTCTTAAGAAAACCGCTCTCAGCAGGCAGGAGAAAGGCCCCATTTAGTGGAGCCTTGTCAAAGCATCTAGAACTTAAATTCTCTTCTTGAGAAAGGAAAAATACCACACAGGCCCAAACCCGCAAATGCATAAACGTGGGTGTGATTTATTGGCCCACGTGTCAAGCAGTGTTTTCCCTCAGTTACTGTGAAGTCTTTCCTCCTCTCTGACCAAGACATCAACAGTATGGTCCCTGTATATGTTTTTCCACTTTTTCCAGAGCCAAGAACCAGAAAAAAAGAAAAATGAAAAACGAAAGTTTAAGGAAAGTAAAGGTCAGGCCATACCCCCCACGGTGTGAGGAGCCGTACAGGAGAGCTTTCTGGAAGGCCCACTGGACCCCATCCCAGCCTTCCTGGACCTCCTGTTCCCGTGAGGGCCCTGAGGCGCTACCATCTGACTCCTTTCTCCCCCAGCATCCCTGATGCTCGTAGACACCCTCTCGCCGCAGGGCTGGCGCTGCCATAGGACGCGGGGCAGCAGGCCACAGAGGCTTCCAAAGGCTTCTCTGCACGCTACTTGCCTTTCTGAGCGACCAGAGGAGGCGGCCGTCTCTGGCAGTGACGCACCTCGGCCAGGTGAGGGGGGTGCCTCACACCTGCTGCTCTGGGGCAAAGTCTCTCCAAGGTCACGGGCTCTCTGGTGGCCACTGCTCTGCGTTGTGTGAAGGTGCTCCAGCCATCGTGTCACCAAAAGCCTCTCTGGAGGGCCACCAAGTCCAACAGGTAGCAGCATGGGGACAGGATCCAGGATGTGAAGACCAGAGGTTCTCGACTGGCACCGATTTTGCCTCCAGGGAACATCTGGCAATGTCTGGAGTCATTTGTGGTTGTCGCGGCTCAGGGAAGGCCGCTGCTGTATCTACTGCGTAGAGGCCAGACACGCTGCTGAACACCCTGCAAAGCACGGGGCAGCCCCGCAACGAACCATCCGGCCCCAGTCGTGGAGACCCTGCCCTGGAGACATCTCTCGTGGCTCCCTTCCGCTGAGCCTCTTGCTGCTACTGAGACCACTGCCTCCTTCTGTCTCGCAGGGCTCTCCTGGGTGTGGGTCAAGGATGGATGTCTCCACTCAAGATTCAAACAAATCAAAGAGTCAAGTGCAGGAAGGACTTACTCAAAAGCCAGGAACAGTCACCTGTGGCCGTTCCCTCAACCTCCCCCCTTCCTCACGCTCTTTTCTATTCCATTCTTTGCTGGGTGGCCTGCTACACCTTTAAAAATAAAAATGAGTGGGAGAGAGTGCTGAAAACATTTCTGCAACCTTTTTCATCAGAGAAAAGAAAGCAAAGTCAACTGGAGGTCCCTTGTTGCTGAGAGACAAAAAAACAAACAAACACACACCTCAGGGAAAAAGGAAGGAAGGAGGGAAGGAGAGAAGGAGGGAAAGAAGGAGGGAGGGATGGAAGGCAGAAGGGGAGGGGAGGGGAAGATTCTCCGTGGTAAATCTCCCTGGCTGGCCCTGCGTGTGCGTGCGTGTGCGTGCATGTGTGTGTGCATGTGTGTGTGTCACATGGAGATGTTCTATAGAAATTTTGGGAGAAGGGCTTTGAAGTCCTTCTATCCCAAGTGGTAGCACAGCCCAAGGCTTCTCCGTAACTGTAGCCTGAAAGGCCTGAATTCGTGCTTCTGGCCTGCAGGACCTACTGCCCTTGGGAACCTCAGAAGGAGCCCCCGAGACCCTGCGTGTAGGGACTCCAGGAGTCGGCAGTAGCCTGATTGCACTTAGCCCAAGGCACAGTCCTCACGGTGGCCTTGCAGGCTCTCCTCCTCCAGCCCCTGCTGCACTGCACGAGTCTCCCCTCCCTCCTCCCTGCTGTCCCGTGGACACGGCAGGCACGCACCTGCCCTGAGTGTTGCCCTGCTGTTCCCTCTCCCTGTGACACTCCTCCCCTGGACAGTTTTATGACTTACTCCTGGTCCCTGCTCCAATGTCACCTCCTCCTGAAAGCCCTCACTGACCACCCTCCATGTGTATCTACTGTCTGCAGGGACCTTGTGTCTTGCTGGCCACGGCATCCCTGTGACCAGTTCCACGCCCGGCCACAGCAGTTGCTCCTCAATATCTGCCATGGACCGGGTCAGGCTCCTGTTCCTGGGGGCTTTGCTCGGTCTCCAAGGACTTGGTTATAAGGTGCTCTCAGCTGAGCGGGCTTAACTAAGGTCATTGCGGGTGAAGCTGGGAGGTTTCCCCCAGACCAACATGATTGAGGGGCTAGGTAGCAGGTGGGGACTGGAGCCAGCCAGACCTGAGTTCCCTCTTGGCTCTGCCTCCCCGTGACCTCAGGGAAATCACATGAGCTCTCTGAAACTGCTTCTTTGTCTGCAAAATGGGAGGGCAAAAGGGAGAGTTCAGTGAGACAATTTTTCAGGTGCTGAGCACAGCTGTGCCTGCCGTAGCCCTCCCCACAAGGAGAAGCACCGTCAGGCAGTTCTTGAAAAACAAGATCCTTTTTCAGTGTGAGCTGAGAGCCTGGAGATGTTTCTTTCCCAGTTCATCCTTTGGGGGCCTCCAAATTCTTCCACCCTCCAGGTGCCTCTCATTTTAAAAGACCAAGGAGCTGTGAAAATGCTGCTCCCTGCACATGGGGCAACTCAGTCCTGGGACTTGCATGGAAAACATCCCAAAGCACTCGTGCTTAGCCCTTGGACAGGGGCGGCCCCAGCCCCCCACCCCAGTCAGCGGTGAAGATTGCCTGTTGGAGTATCCTGTGTTGAAAACAAAAGAATCACAGGTTCTGATGCCATTAACACATGCCCCACACTGCTGGCGGGGACCCAGAGGGCCGGACTAAGGACAGGCAAGGGGACACCAGCCAGGCTGGCCTCCGGGGAAGAGCTGCTGCCCTGTCCTTGCTACCAGATGTGCTACAGCCGTCAGCACCCTCCCCCGTAGAAAGCCCATCAATTCTCCATTCTGAGCTGCTGACGGCTCTGCTTCTGAGGAGTGAAGGAAATTTCCATACCTGAGGGCTCTCTCCTATCACTCCAGAGCCATCTGTTGCCATCAAGTTTCTCCAGGACCAGGGCCACCAGCCGAGGCTGACACGTTTGAGAAGAGCAGCCCCTCATTTCACACCGAGCTGCTCCCTGAGCCCACAGCTGTCCCCAGTGTGCCAGCTCATGCAGCCTCTCCTCGTTAACTTCAAGCCCAAGTGCCTTTGGCAGGGGCGCCGTCCCGCCTGCTGTGGCCCTGCGTGCTGTCCAAACAGCCTGAGCTCCCGAGATTGTCTCGCTGGTCAATCCCGCTGGAGCGTGGAGCCCGCGGCCTGCCCGGCGGTGCACGCGTGCCAGGGCCCTGCCTTGTGCCCACCATGAGGGCTGCCTTTATCACTCAGGAGGTTCATTCATTCATTTACTATTCATTTATGCTTTCATTCACTCAACAAATATTTACAAAGCCGTCACTCTGCATGAGGATGGTACAGAAATGAATTAGGTACACATGGTCCCACAGCTCTCTGTGGTTCTGACAGGGAGATAAGAAAATCCTTGTTTGCGGTCTGTGGGGCTCGCTGCCAGGGTGTTCTGGTGACAACACCCTGATTTTCCTTGGGAAGCAGCCCCCGCCTGCCGCAGTCCATGAGGCAGCTGTCATGGGCCAGTTGAGCCTTACGCTTCCGGCGATAGCATCGATTGGTCAGGGATGTGTGCATGTCACCCACTTCAGGCCGCTGAGACTCTGTTCCGGAACCTTCACTAGAATGACCCATGAACCCAGAAACAGTGGAAGTTGCCAATGCAACTGATCAAGGCCAAAGAATCCATCCATTCTTCCACCAATCCAGGAAGGCTTCCTGAAGGTGGAACTTTAGGTCTTAAAAGGGTGAAGAGAAGAGAGCGCAGCCAGCACTCACCTGTGTTCGTCACCCCGCTCCGGGCCCATCCATGTAGCTCGGTTGAAGACATGAAGTCCGCACACCAGGTGGGCTGGGCCAAGTACGTGCAAATGCAACAGCGTGGAAGTGGCTCATGCATGGGTTCCCTCCAGCTTGCACACCCCACCCCTCCGCCTGTGAGCTGGATCAAGGTCTAAGTGGTCTTATCTCCAAAGTGAGAAATGACACCAATGGTCCCAGAAAACCAAACATGGGAGATATTGGTCTTTGCAGGGGATGTCAGGAGGACACTAACTCTTCTCCGAGGTGTGCTCAGGGCTGCTCCAAGAGCTGGCTTCAAGGCCAAACTCTACTACCGGGAAGCTGTGTGACCTTGGGAAATAGCTTTCCTTCTCTGGGCTACAAGATCTTTAGGCATCTGTCCAATAAATACGTTATTTCTGAATCAACTAGACAGAAATGCTGAGGCCAGGAGGCTTGGGACAGGAGCCAGAGAACATGAGGCTGACCGCTGCTCCCTTGGCTGCCAGCTCTCCTGTTTGGAGAGCCTCTCCCTCCACTGGTCCCCAGAAGCCGCACCCTGAAATGGCTGCCCCACCACACCCAACCCAACTTCCCAACACTATTTCTCTCCTTACGTTTTTCTTCTGTTCCACGCAGAACAGGGTAGGAAATTTTGTCAAATAAAGACAGAAGTGCTTGATGCCGCTAATGGCATCCCAAGGAAGTGAAGTGTAAAACCACATGAGTTATTCAGCTTCACGTAATGCTTTTATCAGAGGCCCTGGAAAGAACCCTTTAAAGGGAGGAAGGTTGATTTCCTTGGAAAGATGGGATTCTGGTGAGACTGCTGGGGAGCCGGGCCCTTTGGGGACAGATGCGGGATGGGAAGGTCTGTAAGTGAAGGCAAGGCGAAGACCAAGACATAAAATCTCTGTCTCTCTTTTACTCACACAGAGAGAAAGAGAGAGAGCACAGGACCACATCTTATCCCCATTTTTCAAAGGGAAAACTGTGTGTGGGCTTTCACTTGGCCAACTTTGAAAGATGCTGTAACTGCAGGATGCTCTCAGAATAAAACCCCAACTCCCTACTTTGGCTTCCAAGCCCAAAAAGGTTGGAGCCAGCCTCAGGTTCCAGCCCCACCCTGCACACCCGCCCTCCAGCCAGCCTGGCTCCTTTGTGTTCCTCGAAGGCTCCAGGCACATGGCACCTCAGAGCCGCACCCTTGACGTGCCTGCCCTCTGTCTGGAGGCCTCTTGGCATGGCTGTCCCCTGCTTCCCTCTGGGACTCTACTCAAATGCCATTTGTTCTGTGAGGCCTCCCTGAACTACCCCCGGTCTAAACAGGCTACTCTTCTCAGCTTTCTCCTAGCATTTATCACTCTCTGAGATCACATTATTCGTTGGTCATTTATTTTCTGCTTCCTCTTCCTGGAAAGGGAATGGCGGGAAGGCAAGCACTGCATGGGATTTCTTTTTCCCTGAACCGTCAGAGTCGGGAGCAGTGCCGGGCACAACATGAGTGTGTCGGCCAGAGTTCAATCAGAACATCAGAAGCAGGAGATACATATAAATATATTGGGGGATTGGCCACGGAGAACTGGCCCACGCATTTGTGGGAGCTGGTTGAGCAGTCTTTGGAAGGCTGTGTCTCCCGTCAGATGCTGCTGTCTGAGGCGCACAGGACAGGCAGCTGGGGGGGAGGGTGGATATAAACAGGGGTTAGGAACAAGCTGGAACCCACAAGCATAAGCAACAGCCCCAGGACAACAGACCAAAACCTGCGACTGTTCCTCTTGCCTGTGACCGTGGTTCCAAGGCTGTCCTGCAGAAGCTGAGCCCTTCGTCACAGAGCTGAGTGTACACACCTGGCCAGGCGTCGAAAGTCAGAAGGAAGATGCAGGGGAAGGTTGCGGGTGTGGTCGCAGCTGCTTCTCGCCGACAAGGTGAGTCAGCAGATCAGCAACAAGATGTGTCAACTACAAAAAATGGCTCCCAAATCTTGCAAGAATCTCCCTTGTGGCCCATCCTAAGTGTAAACATACAAGAAAGAGGATTCTAGGAAAGCCTGGCCAAGTTAACACATTCCAAAGCCATCGTGGTATGTCCACATCCGTAAGACAGATGGAGCGAGGGAGTGGTTTGGGACTAAAGTGTGAACTCCCCAGTCTGGCACACCGATCTCTTTGTAGTCCAGCCTCCGCCTGCTCATCTGCTGCCTAGCCCAGTCCACCTGCCTCCTGATCCCTCAAGGGTCTGTAAACATCCCAGGCTCATTTGAACCCTGCCCTCTGTCCAGAATACTATTCCTCGCCCGTCTGCCTGGGTAACCCTTCCGAGATTCAACCTGTCAGCAATACCTCCTTTAGGAATCGTTTCACACCAATGGAGTCAGAGCCTCATCTGTGTTCCTTCCCCAGTTTCCCTTTTCTTGGAATAGCTACTATTCCACATTTCTTTTGTCTCTTTCCAGAGATGGTCTAGTCATTTACCAACAAAATACATATTCCTTTTTTTCTCACATGAAAGATAGCATACTATATATATTTTTTCTGGATCTTGTGTTTTGTCTCTTAACACTGTATCTCAGAGATATTTCCAAGTCAAAATATACAGAACTTCTTTATTCTTTTTAAAGGCTGCATGGAATTCCATAGGGGTGGACTGTAATTCATTTAACTGGTTGCTTTTTGCTGGGTGGTTAGATTGTTTTCCATTTTTCACTGGGATAAACAACACTGCAGTGAACATCCTTATATAATACATGCCTAGACCATGCTCCTGCCCCTTCTGCACATGGCCAACTTCTAGTGTGCTACAGGATTCTGCATAAATATCACCTCCTCCAAGAAGCCCACCTAAATCTTTACTAAGTTGGGTTGGCTGGGTGACCCTCTTTGGCTTCTGGGCACCTGGTACATACCTCCACTGTAACACTTGTCATAAGATATTGATGTGTCTGACTTGGGTCTTGTTCATCTTTGAATCTCCAGCACAATTCACAGTATCTGACACACAGTAGATAATAAATTGTGAATTGTTTGTGATAATAGTTTGTGAATTGAATGAACATGAAATTTAAACCCTTGACTTTTGGGGGTTCCAAACCTTGGGGCACTGTAACTTATGTATCCATGCTCACCACCCACGCCTCACCATGCTCACCCAGCTTAGTCAATCTACTTCCCTGTCCCTCATCCGCCCTATTCTGAGTCCTGCTCCTACTATCCCCCTGTCTGAAATGCCCTTCTCTTTTGGAAGCCCTTTCCTGACCTTCAAGGCACAGGTCTTCTCCTACCTCCTCCATGAAGGAAGCTTTCCTTGAAGTATCATCTCTCCCTTTTCCGAACTGCTGCTGCCTTTATAGTCACTTTGGCATATTTTTTCAAGCTCCATTGCTCACTAATTGTTTCCCGTCTGTTGGTTTTGTGTCCCCAGCTAGACTGTGAGTTCTTTGAGAGCAGTGTCTTATATAACTCTTGCATTTCCCACAATACTGGGCTCATAGTAGCTGTTCGATACTTCTGTGTTGGTAAATAGATTGGTTCCTTCATTGATTGAGTCATATCCCAATGCTGACTACTGGAAATTGTCCCTGGGGCACCAAGGAGGTGATAAAAACCCCAGTGCTGACAACTGTCATAGCGGAAGACACACGCCACATAGAGGAGTCTGAGGCTCCTCTCCTTTCTACCCCAGCCTACTCAGGTAGGGACTTCTGCAAGAACGACTCTCAGCACATCATGTCTTATCACTCTAAAGTCCTCCAGGACCCCCCCAAAACACCTTTCCTTTGGAAGTCCCTCCTTTGGAAGACTCTCACCACATGTGTTATGAGCTCCTGGAACCACTGGCTCCTCAGGAGGAATGGAGCATCCAGAGAGAACCGGGTGGGCTTCACCCAGACCCCATATCCAGTCATACTTCCAGAGATAGTTTGACACAAGTCTGACTGATCAGCCTTTATTTCTATCAAAAAGACATGGAGCAGGCTGTTGATCCCATCGGGGTAGCGTAGCTAAGTCACAGATAACGGAGTCAAAGGAAACATTTAACTGGGTTTAGAACTGAACTTTGGAATAAAAAAAAAAAAGAGAGAGAAAGAGGAAGCAAGAGACTTGTGTTTATCACCAACAATCCAACCTTGAGGCTCAAATTGATTTAGGCTGCCAGCTAAGGATGAGTTGGCCGTTCAGAAGGAGGGGGGCATGTGCCAATGGGAAACGAAAAATCCAGTGGAAATTTTTTCTGTTATCCTTGTTATATACAACCTTCTCATTAACCCTAACACCTCTCAAGGCATTTGAGCCTACTGATGGCCCCTGATGCGTGGCAGCAGGCCCTAAAGTCATCTCTTCCATGTTCTCCTCATTCATTTGGTCACGTACAAGAGTTGGGCACAGAGATGAAGGGCTGGTGCCTGCCCTCCCCATGTACCCCACCCAGGGGAGGAGAGAGAGATGAAAGCAGAATGGCAGAAGGCAGGTCGTGTATCCTGCAAGCCACATATGAACACCATGTTTTGTGCTCCAAGAAGCTGAAGTGACCGATGTGGCTCGAGGGCAGCAGGGGGCAGGTTTCACCCGTGATATTAGAGCTTGATCTTGAAAGATAAGTGAGAATGTTCCAGGAGAAGATTACCAAGGAGGAGAACCAGTCATGACCTCCACTCCCACCAAGTGGAGGAAGGTCTTCCAGGTAGAGGATATCAAAGACAAGAAAAAACAGATGTGGTGAGCACAGTGTGTAGTGAATGTTCTACAGGGTATAGGATTGGAGGTGGCTGGAACACCCGCAGGGCACATCAGGCTTTCAAACGCAAAGTTAAAGGGTTAATTTCTTCTAGTAGGCAGTAGGGAGATAGAGCAGATATCTCATCAGGAGAGGAACATGAACAGATCGATCTTTTTAGAAAGCTGATGGTTTAGAGAACACCCTACACCAGGGATCAGCATTGGAGGTGTGGAGACCAGCTAGACAGGCTGCTGTTGCAATTTCCCAGGCAAAAGAGGTGACGAGAGCAGTGGCGATGGAGAGGGAGTAGACTCTTGATATTTAGGATGCAGAATCTTTCTTGCTGTGCTCATGGGTGGTATATTGGCAGGTGGCAGGGTGAACTGGAGTAGGGTGGCTGTATTTAGGGGTGCCGTTGCCAAAGCCAAGGAATGGAGGAGGAGCATGCTCAGAGAGGCAGCCAGTGGCTCACCACCGGGCAGCTCTGCGTAGCTGAAAGCTGGAGGCCCACATGGGATGCCCAGAATGAGAGATGCAGTTTGTGCAGGAGGCCCATAGGTAGGTGGTACCTCAACCATGGATAACAGAAAAGCAAGGGCTAAATACTGGGGATGATCAACATTTGGGGGCTGGGCCACAGAGAGATTACCAAGGAGGAGAACCAGTCATGACCAAAGTTCCAGAAGCCAGAGGCATGAGTTTTAGGGAGAGGCACATGGCAGTGTGTAAAGGGCACAAAGTGGATTGAAAACCAGCCTAAGGCAGAAATCTGTTACATTTGAACACCCAGTATCCCTTTTCTTCAACATACTGATTTCAAAAAAGGTGAATTTGCAGTCCATTTTGTTTGGATGGACCTGACCCTGCCATCCTCATGTCCTTGCAGTCAGAAGTGGTCACATGACCCAAGCCTGGCCAATCTGATAATCACTCCTTTCTGGCCACAGTTTAGAATTCAGGGAAAAGGATGTGACTCATGACAGACCAATGAGAGTCAATTCTAGGACTTTTGAAACCAGTGGGAAAGAGAAGTGCTCGTCCTGCTGGGGTTGCTGTGCTGTGAGATACCAGGGCAGAGCTTCCAGACATCAATTTGCCACCTCCTGGCTTGAGAATGACACCAACACAGAGGAAGGAAGAGCTGAGAAATAGAGACTCTTCTTAACATTTTTTTACCCTCTGAATCAGCTAGGCCTAGATTTTTTTAGTTATTTAGACCAACACATTTGCTTTTAAGCTTCAGTCAATTTGATTTGGGTTCTATCACTTACAACCAAAGGGGTCCTGACCCAGATGTGGCCATGTGGCTAATGAGAGGCTGCTGGGTACACGAGTAGCATCTGGAGAAGGCTTGAGTCCAGCACTGCACTTGCATATCACACAAATTATCAAGAACAGGTTGGTGGTTATGGCCATGGGAAAAAAAAAACCCAAAAACTAGAAACAGATGAGCTGGCTGTGTCTCAATACCTGCTAGCGTGAAAACACAATGATTTCCTTTATATTTTTCAAGGGTTGAGTCGTCCAGGTCAGTCCTGGCTTGGCACATCCACTTATTGTTCCTGCCAAGGGAGATGGTTAGGATGGGAAGGTTGATTTATTTGAGTACACATGTGTCAACATCATCCTGGAAAAAAAAAAAAAAAAGTAGATTGCAGATATGCTTTGCTGGCATATGCTGTTACCAAAGAGGCCTCTTTCTTGGCCTCAAAGCCCAAAGCCAAGATGTTAAGACATTGTTTGAGTCTTGAAATTGACCAAGCATGGACACATGGTATGACGGACACAGGGCTCGGGGAGAGCAGAGTCGTTAACAAGGAAGGAGGGCTACTTGATACGAAGTGGTCTGAGGCAGGCATTATGAGAAAGAGCCAGTCACATGAAGCACCTAGGAAGGAGGGAACAGCAAATGCTAAGAAGGCCAGTGTGGCTCAAGAATGTTGAGTGAGGGGCAGAGAGGACCAACTCTCTGTCCAGGACACCCACATTGAGTCTTCACTGTCTGGTATTCTCTGGTGCTTGATATATTTAATCTCATCTTTTCGTGTTATCAACCCACTCATGCATCCATTCCACAAACATTTACGACACCGGACAGTGAGTGGGTGGTGCCAAGTCTGGAAGGAAGAGTTCACCAAGCAGAAGGGGAAGACCCCACCCTAAGCAGAGAAAAGCATGTGAGCCCAGTCGTAGGAAGGTAAAAGCTCACCACTTGGCTGGGACCTGTTGGGCACAGCTTTGAATGCCAGCCCTTCATCCCAGGGGGGCACTCCACCCTGTCAAGAGCACAGAGCACCCACCAGGACTCACCTGCTGAACACCAGGAAATAGTGGTGCATGAAAAAAATTGTAATGAAATTCATGATTTGGGGATCAATCAGAGATAGCCTCCTATTATACTCAAATACAGCCAAGTGGTAGCAGGAACTGCAGGCTTAAGGAGAAGGTGAACAGACAAACACTTAAGATGGAGACTATTCCATCAATTAGCTTAATTTTTGTCTGCCAACCAAGAAAAGACTGTCATTAGTTAATATTAGAGATGGCCCAGCTTGGTTCAGCTTAGAAAGCACCTGTTTTCTGCCGAGCGTCATTTGAGATTGGCTGGTGTGGGCCAGAGGGAGCTGTTTCAGGGCCTCAATCAGGCAGTGACATGATCAGATTTGTGCTTTGGAAAGGTCACTGCGGCTGCAGGATGAAGCGGGAAGAGATGGGTGGTTGTTAGGAGGCCGTTGGAAAAATGTACATGACGAGAAGCAGAATCTGGGCAGAAGCAGCAGAGATGCAAATTCCCTGAAGGCAGGAGTTTTTCTCTGTTTCATTCTTTTTAGCAGAGCCGGGCAAGAGACAGGCAAAGCCACTGGTAGGTTTTCAAAACGCCTACTGTCTGGTGTAAAAGCTAATGGAGTCTGGACAAAACAAAACTGTTTCCTCTCTCCAGAGTCCCCCTGCTTGGGAGAAGCGTCACGGCTGCAGACAGACAGAGATGGGGAGTTTTCCGAGGTTGGAAAGACTCAAGGTGTTGAGGAAATATTGAATGAGACAGAATGCAAAGCTCCTGTTACCTGAACCTGGCCCAAACCTGCCTGTTATGTCAGATCTGTGCAAATGAGACATCTATTAGGCTTAGGGGCGTTTGCTGCTCATCTTGATAAAAGAATGACCATCTGTTTCTCTACAGGTGCTAGAAAGGCCAAAGCTAAAAGGTGTCCATTCGAGACTGTTTAAGCTGCTCTTTCACATGACAGTGCCCTGCAGACACATGGGATTCTCACACCATGGAACAAGAATCTCGAAAATGTGCCTAGATAGTGTTCTGTTCCCTCTACCATGCCCTCCTCTTTGGAGTCTGTGATGCCTTCCAGGGAGAGGTGAGCCCACAGGAGCTTTCCAACAGCAAGACTGCTGCTGTCATGAATTACATTGCTCGTTTGTGCAGTGCTCACTCTGAGCTGAGCCCTTGTGAGGGCCTCACAAGCCCTGTCTCCTTTAAACTTCTTCACTGAAGGGTATGAATGACCCACTGCCAACTGTTTTATCTAACCACTACACTCTCAGCATGTAAAAACCCTGCCCCTGCCCCTGCCCCTGCCATGGCCTGGCTTCACTGGGGTTCCCTTCTGCATTGATTAGGATGACAAGAAGACAATGAAACACTTATCCCCAAAAGTGACTTCTTGGATCCATTGGCAAAATGTTAGAAAGTGGGTACAAAGCCCAAGAAACCGGACACCGGGGCTCTTTAAGCTTGGGGAGTATCACAGAACCCTATCCCAGGCCAAGAATGAGTCACAATGAAAGCTTTTAAAATATAAAACCATCAACCTAGATTTCAATTCCAAGGAAACACATACTTGGCCATGAGGGAATGCTTTTTAAAAAAAAAAAATCAAGCTTAAGCCACTTGACAGGAAAATAAAACAGCCAAGGAACATTCAAATGTAATGATTTACATCCTTCCCCAACTCCGTTCCAATGTGGGTCAGGGCGTACATGGACATGACCGCAGCCAGTGTGCATGCCCTCTCAGGCTCCCTTCTTCTCACTTAACACCATTTTGCACACACAATCGCATGCCTGGACCCAGCCGGCTTATAGCTGCACAGTGCTGCCTATGGGTTGCTATGCCAATCTCTTGGATTTTTCATGATCTCCCTGCTGCTGGGCTCTTGGGTTATCTGGGGGTGGCTGTTTTGGGAATATGAGGATTTTTCTCCCATTATTTATGTGTGCAAGCACTGTTCATTTTGCTCAAAGAAATGGAAGCTTGACTGATTTCCTAAATGTAAGAATGAGATTGTCCAGCAATAAATATTTAAGACTGACCAGGAAGGTTGACCACCATCTGCTGAAACACAAGACCAGGAATTACTTGGATAAGCTTCCCAAACAGAGGGAATGAATGAATAACCATCCTATATGATATCTGTTCAGCACCTGGTAGTTTACAAAGTGTTTTCACTTATCTTATTTGATCTTCACAATAACCCCTGAGAGGTAGACAGGGCACAGATTATAAGGATTATGAAAACCCCACATTTTTTTTTTCTTTCTCAACAGATAAGTACTCTAAAGGCTTAAAGTCACTCGAGGGAGGTCAGAGAGTTTGGGGACTAAATCTCGGGCCTCTAATTCATTCATGAACATATTTCAAAAACATGTATCCGAAGCCTGTTCCAAGCCAGATGAGATGGCAGTGGGTACAAAGATGAATAAAACACGGTGTCTGTGTGGGAAGAAGATCACGTTCCAGCCTGGGGGAGAGAGCCGGGAGAAGTAAACAAGCCCCTGCTTCGCAAGGTGATGAGTGCTCCAGAGAAAGGAACACAGTGGGGGCCACGTTTCTAATCTGATGTTCTCACCGCAAACCAGCTCAGTTGTTATTGACAAATACCTGTCCTCCAAAGGGGGGCGGCGGAGGAAGGGGGAGGAAGGGGCTTGGCCGTGTGCCTGGGGTCAGATCTCACCGGGGTGGAGGCAATCGGCCGTGGTCTGGGGAAAAAACTCTCCCTCATTCGGCAGATTTTTCCCGGGGTGTCGCGCTGAACCCCAGGGGGGTACACACACGGGCTCCCCGAATTCCCCCCCCCACGGGGTCTCTGTCTTTGGAGGGCCGTCCGCACACCCCTGCAGCCCCCGCGCGGCCCGGGTGGTCGCCAGCTGCCGCGGCTGCTCGCGCGCCGAGGTTCGGTCCGGCCGAGCGGCTCCCGCCGCCGCGAGGTCCCCGAGCTACCGCCCAGCTCCCGCGGCGCGGCAGCCGCAGCCCGTCCTCGCAATTAACTCGCCCGGCGCCGTTCACCAGCGCTCTCGGTTCTTTTTATTTTAATTTATTTGATTTTATTTTATGCATTTTTCCATTTGCCTCAAAGAAATTGTTCACATTAATTGTGAGATGCACAATGAGCGCAAGGGAGCATTCTCCGTTAGAGAAAAAGCACATGGTGGTGGCGGTGGGGGGGGGTCACCGGCGCTTTCCCCAGCGCCCCAGGTCCCGCCTGCGCCCCGCGGGGACCGCCGCCCGCCGGCATCCTCGGCGAACCCCGGACCCGGCCTGGGGGTCTCTGCGTGTGCGCCCCGCTTCGCCAGCACCGCGCTCGGCACACGGGGGACACCAGGAACACACATGTGTGTGAAGTTTGTTCGATGCAGAAACAAAGGCAGACACGAGGCCCACTCGGGGGGCTGCAGGGCGACGTCCCTTTGTTAAAACCCCAGTCCCAGGAGCCGTGCCCGCAGCCCCGCGGGGGCCCGGCTAGCCCGGGACGCGGGAAGCCAGCCTGCCAGGCCCGGGGCCGGGACAAGCGGCCGGCCCTCCGCGCGACCCCCACCGCTCGGGCGGGGGCGCTGTGCCGTGCCGACCCCCTGGGGCTCACGCCTCGAAGTGGCTGCGGGCTAGACGCGGGCCTCGGCGGGGTGGCCGTCGGCCCCTGGTCGCCGCGCGCCTGCCCGGGCGGCTGGAGCCCGACGCGGCCCCTCGGGGCCCCTGTTCGAATCCCGCCGGGCCGGGCCTCGGGCGGCGTGTCGGGGTGCGCTGGCTGCCCCCCGGCCAGGCCAGTCGCGGGAGACCAGGCCGCGGACGCGGGGGACACGGGGGTCGTGGGGGAGCCCGGGGCCAGGGCCCAGCATGTGGGCGCACAGGCCCAGGGAGAGGACAAAGTTTATTGGGGGGGTGGGGGGGCGTCAAAGTTTTCGGGGAACTTTTCCACTTGAGATTCCACAACCCTGCAGTGCCCCCTACAGAAAGCGGCATCTGGGGAGGGTGGGCGCCCCTCACGACCCCCGGCTGCTGGCGGCTGCACGGCAGCGGCGGCCTGGAGCTCAAGCTTCCTTTTTTTTTTTTCCCTCGTTGTTTTTCGGATACATCTTTTTTTCAGAGTTAAAAAAAAAAAAAAAGCGAGCGCGCGAGGCGCCGCCTGCAGTGGAGCGTGCTTGGCCTGCAGAGGCAGTAGTCTCCAACTTTTCCTCTCCCGCCCAAACTCCCCGCACCCAAAACTTTCTCAAAAGAGCCCAAATTTGCCTGCCGCACAACTTGCACTCTAATGCAGGCGCCAAGGCCCCTGGCAGCGGTTTGGACCCTAGGGGCCACGCTCCCGAGGCTCGGGCCGGCCCGCTCCCAGTGCCTGGGCCCAGTTCGGGAAGGGGAAACTGGGCGTCCCGGGAGCACCCCTGGAGAGGGCGGAGCCCTCCCGCGCCCCGGGGCAGAGGGGCAGGGAGCTCCTGCGCCCGGAACGTTGCTAACAAGGCTTGTGAGCGTCGCAGGGGGGCACTCGCGAGGGACGGACAGGAAGAGGGCCGGGGGAACGCCAGAAAACGGGACCGTAGCACGGAAATGGCCTGGGACTGAACTGCACTGTGATCCCGGGATGGAGGGAACCGGAGAAGAGGAGTGAAAAGGCCAGGGAGGCAGCCCCTGCTGTCCTCCTGGGGGCCTGCAGCCTGCTGGCAGTGAAGGACCAGGCCGCCCAGGAAAGGAAGTGGTCAGGAGGTCGAGCCTTAGCAGGCTCAGACAAGGCCCAAGAAGGAAGCAGCAGGCACCCTAAAGTTCAGGGTCCTGGCCTGGCTCAAGTTGTCCAAAGAGGGCCTAAGCTAGGCCTCTGGTGGGGAAACTGAGCCAGAGCCAGGCCTCAGGGCACTGCCTAGACGCATAAGAACCAAGTTAGTAATAGAGGAAAAAGACATTCGAGGTTCTAAGAGACTAAGGAGAGTAGGGGGCTTCAGAGCCTCCCACTCCAGAGCCGGATTGGCGAGTTGGACGCTTGTAGATCCAAGGCTGGATTGGGGAGGGGGTCTCTGAGACGTTGACTTGCTAAGCAACGATTGGGGGGATTCTAGTGCTTGGAGATCGAAGGCAGGGCTTGGGTAGGGGGATTAGACAATTGGAAAGCCTAGGTGGTTATTTGGGGAGGGGTCTTCGAGCTCTGTGGAGCTCTGAGCTGCTGCCTTTTTGGCTTGAGGCCTGAGGCTTTGTCAGGGGAGGTTTCTGTGAAAGGGTGGGCTGGCCAGGCCAAGAGGAAGAAAGTGAATAAATCTGGACTATAAGTGGGTGGGGGTCCCCTGCGCGGGGGTTCACAAAGGGTGAGACATGGCCACCAGGCGTTTAACCGACGCTTTCTTGTTGTTGCGGAATAATTCCATCCAAAACCGGCAGCTGTTAGCTGAGCAAGTGAGTAGTCACATCACCTCCAGTCCTCTGCATTCACGTAGCATTGCTGCGGTGAGTCTCCCGGCGGCCTCTCCGACACACGCACCGTGTGGACTGCGGCTCTGCCTGTCTGTCTGTCTCTGTCTGTCTCTCTGTTTAAAAAAGAAGATAAGAATAATAAGACTAATACGGAAGTGCAAGGTCTCTTGGCTAGGGTCAGGGGGGCATCTAAAACCCTGGATGGGGAAAAAACCGTATTAGGTTCCCGCTCCACCTCTGCCTGCCTCCCTCTCTTCACTTCCGTAGCACCCCCGCCCCCCTCCCGGCGTCACAGCACGACCGGCTGCCTGCAATTTACATATGTTTTAACACTAAGATTTGGAAGCGCTGTGCCTTTCTGAATCCTTCTTTTTGTTTCATTTTGTTTTTGTCCCCCCTCCCTCCCCCCTATAGTGAGCCTCAGTTTGGCTCTAGTGGCTGGGTTGGTAAATCGCGGACTTTAATCCTTGCAAATGAACGACTCCCTCCCCCACGAAAGGAAGGAGTTGTGTTGTTTTGGTTTTTTTCCTTTTTGCCCGTTTTCTTTTAATGGTCTCGCAGCCCTCTATGTGGCCGCGTTCCTGATGAATAATTGCTTCACTGTTTTTCCTGGGGGCTTGTGTTTGTGAGAATGTAAGGTGCTAGGCTCTTCGTTTTCCATTTCCCAGACAGGAAATTAAGCTTTCCTCTCCATTCGAACTTTTTTAAAAAACATAATGTGTATGTGAAAATTAAGCCCCCAAAATAGGAGATATTTTTTTATTTTATTAACCAGAACCTTTTAGCCTAGCAGTAGGGTTTTTTAGGGAGGTCCTGGTTTTTTGTTTGTTTTTAATGGGGGCTACCTTTCCTTTTCTGAGACTCAGTTTACTGCTCTGTTAAATAAGGGGGCAGGTCTGGATGATCTGTACAAGACAGTGATTATTAGCTCTGTAATATCTTTAATTGAAGAGTGAAGTTATGAAACTAGTTGTTGTGGGAGGCTACCTGCTGTAGAAAGGCAAGGTTTGAATAGAAGCAGCACTGGAGCATGAGGGAATAGTCATCCCAAAACCAGATTCTTAGGGATTATACTTGAAATACACAGTTTTGGAAATCCCACACTTACTTCACCTCTTAGGAACTGTATTGTCTTTTAATTTTTTTCTTTATGATTTTATCTAAATGCTTCAGAAAAATTATGCCATGTGTCATGATTGTCGACATGTCTACAAAGCGTCTACAAAGACAATTTTCCCTTTTAGTAAATCACAAGTGGAAAATGTCTTTGGCCATATTGATCATAGGAAAGGGATTTTAAGCCATGTGAGCAGTTTTAGAAATAAAAGCATGTAAACTCAAGGGAAAAAGCATAGAAAACAGGGACGGAGTGTGTATGGGTTTTCATTTACTTAAGAATTTGGAGATTTTTTTTTTTACATTTATAAACTGAAAGAAATGACATTATACATAAGTGTAGCACTGAAACAGGCTAATTCTAGTGTTAATTTTGAAAAGAGTATCCTAAAATAAGCCACCAAATAAGAGAGTAGAAATTGAATGAATAAAATTCCTCAATGGAACTTTAATTATGTTAAATCAGAACTGCGTAGTCCTTATTGACTTGATTTTATGCTACTTATTGGGGGGGGGGGACCAGAACTAAAACTAAGGTTAATGTTTCCAGGGTTATCAGTTTTAATTAAAAGACATTTTGTTTGCTTATTAAATTTTAATCATATAAGGTTCAACACACCTTTGGGTAACATGAGATTTTTTTTTTTTTTTTAACCATTAAGTCAGACAGTTTAAGAACCTAATGTCTGAGAGACAGGAAGGCTTTCAAAAGTGCATCTCTGAGTCAGATCGCTTTTTAAAATGATTTACTAACTTAGGCAATTTTTTAAAAATACATAATCTAAGTAAAATAATTAAATATGGATAGCTAAAGTGTGCAGTTTGTAAAAATAGATATGTTAGCAAATATGCATATACATTTAGTTAACTCAGTTTTTTTGAAAATAGATTTCTAAATCCAACTAAAAATACATGTCTAAGTCAGAACATTAAAAAATATTTTCTTTATTTTTCTATATTTCTACGTCAGTCATGCCATTGAAAATGTTACGTGCTTATATTAATCTGACCATTTAAAAATCTTTCTCAGATCTTAAAGCAATCAGATCATTTAAAATAGCCTTGTAGTCAATTCAGACTATCTAAAAAATAGATTTTACAATCTAACATAAATAGTTTGCCTATGTTAGAATTTAATAAGAAAACACACATTTATATTTTTTAATTGTGTGCTTTAAAAAACACAGGGCATGTCATAAATTTCTGAAGTGTTTAGAGGTAAACTGTTAAATCTTCAGTTTGCTTACAAGTGATTTTACAGATACTATTTCTGCACACACACATACAAAATCAAATATGGCAAGATGCTAACATGACTAAATAGAGGTTACAATTTTCTCAACTTTTCTGGAATTTGGAAAAGCATAAACATTTTGGAGAAAGCCATGTCTAACACAATTTTTAAAAACTGTTGAATAACTCATGCAGGGCTTTTCACTGCATATCTAGCTCATAAAAAATTTAAAGCCTCCTTGTTTCTGACTTGTAAATTTCAAAACCATGTAGCAAATCAAAGAAAACTATATCTCAAATTTGAATATGAACTAGGTATTAGGTGATATTAAGGAATTATTTAAACTTATAGTTAATTTTTTAATTAGACATGACTACTGAAATGTTTAGTAGTTAAATGTCAAAGAAATATATTACTTAAGTACTTAATCCCCCCCAAAAAAACAGAGGAAGCAAATAAGGCAAAATGTTAGTAATTGATAAGTCTAGTGATGAATATATGGAGGACATTATGCCATTTACATACTTTGTATTTGAAAATTTTTAAATAAAAACTTAAACATATTTGTTATAGTAATGTAAAACAAGTAAAGAGAGATAATTTGTAAATATATATCTAAAAGTCAAGCAATTAAAAAGAAAGACACAATCTAAGAGTTTAACTTAATTTTAAAAATTATAACCTTAAATTTTAAGTTTCTAATTATAAGAAAAATCTGTAGAAGTTGCTCTTGATGTATTTGTTATCTCACAACTAAAAATAAATCACAGCTAAAATAATAGATTTTTTTTTAATTATAATCCTGAATTTTCACATCCTTATTTGAGGAAAAACTTGCAGAAATTGATTGCAAAGTGATATGTGTGTATATCTCACATACCTCAAAGGCACACCTAAAGACATATCATTAAAAAAATTTAAACTCAAATTTTTTACATCCTAGTTTGAGGAAAAAAAAAAACTAGAAAATGGTTGTTGTTGGGGGGGGGTGTTTGTGTGTATGTGTATATACGTGCAGACTTGCACAACACTCAGGCAGATACTCCACAAATAAGCAGGAATTTAAGAAGGATATACAGTGACCAAACAAACACAAAGTCCCAAGGGCCAGAAGGGACCTAAAGGTCATTTGGCCCAACGTCCCCATTCGTGATAACCCCTCATGCCTGCCTTGCTTGACCACATTCTGTGACAGCAATAGGAAATTCCAACAGCTAGCCTCTACGTTTTTTACTACCAAAAATTCTTTACCTTTATGAATCCTGGTCTGTGTGTATCTCCCATCCTGTGGTCGTAGTTCTGGTCCTGTCCCTTAGGGCCTGTAACTCAGGCAGCCTCATCGTTCTTCCGAGAGATAACCCTGCAGCCTTCTTCCCCGGAGTTTTTTCTAGGCTCAGCAGCCGGGGCTCACTCAGACTGCACAGTTAGGTTTCTTTCCTATGAATGATGTTTAGTTTTTCTATATCCTTTCTAAAGTTCAACACCCAGAACTGAACAAAATCATATTTACTTGTGTTCTTGGTTGTGTTAATGTTAGTAAAACTAATTGTTAGAAACAGACTGGGGTTTGATTTTACACTTTAAGCAAAATGCAGTTGTTGACATTTCTTATGCATTCCCTTTGTTACATTTTGGCCTCAGTTTGGGGTACTCCATCACGTTTATGCCTCAGGGCAGCATGAAATAAAGGAAAAAGCAGTGGACTGTAATCCTGGAAATTTAGGGTTAAGTCCCATTCTGCTCCTGACGCAGCGTATGTTTTCAGGCAAGTTTTAAATGTTTCTGGGCATCTTTTGCCTGATTTGTAAACTGAGGGGTTTAAGTTAGACGATTTATAGTGGCCCTATCAATTCAACAGTGTTCTCTCAAGTTTTGTTTTACAACATTGTTTCTCCTGACCTTAGCTTTAATTTGAGAAGAAGTCCATAATCCACAACAGTGTTGTGGCTATCAGCCCAAGGTTACTGACAAAAATCCTTAGAAGTAGCCCAATACTGTGCAAAAGTAACTTTGACATTCTGTCGGTCAAGTACAGATTTTAAGACAGCACCTCATTCAAGCAATTAAAGGCAACTTGGCTTTAGGAAGCTGAATGGATTTATGAAGTTAAAAGAAATCATTCAATAAATCTGTAAAGTCTTAATGAGTGAAAGTAGATGTTGAATTCTGTTCTGATCTGATGAAATTCTTTTGTGGATTTGTATGATTTCTTTTGAACTCCTGCAATGGATCTAATATAGGGGTTGGAGCTGCTTTGTTAGTGTTTACTGCCTAATCTATACTGTGCTTTAAAATAATGCTTAATCTATAATTGGAAGCTACAGTTAATTGGTCTTAGATTAGCTTGAAACTAGCACATTATTTTTAATAAAACATATGCTTTAGAAAAAAGAAAGAAATTAAAGATTAACTAACTATGGTTATAAGAAACCTTATTCAGTCTTGACTACAATATTAGCTGAGATTTATTGAGAGCTTACCATGTGCCTGGCTCTGGGCTAAGCCCTTCTGCATGAGTAAGGTCATCCTCACAGTGCCCTATGTAATAGGTGCTATTATTTTTCTCATGATACAGATAAGGAAACGGGTTTAGAGGAGTTGGGAAACTGGCCCAGTGTCACTCACATAATGGGTAGGTGGGTGGGTTGGGGTGCTGCTGTTTCCCGAACACTGGCAAACCTGTCCTCAGAAGCCAGTGCTCACGTCCTGGGCTACTCTGGTGCTGGCTGCATTTTCCAGGACGTGTACTGCAGATCCTGGAAAATGGAAAGACTATTGTTTAAAACAACTTTTGTTTTCTTGCAATAGGCTAGCATCTTTCTTTATCTCACTTTACAACCTTATATAGTCCATTTTAACTTGCATATTAAAGGTTCTCAGTTTGAGTCCAGGCTGAGTCTGTCGGAAAATTAGTTCTCTGTCTTTAGAATCCAAGTATGAAATCATTGTATATTTCTCTTTAGATCTATTTGCTTTTCTGCTTTTAAAGATTCCATTTGAGCAGTGAGGCTTACTTGAGAAAAAGGGTACTTTGTTGGGTAAAAGTGAAGCAAACTTTTATTTTGGCAGTAACAGAAATAAAGTAAATATCACTATAGCATAGACCTGTATTTCCAACTCATTTTGCTCAACTTTTCCAGACTTCCTGAGTAAACACAGATGGGTTTCCACTTATTTTTCAGTTTTATGTAGAAAGTTCTTTAGACTATAAATTCTACATGCTACTTGGAGTTTTCAATATTTGCTTGATTGCATGCCATTGGCAGGTCAAAAACCTAGATTTAGACATTATAAAGATTTAGAAGGTGATGATGTGTAGTAACATGTTTTCATTTGGCTGTGTTTTGGTCTTTCCTGATGGTAATTCTAAATGTTTTAATTCAGTTCTTGATGATATTTCCTGGTAATTTGGTGGCAGGGAGAGTTTTGAAAGCCTTCTATTTCTAAATACCAAAATAGGAGGAGGGGGTTTCTTTGAAAAAATGACTTGAATTTAATTCCTGATGTTGTGTGATAGTAGCTGCCTATCACAAATAATTCCTTGAATTGTTAATAAAATTAAAGAGGCTGGAAGGTGGGGTAGAAAGAGGCC
The DNA here is from genome assembly GCF_020740605.2 of Lemur catta. Taxonomy (NCBI): domain Eukaryota; kingdom Metazoa; phylum Chordata; class Mammalia; order Primates; family Lemuridae; genus Lemur; species Lemur catta. Next base: position 47,562,703 of record NC_059144.1, read on the forward strand.
TGAACACCTGGATCTGTCCCCATCCTAACTATTAGCTCTGTGACTTCTGGCAATGCATTTATACATTTTGAAACTCATTATAGAAAAGAAAAAGAGTTGTTTCTAGCTCTAGAATCCCATGATTCTGATTTCACCTCTTATTGACTAATAATTATAGAAATAAAAAGATCAGGGTGTGTGTGCTCAGTTAATAATCCAAAACGATAAGCTCATGTGTAGCAGAGATTTTTAACCGAAGGTTTGCAGTAATACTTGTTCAAAGATTAAATGCCAAGGAGCCACTGCAGAATAGGAAGATTGAGATTGCCTTACATTGTGTTTTATTAATAAAAGATTTCAATGTTCTCTCACTGAAAATGTAAGCTTTTAAAAAATAAAGACTTGTTTCTTTTTAATGTAAAAGGTAATTGGATCAGATTTCCATTTGACACTATCTTCTCTGTTAATACCTTGCAGCTCTACTATTATGGTAGGATCTGTATATAAATATAGTTCCTTTTTGCTCTTAGCAAACTGTAGAAGGAATAAAGAGGATTTTCAGCTTTCTATAATGTCATCTAATTGGATCTTTACATGGAGAAATGTTGATTACATTTTTATTGCTATCATTGCTTGGTAATATTTTGGCCCTGATAGACCAGCTTCATTTGCACTATTAATTTTTAAAATAGGAAAGTTATGTTTTTTATTTTCTGAATTTACTGTTAAACATAAAAAAAATCACCACAGTTGATTATTGAAATTCACCACTAATTATTTCAGTAATCAATACTGTAAAAAAAAAAAAAAAAAGACCTGGTTGCTAGTTGCTTAGATTATCTGTCATTAGTAAATGTCTGTTCCGAAGATAGAATTCCACGCTGATCTAGAAAAGAATCTTCAGTTTTAAATTGAAACTTAACCCTCTGGTGCCGTGCTTCTCCCTTCCAACTCCCTTTAAAAAAAATCTCTTCTTCTTACCTTTTGTTTTGTCTTGTTTGCTTGCTTTTATAATAGCTTTATGTGCTCTTTCTGTACTAATAATAATACATACCAGGCACATGTTAGAGTTTTTCTTTTATTTTACCACCTGTGTCTCTCTCCGGGAAAGAGTGGTTTCTCAGCTCTCTTACCAGGGATGAAGCCGTGTCTCCCCGGGATTTAATTTGCAGAGACCTTACATGTGTGGTCAATCACATATTATCTGAATACAGCCATAGACGATTTTTGTGGTTTGTTCATTTTTTAATTTTGTTGCATTTGCAAGGCTGATTTACATTTTAAAATATACATTTATTTGACATGGTAAAATTACATTTTATCTTTGCTCTTATTTTATCTTCCTAAGGGAAATTTAGAATGTGGTATTATACAAGATATTTGATATTTGTGAAATAGATTAACAGTATATTTTAGTGAAACTAAAACAAGTATGTTTTATATGTTTCTAATATATTTTAAATTTTACAAGTATTTACTGCTCGTTTCCATTTCATTTACCAAAACAATAATCAGAGTAAATAAAAATAAAAACATACATTGATGTAGCTTTTTTTTTTAAAAAAAAAAAAAAAAAGGAAGACTCAGAAGAGGGATATTTTTAAATGCCTTGGTTAGTGGATCTTTATTTTTAGTCAATTTAGAGTTGCTTCAAATCTCGGTGTTTGCTCAACTGACCATGCCTTATCTGTCTGTCTGTCCCATGCATCTTTCCTTTTGCTATCCCTAACTGGATGGGACTGATGGGAACCACATATCTCTTCAGGAGCTGGATGAGGTATTGTGTTTTGAATATTTTTTATATGTTAGATAATTTCAGTTTATAAAATACTTGCTTTTCATGAAGTCTTTGCTCATATATAAAATGCCACAGAGCTTATACATATTTTAGCATTTGTTTTAATTACTTTATAATTGTGTTTAGCAGTTTAGTACTTAAAATTTGCTTAATATGCTTTCACATCATGTGAATTGATGATTTAGAAAAAGGGTTAGGAACATTGTTTACTACTCTTGGGAAAGTGGCCTGACTTTGGAAGCAGTGAAGGTTGAACATTTTCTTGAACCTGAAGTAAGCCAGATTCTTTTTAGGATAATGTCTTAGCTTCCTGGTTTCTGAGAGGTGAGTGGTGCAGCTGTTCAGGTGGAGCGTAGAAGGTCAGGATATCTGCTGAAGGACTGGAACCACGGAGCTGTGGGAGAGTCTTCCTGGGCCCTCCCGTCTGGGATGAACTGATACTCTGACACCCCTTCTTAGCAGCATGCTTTTTGGTCTTTTCATTATTTAATAGCATCTTGCCCAGAAGATGGAGAGAGTATATATTCAAAGCACTTTATTTTAGTAGCCCCAATAAAAGGGTTGAAGAAAAATGAGATCAAACTGCTGCTGTTAATGTTTGGGTCTATTTATTTCAGCAATGAAGGGGTGAAAGCATTTCTCCTGAGTATAGACTTTTTAAATAGAGTAATGAGGGGATTGTTTTTGTTTGTTTTAATTTAGAAGTATGAACAGTAAGGTGGGATTAGGATCACTGTCTTCAAACCCAGTGGGATCCTAACTAGTAGATTAAGATCTACCTATAAATTATAAAAACATTAGCTAGGTGATAATAACAAACTGGGCACAACCTAATATTCTTCATTGGCAACTGGTTAAATAAATCATGTAACATCTCTAGTACTCTGTAACTGTTAAAGAGTGAAGCCCATCTATGAGGGCTACAGTAGAATGAACTCCCAGACACATTGCTAAGGGAAGGAAGCTAGATGCAAAATAGTGTAGATAATGTGATTTCTACTCCTTTTTTTTTTTTAAAGAAAGATAACTCACATTTATGCTTACGTGTGCTTAAAAATTTCCGAAAAGATACACAAGAAACTGTTTACAGTTGATAACTCCCAAGAAAAAAATCTGTGATAGAAGAGAAACTTCCCTTCTATTGCAGACCCTTTTCTTACAGTATATACATTTTTTTAAATCATGTGCATGTACTACTTTTGTCACTAAAAAACAATTAGCATTTAAAAACAAATATTTAGCTGGTAGCTCACTGAACTAGGTGCCATGGCCATGCCTACGGGGGGATTTCCTGTCGCTGTGCAGTAGCCTCACTGCCAGCACCCAAAGTTAGGGATCTCTAGGGCACATTGGATGTGGTTGGATTGCTGACCAAACCCTAAAAATGATAAGACTTGAGGACTTAGAAGGCAGGAACTTTTAGAATAGATGTTACTCCTTACCAAACAGTTTGAAAATATGGAAACTATGACCCCAAAAGGAAGTGTATGGGGTGGAGGGATAACTGATAATAAAATGACTTAGATTGAAGAAGCATATTTGAGTATCTTTCTGAAGAGGGAGCTTAAGTGGTCATAATTACTTAGGGTCTGCTATCTGAGCTGGTTTCCAATCTTTCCTACTTCCTCCTCAGGCAGCAAGTTCTAGAAACTGGCTATGTATGCACTGTGTGAACTTGGCAGGCCCTCTGCTTTTCTTATACTTAGCCTTTGAGGGTTGAAAAGGGGGTCTTCACATTCTGTGATCAGAGAGCCACTTTCTCCTCCTCACAAGCTTTTGGACATGGGAGATAGATCCTTGAGCCCACGGTCAGGCTTTTCATTCTTGGTGCCTATGGCCACCTCCTCCCCTGTGCATTTAACTTGCCCCTTTTTCTCCTTCGTCCAGCACCATTATATTTTTCATGAAGTGTACCTTCCAGAATTGTACATGGCACATACTTGATTTGCCTCATTCATTCATTCCATCCACTTATTGTTGACTCATTCAGCTAATTGTAATTGTGTGTTTATTACTACAAAGTGCCAGGTGCTGAACAAGGAGCTGGGATGTAGTTGGGAATGGTATCCAGAAGCTTGCTTTCCCGAACCTGAAGGAGGACTTTCAAATTGGTGTCTTCTGGGAGTAATAAAAGTGTCGCCCAGCTCCCTGGGTGGATCAGAGGGAAGCAACCCCTGTGTAGGTGAGGCCTGAGCAAAGTCCCTGACTGCATCTCTTGGGCCTCCCAGAGTGAAGTCATCTGATGGCCCCTGCTCACTCACAGGTGTCCTGCAGTCTGTCTATATTTGTTTGTCGTTCTCCTACTCAAACCTGAGTACCCTAGGGATGCCACTCTTCATTCTTCCCAGAAAATGCTAAGTAAGGTATCCCCTGAGGAGGAAGCCCTCCCACCATTCTTTTACCCAGGGAAGTATCTGGCCTCTCCTTTGTTCTGTGTCTCTAATCTACTTCCCCTCTTATGACAAAGTAATCTCCCAAGTTTTTGGTCTTTTTAATTCAAAATAGGAACTGTTAAAAAAAACATAAGATGTAAATGTCAACCTCCCAAACCACACCACCTGGGGAGGGCTGGGTGATCTGGTGGGTGTCTGGGATGGTCACTCTGGGACGTAGCCTGGAGAGAGTCTCAGCCCAGCTGGCTCTCAGTGCCCATATTCAAAAAATAGGAGACAGCTCCTGAAGGGTTGTTGTGGGACTGAAAAAGATCAAGTCAGTGAGGTGCTTAGTACAGTACTGACAGAAGATAGGTCGTTACATAAATGTTCCCTATTTTGTGTTTTTCTTTTCAAGCATGTATATATTAATTGTGAAAAAGGGAAAAAGTAGTGAAACTAACAACATTAATATCAGGGTTGTGTGATTCTCAGGTTTTTTATTTCTATATTTTTGGTACAGTTTAAAAAGTATTTTGAACATTTATTAATTTCATAATCAGAAAAAATAAGCATTATTTTAAAATTATCACATGTTTAAAAAAATGTACTGTTGACATCCCCCAATTCTCTTTTATCCACAGGCTTATTACTCTTCCAAGCACTCAGATTTCCTAAACTTAATTGTCTATTAGTGAAGTCGTGAGCCTTCTGAGCCCAGTGAGTTACGCCTGTGGTCTGACTTCATCATACATGCTCCCAGAGCCTCACATGGAAGCCGAGTAGCCAGGCTGTTATTTTCAAGGTCCCTTCTGGACTTTTTAAACGTTCATTGCCAGAGACAGTCCAGAATTGTATTGTTCTCATTACCAATGCATTATGGCTAAACTTAGTTTATTTTTTTTTTTGATGGGGAGGAGATGTATCTGACTTTTCCAATCTCTACAGAGGCTTTGCTATTTCCTTATTCTTACAGGACACTAAATCAGCCTTCACGTAAAGGCAGGGTTTTTAAAGAAAGGAAGGCTGTATATTTGGAACAGTAAGATTTATAAGAGAGTGTGTTCCTTCCGTAGATCAAGGATTTGTCCATACTGTCCGGCACTCTTTACAGGGACAGATGTCAACGTCTGAAGTGGATCAAGGGCAAAAGATAACTTGAATGTGACTGGCAAGCATGCTATTTTTTTTCTTAGCATCTATTGGAATTTTTCTGCATTTCCCCTGAATGATGACTCTGGGTTAGGGTAATATACCCCCGTAGTTCTTGGAGGACAGAAGTACAAATCAAAGATAAGAATTCTTAAATTCTTAATTCTCATAAGTAGAGTTTTTATTTTTAAAATTTTCTTATTTAAAAAATATGAAAAGATTTTTTTACTTCAGAAGCACAAGTTCATTTTTAAAAAGCTTTAATAATCAATATCATACATTTGGTGGGGGACAGAGTTAAAATTCAGCAAGGGTAAGTAAAGAGAATTAGGAATCTGGCAGTTTTTTAAGATCTATATGAAACAGGATGGCAACTTGAAAATTGATGTATATGCTGGATTTTCAACAAATAAGAAAAAGCCTGTTTTTAAATGGAAAGTGAGGTTTCTGAATTTGAAAGGGTGATTATTTTTCACTTAAAATTTTTTTTGTTCTTCACATTTGTTCCCATTTCAAATAGTTGATATTTATCTTCAATTATGTTTCCCCTTCCCAAAACATACTTTCTTCTTTTTTAATAATACATACTATGATTACAAATCCATACCAATTACAAATCCATACCAATAAAAGAAATGACATATTTCTCAATAGGGCAGCATTTGTTTATCATGATGAGCTATAGCTATAGACTAGATCATAAAGGGGACAAATTATTTGCTATTTAAAGTTTGCATTCCTAAAGAATCAGCTGTTCTATCTTATTGGCAAAATCCTGATACAGTGTGTGGGAAAGCGAGTACCAGCTGGGTGGGCTGGCAGCTGTCCTGGTCATGTAGGGATCTCTTATTTGGCAAGCTTCCTCAGGACCCTTAAGTGTATTCTCCCCAACTTTGATTTACATCTAATTTTGGGGGAGCACATCTATTATATAAAATTAAGTACTGCTTCAAAGGGTTGAATCCACTTCAGTTGATTTTTCATGTGTGGTTTATAATTTGTTATTTGTTTTGAATAAAATGATATTAATCACAATGCAGGTAAATTTGGCAAGATACCATCTCTGTGCATCTTTTTTAGTTTAATGCATATTTTTAAACAGTAAAAACAGTACGAAATAAGATCATGAGTTTAAAAACTATGTAATCACTATAAATAAAACAAATTATCATTATTGAAATATGCTGTAATAATAAAAATGGTGGAGATTGATGGTGAAGACATCAATTTGCTTTTAGGAATTTTGCTGTGAACTGTTCAGGATTTAGGACCTATTATTTAAAAAGTGCTTTTAATCTAGGTTTTTCCTTATATGATATTTTTTTCCCCTTCATCTTTGGATTTTTAAGTTTTGTCCTGTTCCTTTATTGTTAGAAAAGCAAATAAGTATTTACTGAATGAATGAAAAAATTAATTTAGATAAATGCAGGGAAGAGGGAAGAAAAGCAATACAAATTCTTCACCCAGTCCTACAGTGAAAATTTACAAAGTATTATCTCTAAAGGACTTTTATAGACTATTTTCCATTACATTTTGATCATCATTTGGATCTTTTGAAACCGGCATTTAAAAATTCTGAGCTTCGGAGAGCTGCTCAAGAGCTGTTCAGCCCCCGTTCACTGTTCACTGCCTCCAGGCAAGAAAACAGTTTAACCATTGCCAAACCTATGGATTCCCTCCCATTCTTAAAAGCTTTCTAAGGCAGTGTATTATATGGTGCAGTGTATTATATGGTTAAAATAAACAAGAACTATCGATATCATTTCAAAATAAGGGGAAATGTTGCCTGTGGACATTTAACTAAAGAAAAGAAATGACAATGTAAGATTGCATTGAGATTTTAAGGATTGCTTTTGCCGAATGGTAGATATTTTGCTAACCATTTTAGGCAGTTGTTTCACACATTTTAGCACATGGTTAATGATCCTGTGACTGAGATAACTGGATTAGCACTATTTCTAAAATATGCTAAGTGTATGTAAGTAAACCTTGCTACTAATTTTGCATTAGTACCACTTACAGCCTAGTATTTTTTTTTTTTGACTTGTGTCTGATCACATTAATGGTTGAGATTCCTGCCGTTCTATCATACTGCTAGTGCTAAGAGGTATTTCTTTTAAGGATTTTTTGTTGACTTTTTCATTACATTTCTATAGCCAGATCAAGTCAAATTCATGTTCTCAAGTATGTCCAAGGAAATTAAGAACTGGTGCATGAAAAAGATAGGAAAACAATTCCAAATCCTAGCAGTATCAAAAGCAAGTTTATAATACAGGCAAGTGCATTTACTCCTATGTTTCTGTATCTTTTTAGGGAGCAACATTTAAATGGGAGTAAGAATATGCTTATATCAATTGAACTGGAATAATTCTTTTCACATCTCTTTCTTTCCTTGTAGCTTGCTGATGACCGTATGGCACTGGTGTCAGGCATCAGCTTAGATCCAGAAGCAGCAATTGGTGTGACAAAACGGTCCCCTCCTAAATGGGTAGATGGAGTGGATGAAGTAAGTTGAATGTTAGTTTCACATTGTCTTATTTTTTAAAGTAATTATGACAACATATTAAGATATCTGCCATATAGGCTGGTCCGAAGATAGTGAGTTACTGTTGTCAAGTGTTGACAGTTCCAGATCAAATCCTTGTTCCACTGTTTCTCTCCTTCTCACTACTGCTCTTGACTAAAATTTTAAAAAGGAAGTTATCTGCCATATAAACTGATTTGGCTATGCTTAAATATGCGTCCCTAGAAATACTTTAGGTTTATTCATTTTATCACAGGAAAAAGTTGTGTGTGTGTTAATGATTTTGGCTCTAATTTTAATATTAGT